>NC_088385.1:1089375-1452500 GCF_037993035.2 Macaca fascicularis | reverse complement strand
GACCTGTGTGTGTGCAGTGGCTGGCATGTCACCGGCAAAAGCTGCAGTTTCAGAAGTAGCTGACAGCAGATGTGGCGAATGGTTATTACTGCAGGGGGCTACTGGTTTCTGTGTGTGTTTAGATAAGAAAGGTGAAGTTTGAATGCTTGGAGGTTATGGAAACACTCTCCCACAAGGGATGAGACTCCCGTGGGGGACGGGCTGAGCACAGAATGGGCTGATGGTGCAAGGAGCGCTGTGGAGACATTGTGTGGCCCTGGACCCACGGCACTCTTTCCTCTTTTGGGGACCTGCGATTCAAAGTAAAAGTGGGATTCTTGATTTTTAAAGATTGAGATCGCCTTCCTAGCTGTGCCTGCTTTTCACGTGTTAAATTGTGAGGCCCTGAGAACTGCCAATATTTTCTTGGCCCTATTTGTTCATGGGCTCCACCCCAAGCTCAGTCATCCAGTTAAGAAATGGAAACTAAATTTAAAAAATCCACCGATCCAACTAGATTGGTCTTCAAAATACAACTTTCTGCATTTGGCTGGCTATTTTGAAAAGGTTTTGGCTCGGGACAGGCAAGCCCCAAAATGGGGGCTTAGCCCGGGAGGGTTCCCGGCTTTGCCCAGGAACAAACTGAGCAACTTTTACTGAAGTGGCAGCAAGTGCGGCTCCTTCTGGAGCAGGGCTGCCCCGTAGTAGCCAGAGTAGCAGAGTAGCAGCTCAGAGGTGGTTCTGCTGTCATAAGTATATCCACTGTTAATTATATGCAAATTAAGGGGTGGTTTATATAGAATTTTCTAGGGTGGGGGGAGTAACTACTGGGTCTTCCAGTTGTTGCCATGACAAGGGGCAGTAACGTCTGGGTGTTGCCGTGGCAATGGTAAACTGACGTGGCACACTGGTGGGTGTGTCTTATGGAAGCAGCTTCCTCCCTGCACCTGTTTCAGCTAGTCTTCAGTTTGGTCTGGCGTCCAGGCTCCACCTCCAGAGCTGAGTCCTGCCTCCTACCTCAGTTTCTGAAGTTTTTCTAGGCCCATCTATGTATTTCCTTGTAAAACTTTCTAGTGAATTCCTAGGATTTTGCATTACCTTGACATCCGCTGTTAATCTTCCTTTGACACATCTGAACTCCTTCTTGAAAGTGCTTACATTCTCTCTGCTTTGAGACACAAATTCGCTTCCCGGTTTTCTCTGAAACTCCATAAAGGCTTGCAAAAACTTTAATCTGTTCCATTTACGGAGACAGAATTTAATCCAACTGTCCTTTTAAATTAGTGAGTTTTACCTGTCTGATGACTAAAATTTTTAAATCAAAGCTGTAAAAATATATTTTTTTTCTTTTTTTTGAGACAGTCTTACTCTGGGGCCCAGGCTGGAGTGCAGTGACACGATCTCGGCTCACTGCAACCTCTGCCTCCCAGGCTCAAGTGATTCTTCTGCCTCAGCCTCCTGAGTACCTGGGACTACAGGTGCACGCCACCATGCCAGGTTAATTTTTGTATTTTTAGTAGAGACAGGTTTTTGCCATGTTGGCCAGACTGTCCTCAAACTCCTCACCTCAAGTGATCCACTTGCCTCAGCTTCCCAAAGTGTTGTGATTATAGGCGTGAGCCACTGTACCCAGCCAAAGCTATAAAAATCTTAATTTGTGTCTGTGTCTATTTTTTCTTTTTTCTTTTTCTTTTTTTTTTTTTTTGAGATAGAGTTTCGCTCTTGTTGCCCAGGCTGGAGTGCAATGGTGCGATCTCAGCTCACCGCAACCTCTGCCTCCCGGGTTCAAGCGATTCTCCTGCCTCAGCCTCCCAAGTAGCTGGGATTACAGGCCTGTGCCACCATGCCAGGCTATTTTTATATTTTTAATAGAGATGGGGTTTCTCTATGTTGGTCAGGCTGGTCTCAAACTCCCAACCTCAGGTGATCCACCTGCCTCAGCCTCCCAAAGTGCTGGGATTACAGGTGTGAGCCACCGTGCCTGGCAGTGTCTATTTTTTATGTGTATCTGTGTACATGCTATGTTTTTATATTGTCTGCATGATACCAAGTTGACTTATAAATAAGTGAACACTCATAAATTAAGTCAACAAGCCCAAATGCTTTTCGAGTTCACGTGATTTTTAGTAACCTTTGGGAAATAAAATTAGTTTTTAAATTGTTGTTAAAATTAAATTAGAAAGTTTGAAGACTAAATATAGTTCAGACATTTTTGCCTGGTCTATTGGTCAAACAGATGTATACCGACTCTGCTAGGTGTTTTAAGATTGTAAAACTGTTGCCTCAGCTGAGTGCAGTGGCTCACGCCTATAACCCCAGCACTTTGGGAGGCAGAGGCGAATGGATTACTTGATTAGCTGGGTGTGGTCACACACACCTGTGATCCCAGCTACTCTGGAGGCTGAGGCACTAGAATCACTGGAACTCAAGAGGCAGAGATTGCAGTGAGCCAAGATCGTGCCACTGAGCTCCAGCCTGGGCAACAGAGTGAGACGCTGTCTCAAAAAGAAACCCCAAAAAACAACAAAAAACCCCTATTGGTTCTGCGATATTTTTGATACCTGCTGAATTTGTCTGTGAGCTAAAGTGAGGGCTGGCTGCCGGGCTTCCCCCAACCCTTGCACACATTTTACAGTGAGCTCACGTCTTTGGTTTTGAGCCGTTAGGTTCTGGGCTCTAGACAGGTGGTCTTGGTGGGGCCTGAAGACATTGGTGTGTCCACAGCACCAAGGACACTAGCTGCAGGGCAGGGCCAAACCCAGCATGTCCTCCCTGGCCCAGCTGTGCCTCCTGGGGACATGCTGGGAAGGGCTGGCCTCTTTAGGCATCTTTACAGCTCTGTCCTCTGTCCTGAGCTCTGTGCCTGGTATATAATTCAGGACCCAGATGGTCCCGCCCTTTATAGCCATTCTGAGGGCCATATGGGTACTTGGGACCCAGGACAACTGAGGAACACATTAGGGAGGTTACTTGTATAATAATTTCAAAATTGCTTTCAGGAATTTAAACTCTTGAAATCATATTATGTTAAGGCCAATTGCTACGCTTTACATCTGTCATCTTAGCACTTTGGGAGGCCAGGAATTCAAGACCAGCCTGGACAGCATAGCAAGAAAAATCTCTAAAAAAAAGAAGAGAAACTACGAGCCAGGCATGGTGGCATGTGCCCGTGGTCCCAGCTACTAAGGAGGCAGAGGCGGGAGGATTGCTTGAGCCTGGGAGGTTGAGGCTGCAGTGAGCTATGATTGTACCATTGTACTTCAGCCGGTGCAACAGAGTGAGATCCTGTCTCGAATATAATTGACATTATTTGTGTAATTTATTTTTTTTTGAGACCGAGTCTCACTCTGTCGCCCAGGCTGGAGTGCAGTGGCGTGATCTCGGCTCACTGCAAACTCCGCCTCCCGGGTTCACGCCATTCTCCTGCCTCAGCCTCCCAAGGATTACAGGCACCGCCACCACGCCCAGCTAATTTTTTGTATTTTTAGTAGAGACGGGGTTTCACAGTGTTAGCCAGGATGGTCTCGATCTCCTGACCTCATGATCTGCCCACCTTGGCCTCCCAAAGTGCTGAGATTACAGGTGTGAGCCACCACACCAGGCTGGTTGCATTCTTTTGAGTTTCTAATTAGCCTTTCACTGAATACACATTTTACAGGAATAGTCACTTATGCCTTAGTCTAGTTTAGTGAAACAATGGGACAAAGGAAGTAATTAGATGTGCATGCTTTTGTCTCACCTGAGCAGAGGGATGACTGAGTTCTGGCTGTCCTTTGTCCACAGGGAATTTCCTTTTGGGCAAATTGTGATGGAGGTATGTAATTTTTATTATCTTTGTAGTTATCTTATTTAGGAATAGGATGGGGGTCATGTTAGCTGGATGCAGTTCCCAGCTTGACTTTTCCCTGTGGACTAGTGACTTTGGGGTCCCAAGGTTTGTTTTCCTTTCACAAAAGCCAACAACAGAAAAACTGATCATGATAGCTAGATGCTTAGAAATGATTCAACAGGGGTGGGCACGGTGGCTCACACCTGTAATCCCAGCATTTTGGGAGGCCGAGGCAGGCGGATCACCTGAGGTCGGTGAAACCCTATCTCTACTAAAAATACAAAAAGTTAACCGACTGTGGTGGCAGGTGCCTGTAATCCCAGCTACTTGGGAAGCTGAGGCAGGAGAATCGCTTGAACCTGAGAGGTGGAGGTTGCGGTGAGCTGAGATCACGCCATTGCACTCCAGCCTGGGCAACAAGCGTGAAACTCTGTCTCAAAAAAAAAAAAAAAAAGAAAGAAAGAAAAGAATAAAGAAAAAGAAAAAAAGAAGTGATTCAACATGCCATGGCTCCTTTGTAGGCAGATGACATGATTGAGTTCTGTTCCTTTGTTACCGGATGGAAGGTCTTGACTGTGAGTTGTCCAGGTTCTTGGTGTCTTGAACAAAGAATTAAACAAAACGCACAAACAATACAAAAGAACGGAGTAACAAAGGCACGGATTTATTGAAGAAGCAAAAGTACAACTCACAGAGTAAAAGCAGGTGCGAGCAAGCAGCTAAAGAGATGTCTCAATTAGGGTTTTTATTGAGCTGAAAGAACTTGGCAACACCCCTAGGGGCCCTTTCGAGGCCTCCGGTTGGTTAGACCCTATGAAGGATTGGCCTGAGACCAATCAGAGGCTGAAGTGGAGGCTTGGCCTGCAGTCAATCAGAAGCTGAAGTGGAAACTTCTGTCTAGTTCCACAGAAGTGAAGATGTGGCCTGCATGCTGCACAGTCGTGCCTAGTGCTGGCCGCACTTGCTGCGCTCTTGCTTATGAGAACTCACTGCACCTGCTGTTCCTTTGCTTGTGAGAACTCACCGCACCTGCTGTTCCTTTGCTCGTGAGAACTAACTGCACCTGCTGTTCCTTTGCTTCTACCCCAACCCTTGGCTACCCTAATTCCCTATTCTCCTACCTCACCTTTGTGCTGCCAATCAATCTGGACTTGAGACTTCTCTATGTTCTTGAGCCATAGTACCTGTTTCCTCTTTCCCTTCGATGTGCTTCGTGGTGATGTGGGGCAGGCACCTAAAATGTTGATCATCAATACTTTTTTTTTTTGACATGGAGTTTCGCTTTTATTACTCAGGCTGGACAGCAATGGCACGATCTCGGCACGATCCCACAACTTCTGCCTCCCAGGTTCAAGTGATTCTCCTGCCTCAGCCTTCCAAGTAGTTGGGATTACAGGCATGTGCCACCACGCCTGGTTACTTTTTTCTATTTTTAGTAGAGACAGGGTTTCACCATCTTAGCCAGGATGGTCTCGATCTCCCGACCTCAGGTGGTCCACCCGCCTCCGCCTCCCAAAGTGCTGGGATTACAGGGCATGAGCCACCGTGCCGGCTGATCATCAATACTTTTAGAAGAGAAAAATTCTGATCAAAAGCGAGAAATGAAAAAGAAAAATAGCTCAGAGCAGTCAGAGCTATGTGAGGTATGCAAAATGTATCTGGCCCAGAGAGAAGTGAGTATGGGACTTCAATCACATCCGTGCCCCCACCCATACCCAGGAGCAATTATTTGAAGACATTTTGTTCTTTCTTTTCTTCCCTGTAGTTTTCAGACTAGCTGCTTCACCCATTGTCTTCACGTTCCTGGAATTTTTGAGGCAAAGAAAAATGTATAGCCAAGGAATATCTTATATCATTTTAATGTAACTTCTTGGTAAACAACTCAGGAACTCGTCTCTTCTTTTCCTTTAAAAACTTACTTGTAACTGCTGCTAATCAGAGCGTACATTCAGGACAACTTGAATCTGTGCTTCCAAGTTGCAGTGCCTACACTTGGCCCAAATTAACTCTCTGCTTACATTTTCGATTTTTACCCTTTAGATCAGCATACTCTCAAGCCATTATAGTGGGCCCTGTCTTCCACCCTAGACCTTGCCTTTTCCCCTCCACCTGTAACCAAAAATAAAATTCTAAGGCCCCCTCCAACCATCTGAATGGACCCCTCCTCTTGGCTAAGCGCATTCCAAAGTTAACCTGAAAAACTAGTTCAGGCCCTGATGGGAAGCGGGGGTCTGACATTCCTCATATACGCTCCTCCCTTTTGGAATTCAGGAACAGCTGACCAGCATTAACATCAACACAGACCTTAAGTCTTGTTAGTCTAAAAAGAAACATTTGTAATCTATTCTCTGCGAAACCTGCTACTTGGAGGCTTCATCTGCGTGATGAAGTCTTGGTCTCCACAACCTCTTATTGTAACCGAGACATTTCTTTCTATTGATAATAACTCTTCAACCAATTGCCAATCAGAAAATGTTAAAATCTACCTATAACCTGGAAGCCCCCCATTTTGAAATGTCCCACCCTTCCAGGTCAAACCGATGTAAATCTTGCATGTATTGACTGATGTCTCATATCTCCCTAAATGTATAACGGCAAGCTGTATCCTAACCACCTGGGGTGAGACTGTGTCACGGATACATTCTTAACCTTGGCAAAATACACTTTTTAAGTGGAATGAGATTTTCTTTTTTTTTTTTTGAGACAGTCTCACTCTGTTGCCCAGGCTGGAGTGCGGTGGTGTGATCTCGGCTCACTGCAACCTCCGCCTCCTGGGTTCAAGCAGTTCTCCTGCCTCAGCCTCCTGAGTAACTAGGATTACAGGCGCGCACCACCACGCCTGGCTAATTTTTGTATTTTTAGTATAGTTTCACTGTGTTGGTCAGGCTGGTCTCGAACTCTTGACCTCATGATCCACCCGCCTCGGCCTCCCAAAGTGCTGGGATTACAGGCCTGAGCCACTGCGACTGGCTGGAATGAGATTTTCTCAGATACTTTTGGGTTTGCACACCAAAGGCTGTCCTCACGCCTTTTGAGTCTCTCTTGAAGACCCATCTCCTAGGAAACCAGACCTTACTGATCGTCACCTGGCTCTAATCACCTCATTTATTCCAAGATCCACTTTATCCTCCAGGCATAGAAATTATACACTGTAGGATCCCAGACATTTCTGGCTTAGAAAGTCATTCCAATGTTTACAGATGTGGACCACAGCTAGCCAAGGGATGAGTCTGAGAAGGCTGGGTGAATGATCTGAACTCACGTAGTTAAGAGGCAAAGCCAAGTCTAGAACCCAAGTCTTTGAGTCTTTAACTCAAGATTATTTTCACTACATGGAGAGCTATTATGTGTGTTCCTTTTCTCTGTTGTATTCTTATGTTTTTTCAGGAGGCTCATCCTTCTCAATTCTTTTACTGTTGTTACCATCATCTTTGGCATCATAATCAACATCGTCATTTCAGCTGTTCCCAGAGCCCCCCACACAGTGCCAGTGGGTACTCCATAACCATTACTGACAGCACAGCTTCTTCACCCTTTTTCTCTATGCCAAATGATTACGTGTTTATCGCCCCGTAAGCATCAATCGTCCTCAAGACTCAAGGTGACCAGAGTTGGTGGAATGAAAGAAGCATTGTTACTGATGCGAGAAACCCAGTGCTGTATTTCAAAGGTCAAAATACAACTTGCTGTACTGAAACAGCAGGAAAGCTGGGAATATAGTGGCCACAGTATCAGGGAAGCTGACCCAGCTCTTGCCTATTAAAAATCACAGGAACCATTGAGGGTGAGGATGCTGGATTTCAGAAGGGCCTGTTAATTGCTTACACCGTGACCTACCCTAGCTATAATGCACCGTGCAGCAATGAACTCCTGACTCTAGCTAGGCCAATCTGACTTGCTAATGGCAACTTAGAATTGAGGCCAAGAAACACTGGGCCTTGTCTGGTAGGGGCTAGAATTGTGAAGTGATGTAAGCCTAGGCCAGATGGTCACGCCTGGTGAAGCTCAGAAAGAGAGAATGAAGGAGAACCTCAGAGGAGCAGAGATGAGAGACGCCCAAAAAACAAACAGCAGTTATGGGTCCTGACTCCCACTCCAGCTCCCATCTTTTTGTGGTCTATACAAAACCCAGTATCTACACAAGCCCTTCTTTCTTTTTTCTGGTTGACTTGAACTAATTGAGTGGGTTGCTTTTGCAACCGAGAAGCCTTCACTAAGACCCTCCCCCTCTCCACAGAGCTGAGAGATGAAGCAGGCAGCGGCGCACCGTTGGAAGGTCAGGGAGAGGGTTACCAAGAACCTAAAGATATTGTTTCCTTCTCTGTAGGAGATGGTGCTTGTCAGTCTGTGATTTTCTGTGAATCGGATCTCACAATCACAGATATGCCTCTGCCCCCACCTCCCCACTGCAGATAAACATAGCAACCGTTGCCAACCTTCACCTTCACTGAACTTCATTTCCTCTCTTGCACTTGAGCCTAGAGGAGACAGAAACAAGCTCAAAGCCTTGTTAACGTGAGTCTGCCAGGCATGGTGGGGCAGGCCTGTGATCCCAGCTACTCAGGAGGCTGAGGGAGAAGGATCCCTTGAGCCCAGGAGTTCAAGGCTGCAATGAGCTATGATCACGCCACTGCACTCCAGCCTGGATGACACAGCGAGAGTCAAAACAAAACCAACAGCCTTGTTAAGGTGAATCTAACTGGGCTTTGACTTACCTTCTCTTTTTTGGCAGGTAGAAGGTTTTTGGAAGGTAGAAGGATGCGTTGCAATGATTCCCCCACTTCATTCACTAGCACACCACCTTCATGATTTTTGACATTTCCACGCATCAGTTTTCCTATTATTTTCTTAATTAGACTTTATTATTTTCTTATCTTCGCCTATGATATTTTTGAATGAAACCATGGCTTTGCAATACATATTATATTTTTTCAAATATACATTAAAATGCAAAACTATTAAAATAATTTTTTTTTTTACACCACCTAAGATCATTTTATGTGTACCACCTTAGGAAACAAGGCCACACAGGCTTTGGAATCAGGCAGGCCTGTTCAGATAATACTTGTGTGTCCTTGGGCAAGACACACTCTCTAACCTCCAATTGGGTCATAATAAGTGTGTCTTCCTTAGGATTTTGGTGAGGGCTAGATGGGTCAATTTGTGTGTGTGTGTCTGTGTGTGTGTTGTGCATCTGTGTTTGTAGATGTGGGTCTCACTATGTTGCTCAGGCTGGTCTCGAACTCCTGGGCTCAAACGATCCTCCTGCCTCGACCTTTCAAGTACTGGAATTACTTGAGCCACTGCACCCAGCCCTCAATGGGATAATTTAAACACTGTGTTTCAACTGCCTGGCATATGTGTTAACACCTAGTAAGTACTCAGTCAGTGTTAACCATTGTTGTTCCTGCGCTCTCTATTTCTTCACTTGCTCTGTTTCTCTTTATTTCCTTTCTTTCCTTTTTGGTCTGTTTGAAACAGGAACCAGCATGAAATGGGTTTGCTTACTGGAGTCTATGGAATTTATATAAAGCCCTCAGGGACCAGGACAGAAAGGTAAGTGTGGAGAGCCTGCTAGGTCCGGGTGTGTATGATAGAACCTAACGAGGTGACTTATTATCCCATCGTGCTTATGTGGTTATAGAACCTGCTTTAAAGGTTCAAAGCCCTCATGGACATTATCTAGCTCATCTCTATGAAGTGTGGACAAGTGTTATCTTCCTCATTTTTCAGGTGGAGAAATCAAGACCCCAACAGAGGGCTGACCCGGTTACTCAGCAATAACGTGGCAGAAACGCACAAAAGAGTCCGTGGCTTCACAGGCCAAGATGTTGACTTAGCGCAGCACTCCCCACATGGACGTGGAAGGTGGTAACGGAAGTGAGCAAAAAAGTGATCCCTGCACAGATAAATTGGTGAATGCTGGATTAAACAAAGTTAAAATAGGTGGGTTTTTTTTTTTTTCTGTAGGATTTCTCAGTCTTTCATAAGATAATATGCATGATGATTCTCCGAGAGAGAGAGAGAGCATACATCATTTTCCAAATGTGACCACTGAGTGTACCCACTTAGGAACTCTAACGACGGTGTTCCTCACAGCACTAGTTTGGGAAATAGTGTCTTAGTTGATCATACTGGCTTGAAAGCTACTTCTTCTAATTTCTTTTTTTTTTTTTTTTTTTTGAGACGGAGTCTCGCTCTGTCGCCCAGGCTGGAGTGCAGTGGCCGGATCTCAGCTCACTGCAAGCTCCGCCTCCCGGGTTCACGCCATTCTCCTGCCTCAGCCTCCCGAGTAGCTGGGACTACAGGCGCCCGCCACCTCGCCCGGCTAGTTTTTTGTATTTTTAGTAGAGACGGGGTTTCACCGTGTTAGCCAGGATGGTCTCGATCTCCTGACCTCGTGATCCGCCCGACTCGGCCTCCCAAAGTGCTGGGATTACAGGCTTGAGCCACCGCGCCCGGCCAATTTCTTTATGTTATAAAAGAAAGCTGCTTTTGGAATGCTGAACCAAAACCAAAACCAAAAACAAATCCTATGTCTGAGATCATCCTACCCCTGTATCGCCCTAGCCCCACCCCGGGGACTAAGATTCCATTCCGTGTCGCTTGTTGCTACTTGCCTGGGGAACTGCCTGCCTTTGATCACATGCTTACTAATGTGTAATATTTTAACTCTATTTGGCTTTTCAGTTACTTTATTTGATTTTATTTTTGAGATGGAGTTTCGCTCTTGTTGTCCGGGCTGAAATGCAACGGTGCTATCTCGGCTCATCGCAACCCCCACCTCCCGGGTTCAAGCGATTCTCCTGCCTCGGCCTCCTGAGTAACTGGGATTACAAGCGCACACCACAATACCCGGCTAATTTTGTATTTTTAGTAGAGATGGGTTTTCTCCATGTTGGTCAGGCTGGTCTTGAACTCCTGACCTCAGGTGATCCACCCGCCTTGGCCTCCCAAAGTGCTGGGATTACAGGTATGAGCCACTGCCCCCCGCCAAGTTATTTTTTTAATTTGTAATTTTTCTTTTTTTTTTTTTAATTTTGAGATTAAAAACTTAAAATAATACAAGAAAATAATGACTTTTAATTTTTAAAATGAAAGTATTGATACAAAGTTAGTGTTAGGAGAAATGTCATGTTACACAAAAAGGACGCCAAGTCCTGCAGAGGCCAGGTCACAAGGCAGGACAATAGCATCCCCACAAATAGAAGAGAAGTATCCTGTCTCCTGGCACAGACTGTTCTTCACTACCGAAGTGTTCCTTTGCTTTGATTTATAGATGAGGTGTATTGCTGAGCCATTTGAATGATCTTGACTCTGTGTTTCTCATTTAGATATTTAATATAAAATACTGTGTGGGAAGAAAAGGAAGTCATGGAAGCATCTGTTTTATAAATATGAAGTAGACACAAAGGTTTATTTCCACAGACAGCACTCCTTTATTATACCCATGTGAGAGGTCAGGGCCAATCCCACGTCACAGGCTCACACTAGGCTTGGACGTAGCACAGTGGCCGTGCTAAGGACTGACGAGCAGATGTCTCCTGCCGTAGAGGTCCCCTTGCTGTAGGAGAAATGAAGCACCGAAGGTCCCCTTGCTGTAGGAGAAATGAAGCATCCTCAGTGCAGAGGACCTGAAAAGGAGATGATGTGATGGAGGATTCACATTGTATCACTTCTGTTTTCTGAAGAGGTTTGAGATGGCTTAAAAGGAAGAGCATGCATATCAGAATTGTTTTGTTGTTGTTGTTGTTTGTTTTGTTTTGTTTTTGTTTGTGTTTGAGACAGAGTCTCACTTTGTTGCCCAGGCTGGAGTGCGGTGGTGCCATCTCGGCTCACTGCAACCTCTGCCTCCCGGGTTCAAGCAGTTCTCTTGCCTCAGCCTCCCGAGTAGCTGGGATTACAGGCATCTGCCACCACGCCCAGCTGAGTTTTGTATTTTTAGTAGAGACGGGGTTTCACCATGTTGGCCAGGCTGGTCTCGATCTCCTGACCTCAGGCAATCTGCCCATCTCTGCCTCCCAAAGTGCTGGGATTACAGGCATGAGCCACCATGCCTGGCCAATTCCAGAGACTTTAATCACAAAAGTCTAAAAAGAATGAGGATACTATAAGACTCAGCACTGTCCATTCAAAATGAACAAATGTTAACACTTAGTCATCTGCTCTCTAGACCTTAAAAATAAAAAGAAGGAATGAAACATTACAGATAAAGTTGAAGTCCCTGTAACAATGTGATGGGCTAGCTATGCTACAGTAACAAACATATACTCCCAAAATTTCAGTGGCTTAAGGAGACAGAGGTTCATTTCTCAGTCATGCCTCACGTTCACTGTGGCTCATTTGGAAACTGTTGTACACTGTCTTCCCTCCAGGACCCAGGGGATGAAGTGGACTGAAACACGGAAATCTGACACATTGACGATCGCTGCAGCAAAGGGAAGAGCTCGGCAAACTGTGCGTATCATTCTTAGATCTTCCACCCAAAAGTGACACTTCCAGTTACATTTTATTGGCCACAGTAAGTCATATGGTTGTGCCTAACTTCAAAGAATGTAGGGACATACAATCCTACCATGTACTGGAAGGAAATCCAGAAGATTCTTTTTTTTTTTTTTTTTTTTTTTTTTTTTTTTTTTTTTTTGAGACGGAGTCTTGCTCTGTCGCCAGGCTGGAGTGCAATGGTGCGATCTCGGCACACTGCAACCTCCACCTCCTGGGTTCAGGCGATTCCCCTGCCTTGGCCTCCTGAGTAGCTGTGACTACAGGCACCGCCACCACGCCTGGCTAATTTTTTTTTTTTTGTATTTTAATAGAGACAGGGTTTCACCATGTTAGCCAGGATGGTCTCGATCTCCTGACCTTGTGATCCGCCTGCCTCAGCCTCCCAAAGTGCTGGGATTATAGGCATGAGCCACCGCGCCTGGCCAGAAAGATTCTTAAAGAGAATCTAATGACTTCCCTCTCCCGCTAGAAGCAGCCACATGAATGTGATGTGTATCTAAACCCTATTTTATATTTTCACTACAAATACACTGTAATATATGGTGTTCATTTGCATATTTTATAAAATATTTGTTATGGGATCATCCTTTTATAATGTTGTACCATTTTGAGTCAATATTTTATTTTCAGGATTTATCAATGCTGAATCATACAGATCTAGTTCACTGATTTAAACTGTTATATAGAATATTCCACATTAGAAATATACTGTGTTGGGAGGCCGAGGCAGGCGGATCACGAGATCGGCAGATCGCGACCATCCTGGCTAACACGGTGAAACCCCGTCTCTACTAAAAATACAAAAAAATTAGCCGGGTGTGGTGGTGGGCGCCTATAGTCCCAGCTGCTTGTGAGGCTGAGGCAGGAGAATGGCGTTAACCCGGGAGGCAGAGCTTGCAGTGAGCCGAGATCACGCCACTGCACTCCAGCCTGGGCGGCAGAGTGAGACTCCATCTCAAAAAAATAATAATAAAAAATAAAAAAATAGAAATATACTGTGATTTATTTGTCTATTCTCCTACAAATGAACAAAGTATTTCCAATTTTTTTTTTTTTTTTTTTTTTTTTTGAGATGGAGTTTCACCCTGTTGCCCAGGCTGGAGTACAGTGGCACAATCTTGGCTCACTGCAACCTCCACGTCCCAGGTTCAAGTGATTCTCCTGCCTCAGCCTCCCTAGTAGCTAGGATTACAGGTGTGCACCACCACATCTGCCTAATTGTTTTTGTATCTTTAGTAGAGATGGGATTTCACCATATTGACCAGGCTGGTCTTGAACTCCTGACCTTGTGATCCGCCCACCTCAGCCTCCCAAAGTGCTGGGATTACAGGCATGAGCCGCCATGCCCGGCCTCCAGTTTTTTTTATTATTACTAGTAGTGAGGCATTATAAATATGTTTGGGAGAGTCCCTTGTGGTTTTTCTTAACTGGGTTTAACAAGACCAACTCTAATGTCATAATGCAACCATTGTATGTAATAATTAACTTTTCTCCTATGTATCTAGAATGATACTAGTTATGTACCATCCTTGGGAGAGTTGAGGAAAATAATCATTCAAATAATTTTCTGTGTTCTATGGTTCAGAAGAAGAATCTCAGTTGAGAAAAGCTGATTTGAATATGACCTAGAAATGGATTGCAAAGTTTTAGACTATGGACATTTTCAAGTTTTCTAGATGTTGTCAAGTTATTCTCACAAATGACCTTGTCCTTTACACTTCGGCCAGATGAGCATGAGAGTTCTCATTTTCATACATCTTTGTCAACATTTGCTGTTGTCAAACATTTACTTTTGGCCAGTTCCATGGGTGCGAAATTGTATCTTATTGTTGTTTTTAAATTGTGTGTCCCCGGTTGCTAGTGAGTGGAGCCTTTTTTCACATTTGCCCATTGAGTTTCTTTTTCTGCACAGTACTGTTCAAATTCTTTGCCCATTTCTCTGCTGGGCTGTTTATGCTTTTCCTATTGATTTTTAGTAGGCTTTTTTTTTTTTTTTTTTGAGACAGAATTTCACCTTGTTGTCCAGGCTAGAGCGCAATGGCATGATCTTAACTCACTGCAACCTCTGCCTGCCAGGTTCAAGCGATTCTCCTGCCTCAGCCTTCTGAGTAGCTGGGATTACAGGCACCCACCACCATGCCCAGCTAATTTTTGTATTTTTACTAGAGATGGGATTTCACCATGTTGGCCAGGCTGGTCTTGAACTCCTGACCTCAGGTTATCCACCTGCCTCGGCCTCCCAAAGTGGTGGGATTACAGGCATGAGCCACCCCACCCAGCTCTTTATTAGTTTTTTGTATCTTTTGAATCTAATGCTTTGTCTGTTACACATGTGGCCATCTCCCGGTGATTCTGGTATACCCTCCCCCTATACATCAACCACAACCACCAACCATTCTTTCTGTTGTTTTTGAGACAGGATCTCCTCACTCTGTTGCCCAGACTGGAGTGCAGTGGTGATCTGGACTCACTGCAACCTCCACCTCCCACGCTCAAGCGATTCTCCTGCCTCAGCCTGTCAAGTATCTGGGACTCCAGGCATTATGCCACCACACCTGGCTAATTTTTGCATTTTTTGTAGAGACGAGATTTTGCCATGTTGCCCAGGTTGGTCTTGAACTCCTGAGCTCAGGACTATGTTTAACCCAACACAACCTTGTCCAGATCTAGCCATTCAAACATTTCTTACAATTTAGGCAAGTACAGAATACATCCTGTGTTCATGGCAGGGGTTACTTAGGGATAGAAGGAATATATAAAATGAGTCTATATATTCTTTTGTTTCATTTTTTTATTTTAAAAAGTTTTCTTTTGTTGTTTTTTGTTTGTTTGTTTGTTTTTTATAGAGACAGGGTCTTGCTATGTTGCCCAGGCTGAGGACAGAATCCTGGGCTCAAGAGTCTCTGTCTATATAGACTCATTTTATGTATTCCTTCTATCCCTAAATAACCCCCTCCATGAACAGAGGATGTATTCTATACTTGCCTACATTGCAAGGAATATTTGAACGGCTAGATCTGGACAAGGTTGTGTTGGGTTAAGCACGGTTATTGTTACCCAAAGATCAACCGGTCCAAATGCTCTTCTCATAGAGGCCTTCTTTGACCTAGCAGGCAATGGAAGTGTTTAAAATAAGTTGATTAGTTCCTTAAATGAAACGGAATTTGTGGCTACTCTCTAACAGACCACGGCTGAGCAGTCAATGGTACCCTGTGCTCATGAATTGACTAGTGTCTTGCAAAGGAACCGTGAGCTGAAAAGACATTCTACGTGCAAAAACAGTGTGGTAATTATAGGAGTAAGTGGAGAGTCAATTTCTCCTTAAAACATCATCATTCTTAAAATAGACTCAGTGCAGGGGTGTTGGGATTATGATGTTATATTACGGTATTTACGGTATTGTTTTCCCTTCTCTATTCTCCAAGTATTCTATAATGGACTTACACTATATTAATAATTCAAAAATCATAATGAGAAGCAAAACCAAAATGTAACCCACTGTGATTATAAGGATTCTCAGTTTCTTAAGTAGGTGTTCATCTCAAGCAGTAAAAGGGGCGGGGAAAAATCCCAGGCAGAAAACTATAAGGGTCTTTCCCATTTGCAAGCTTTTCAAAGTCAAGTTGAAAGTGCTAGAAAACGGAAGCTTTACGTCGAAAATGGGGGAGGAAGTCGCCAAATGCTGTGAATGAAAAGTATAAAGAGGAAGAAATGGTGATGGAAGGGGAGGAACAGAATGGAGGAAGAAGGAAGAGGGAGGCTTGGCCACGTTCAAGGGTGTCCTGGAATAGGAGGTGTGTGTGCCTGGGGGAGCCAGGCAGCCAGGAACAGAGGAAAGAATACAGGGAGATTTGATGTCCAAGACTCGTGTGGAAGCCGTGGCTCTGCCCTTTGCCAGTGTTTGGTCGTGAGCTCTTGGCACAGCCTGGTCTGTGAAATAAAGGGGCATGCAGGGTCGTCCTGTGACCCATGTGTGATGACATTATAGGAAAACATTTGGGGAATCCAGAGGTTCTGTCCACAGGTTACTTAGTCTTAATGAGAAAAGGGCTTGACCTCAGCCTCTTGAAGAAGGTAAAAAAAGGGAGAGAGAAAAGGGCAGCGGAGGAGTGCTAGTAAAGAGCAGAAAGAGAAAAAACTCCAGGCTGGGGCACAGTGGGAGGTGAGCATGCGAGAGAATAGCGCCAGAGCCTCCAAACATAGGGGCCCACCCATTGCCACCCCTTCCTCATTTACTGTGAGTGACCTGGGGTTATGTGCCTGCTGGGCCTCAGAAGACAGATTTGGGGGGACACTGTACATGCACTGTATATATCTAAAATCTAATCATGTTATTTTTTTCTTTTTCTTTTTCTTTTCCTTTTTTTTTTTTTTTTGAAATGGTGTCTTGCTCTGTTGCCGAGGCTGGAGTACAGTGGCAGGATCTTGGCTCACTGCAAGCTCCGCTTCCCAGGTTCAAGTGATTCTCCTACCTCCTCTCGAGTAGCTGGGATGACAGGCACGCACCACCACGTCTGGCTAATTTTTGTATTCTTAGTAAAGGCGGGGTTTCACCATGTTGGCCAGGCTGGTCTCGAACTCTTGACCTCGTGATCTGTCCGTCTCAACCTCCCAAAGTACTGGGATTACAGGCATGAGCCACTGCACTCGGCCCTCTTTTTCTTTTTCTTTTTTGAGACAGAGATTCACTTTTGTTGTCCAGGCTGGAGTGCAATGACCCGATCTCGGCTCACCACGACTTCTGCCTCCCGGGTTCAAGTGATTCTCCTGCCTCAGCCTCCTGAGTAGCTGGGATTACAAACATGTGCCACCACGTCTGGCTAATTTTTGTATTTTTAGTAGAGACGGAGTTTCTCCATGTTGGTCAGGCTGGTCTTAAACTCCCGACCTCAGGTGATCTGCCCACCTCGGCCTCCCAAAGTGTTCCAGAAGTGCTGGGCGCTGTGAACCACCATACCCGGCTTTCTTTCTCTCTCTTTTTTTTTTTTTAAAGACAGGGTCTTGCTCTGTCACCCAGCTTGGAGTGCAGTGGCATAATCATAGCTCACTATAATTTACCACCATGCTCATTTAATTATTTTTGGGTTTTTCTGTAGCGACAGGGTCTTGCAATGTTGCCCAGGCTGGTTTCAAACTCCTGGGCTCAAGTGATCCTTTTGCCTTGGTCTCCCAAAGTGCTGGGATGACAGGCTTGAGCCACCATGCCCAGACTGCTATTTCTTATTAAATCTCTTTGCACAACATTGGGAGAGCTTGCCAGCAAAGGGTAGCAAGTCATCTAGAAAGATGTATTTTGATAGGTGGAAACTTAGCACCAAATGAAGAGGGATTTTTTTTTCCTGCCCCCGTGGCTCTCACTTTCTGTGGCCTGACACTTGTGTCCCTTTAGCTGCTTAAATTCCCCAAGACTCAGTTGACTTCAGGGGCAAATCACTACTTTACTGTTCTCTCCCTCGTACACCTCGAAAGCTGCGGATTGTGTTTTGGTTTTTTTCTCTCCCTAAGAGGTAGCTGTACTCTGCCTTCCTTTTAACCACAGTTCCCTAGAAAATAAGAACTGCGACAAACAAAAGGAGATGGGTACAGGAATAGGCCTTACTCCTCTTCTCCTTTGGTTCCTCAACCCTAGATCCCAGGGACCCTAACCATGGTTGCGGTTTTCATTGAGGAATTAAGGCCTACAAAGAAAATCTAATTCGCAGTAACCTAAGCCTGTCTCTTGGCTTTGAAATCCCAGCTTTAGGTAAAGCCTACCTGTTAAGTTCTTTCCTCATTCTGTTGAGGTAGCTCTTACGAGCCTCTATTTTACACATGTGGCTCCTCAGACTTAGACAGGTTAAGTCAATTTCCCAAAGTCTGCGGTGGTGTATAGTAACATTTTTAATGTTACCTTCAGTACTGGCTCTTTTTTACATGTAACTCGGTGCTTGCCAAGGAAGACAGGAATGCACACCCCCATAAGGGTATTTGAGCGTGTGTGTGTGTGTGTGTATGTGTAAGGAGGAGGTTGAAAATTATGTTCTATGTCATATTATTTATGCTCGAAAAAGAACCCATTGCTTTCATTTTGCAATGAAACTTTTACTTTTGTGGAAAGTAAAACTGGACAGAAATCTTCTTGACTGTTGGGGATCTGCAAAGATATCCTCTTCAATGTGGAGGATGTTCAGAGCAGGGAGAGTGAGGTGTTTATTTTCTATTTATCAGTCGGGGGATGTGGGTTACACACAGCAGCCTAGGCTTTGCCCGGTCTCCACGGGCCACATGCTCCTGCTTTGGCTCACTGATATTTTGTATTTAATCTAATCTTGCAATGAAATTCTTCTCAGTGCTTTGTCATTTATGACTTCACTCTTTCTCATAAATAGCCACAGTTTTTCTCCTCTATTTAATAACAGAGGAAGAAAAAACAACTGTGATATAAAATTTAAAAAATGCAATACAAGATTTTATGTATAGTATAATCTCAACTTTACTAATAATTTTTAAATGAATTTATAAAAGTTAGTATGCGAGGGAATGGACTGCAATGGAAAAGGCACAGACCTGAAGCCAGAAAGACTCAGGTGTGAATATTGTCTCTGCTCTGACTAACCGTATGAACTTGAGCAAGTTACTTAAACTTTCTGATCCCCAGTTGTTTTATCTGCGAAAATGGGGAGGGGGAAGAATTGTATTTATATCAAAGAAACTGAATTAAATTATAACTAATTAAATGAAACACTTGACACACAGAGAACCCTCAATAAATGATCTTATTATTCTAAGTAGGGAATAGAAAGAGCCTGCTTCATGGGCACGTGATCACTCCGTCAACCAGGACTCCTGACTGGGTTCAACGCTCTGCTGTTGCCTTCTTGAAGTTCTTCATAATCTGGGAATAGGGGGCCCTAGGTTTTCATTTTGCACTGGACTCCACACATTACACACGCACGGCACACACACAGAGAAAAGATTAAAAAGCAATAAACCAATTACATCAGGTTTTTTTTGAGACAGAGTCTTGCTCTGTCACTGTGGCTGGAGTGCGGTGGCGCGCTCTTGGCTCCCTGCAACCTCCACTCCTGGGTCCACGCCATTCTCCCACCTCAGCCTCCCGAGTGGCTGGGACTACGGGCGCCGCCATCATGCCCGGCTAACTTTTGTATTTTTAGTACAGGCAGGGTTTCACCATGTTGGCCAGGCTGGTCTCGAATTCCTGACCTCAAATGATCCACCCACCTCAGCTTCCCAAAGTGCTGGGATTATAGGTGTGAGCCACCACGCCCGGCCTACATCAAATGTTTAATAGAAATCAATAAAAACAAAAAGCAGTAAACCAAAATGTAAACAATGTTTAATCTCTGGATGGTTTTCTTTTTCCTTTTTTGTTTTTCTGCAGTGGGAGTGGGGTTCGCTGTGTCTCTGAGGCCGTAGTGCAGTGGCACAAGCTTGGCTCACTGCAGCTCTGCCTCCCAAGTAGCTGGAACTAGGCATGCACCACCACGTCCGGCTAATTTTTATATTTTTTGTAGAGGCAGGATTGTGCCATGTTGCCCAGGCTGGTCTGGAACTCCTGGACTCAAGTAATCCACCCACCTCGACCTCCTAAAGTGCTGGGATTACAGGCGTGAGCCACTGTGCTTGGCCTCCGGGTGGTTTTAAATGGGGACTTTCATTTCTCACACATTCTTCTGTATATTCTATATTTTCTTCAAGAAAAAATATCTTACTTTTCTAATCAGGAAAAAAAGTAATATATGCATGTGCCTTTACAAAATCGTTCTCATTGTGCAGATGAGTGAAACCAAGGTAGCAGGTGGGAAGGAAATGACTCACATAAGATCACACAGCAGTCAATGTCACATTATGACAACGCTCAGGAAACTGCACTTCCATTTTTGCACCCCACTCTCTTGGGTCTGAGTTACCCACAGTTTTTCTAACAAGAATCTCGTGGGCATCTGACTTGAGTTGGAGACCTACCACTACACTGTGCAGAAGGGGGCCCCCCTCAGAAGCCCCGTATCAATTACTAGGTGCTATCTGCACGGGGCTTACTGCTATGGGAGTTTCAGAAGTAGAAGCCACAGCCCCTGCTCTCAAAGGGCTTACAGATGCGTGCTTACAGATGCATATGAAACAGTGACGTCAGTACTGTTGTGCAGACTCTGAACGCTGTACAACAGCAGGGGAAGGAACTGGTTGCCAGAGGAGCAACCAAGAACCTTTGGCACAAAATCTGTTCACCAGGGTTGTTCATACAAGCAAAAATGCTGGAAGCTCTGCTCCTTTTAATTTCCTCCAGCCACCCGGCGTAGGCACCTGAAGGTAAACAGCATGAAGGAGAAGGAGATAGAAACGCACAAGATAGTTCTCATTTTGCATATTCCATAGTTCACAGTATTGAAGGTCTTCTTCGACAAACCCCACTGAAAAAAGTTTCTTGATTTCACCTTCGCCGTGGCTAAAAGCAGCGGCTCGCCCCCACACTTTGATTATTCCCTTCTGTACTTTCTCTTCCCCTTCTGTTTCTCTTGGTGAGGGGTCCAAATTGGAAACTTTTTTTGTCCTGCAGCCCACCATAAGTGTTCATTCTGCGAACCTACATCTATTGCATCCCTGCTTGCCTAACAGCTCTTTCCACAAGAACCAAACATTAAGTTCCTGTCAGCAGCACAGTAAATCTTCACAGGCTAATGTGTGTGTGTGTGTGTGTGTGTGTGTGTGTGTGTGTGTATACACACTTTTTTTTTTTTCTTGAGACAGAGTTTCACTCTTGTTGCCCAGGCTGGAGTGTAATGGCACGATCTTGGCTCACTGCAACCTCCGCCTCCTGGGTTCAAGCGATTCTCTCACCTCGGCCTCCTGAGTAGCTGGGATTTCAAGGCACCTGCCACCACGCCCAGCTAATTTCTGTATTTTTAGTAGAGACGGGGTTTCACCATGTTGGCCAGGCTGAGCTCGAACTCCTGACCTCAGGTGATCCACCCGCCTCGGCAGTCCAAAGTGCTGGGATGACAGGCGTGAGCCACCGTGCCCAGCCCACAGACTAATATCTTTAAGGAACTTCTAGAAATCATCTCTGGTAGAGTCATCCAGGCACAAACAAGAGGTTATGGGCTGAGATCAAGGAGAACAAGGGGAGGATTCGGCAATTACACAGCCAGGCTCAGACTGAAGGGATTCGTATGAATATTAACATTAGCTCCATTTACTGGTTTCTTTAACTCTGTGCCAGGCAGGTAATTTGCTTGATACGCATGATCTGATTTAATTTAGTTCTCATAGTGATCTTTCTAAAACAGGTACTGCGATCCCCACCTTCACAGGGAGAACGGAAGCAAAGTAAGCTGCTCAAAAACACAGCTAGTCAACACCCCCAGAATGTGCCAGGCCAAGAGCGAACTCTCATGTAAACTGTGGACTTTGGGTGATAATGACGTGTCAACGTAGGTTCAATGACTGCAACAAATGCGCCACTCTGGTGTGGGATGTTGACCGTGTGGGAGGCCGTGAGTTGGGGTGATAGAGGAGAACTCTCTGTACTTTCTGATTGATTTTGCTGAGAACCTAAAACAGTTCTAAAAAAAACAAAGTCTATTTACACACACACACACACACACACACACACACACACCCCTAGTAAACAACAGGACCGGGAGTCAAAACTACGTCTGTCTCCTTAGGGGATGGTGAGTTATTATCAACAACATGTTGAACTCCACTGTACAAGCAGCAATGATGACGTGTGTGCGTGTGTGTGCGCGTGTGTGTGCATGCTTGTGCGTGTGTGTGCACTCGTGTGTGTTGCGTGTGTGTGCACGTGTGCGTGCGCTTGTGTGTGCACGCGTGTGTGTGTGCGTGTGTGTGCGCATGTGCACATGTGCTGTGCATGTATTGAGGATTGGGGGGGTCTATGTTAAAAAAGAAAGAATTGGAAGGAAGAAATTTCAAATTGAGTCCTGGCTCCGTCACCAGCTGTGTGATCCTGGACAGGACACTTTGGTTTTACCTTCCTCATCTGTAAATTGCTACTGGGTCATTGTGAAGATCAAATCAAATAAAATATGTACAAAGTACTCTGAAAGCATAAAGTACTCTGACAGCAACTATTCCTGTGTTAGTTTCTCTCTCTCTCTCTCTCTCTCTCTCTCTCTCACACACACACACTCAGATGTACATATCTGTGTGATTAAAGGGATAGCCAGGAAGCTCATCTCGCAAGTCTCTAGTCCCACCTTAACACTGAACTGCTTCTCTCATTTGTAAAATGAAGTGGTGGTTGAACTGGTGCCTCCATTGGAGGGTTTGTTGTGGTTTTCTTGAGACTTTAAGCTCTGATTTCCATCCTCTACTCAGAACTCCATTCCTACGCTCCCACCCAGTCTTAGAGACTTGGCTGCTGTTTCTTCTGTCCACTCTCCATTGCCACCTTCAAGCTTGCATCCTCTCCTCCCCACACCCGGACCGGAGTCTGCTGTGCAATTTGAGACACAGTACATCAGTGACATTCAGGCATCTCTGTCTGAGGAACACTTTGTGGTTTCCCCGCCATTTAGAAAAGCTTTTAGTTATAGAATTTTTCCAACATACACAAAAACAGAGAGAGTAATATATCTTCATGTACCCAAAACCCATTTTCAACAATTATCAACACACAAGCAATCTAGTTTCATCCGTATTCCCACTCACCACCCTACCACTGGATTATTTTGAAGCAAATACAACATATTGTTCCATCTCAAATAATCTCTAAAAACAATGACTCTTTTTATTAACATAGCCAAAATACCATATATCACCTAAAGTTAACAAAATATCCTTAATAATATTAGATATCTAATCAGTATTCAAATGTCCCTGGTTATCTGGTATAGGTTTTATTATTCAGTTGGTTTGTTTGCAACATAATCCAAAGTCTATACGCTGTATTTGGTTGATATGTCTCTTAGGTGTTTTTTTTCCTTTCTTTTTCTTTTTTTTTTTTGTTTTTTGAGATGAGTCTCCCTCTGTCGCCCAGGCTGGGTGCGGTGACGTGACCACAGCTCACTGCAGCCTTGAACTTCTGGGCTCAAGCAGTCCTCCCAACTCAACCTCCCTAGTAGCTGGAACTACAGCTGCTTGCCACCACACCAGGCTAATTTTTTTTTTCGAGACAGAGTTTCACTCTTGCCACCCAGGAGGGCAATGGCACGATATTGGCTCACTGCAACCTCCGCTTCCTGGGTTCAAGCAATTCTTCTGCCTCAGCATCCCGGGTAGCTGGGATTACAGGCATGCACCATATGCCTGGCTAATATTTGTATTTTAGTGAAGATGGGGTTTCACCACATTGGCCAGGCTGGTCTCAAACTCCTGACCTCAGGTGATCCACCCGCCTCAGCCTCCCAAAATGCTGGGATTACAGGTGTGAGCCACCGCGCCCAGCCTAGGCTGATTAAAAAAATATATATTTGTAGAGACAGAATCTCCTTATGCTGCCCAGGCTGGTCTCGAACTCCTGGACTTAAGTGATCCACCTGCCTCAGCCTCCTGAAGTGCTGGGATTATAGATGTGAGTTGCTGCGCCCGGGCCTGTCTCTTAAGTTTTCATCTATGAATTCCTTCTTCTTTTCTTTTTCCCTCTAATTTATTTGTTGAAGAAACCAGGTCAGGTTGTTTGCACTGTAGAATTTCCCAGGTTTAATCCATCCCTGAGTATCTTTAATATATTCCTATCTTCCCTGTGTTTCCTATAAACTGGAAATTAGATCTAAAGCATATTCAGTTTCAATATTTTTGGCAAGAATGCCTCATAGGTGCGGTGTCTGAGGAACACTTTGTCAGTGAAAAAGGCCTTGTGGGCCAGCATCCCGTCATGCCTGGATAAGTGGCTGTAATTTTGACTGTGCTTTGTAAACATTCTTTTTCCTATTCTTTTTTTTCCCCCTTATTTATTGACTTATTTTTATTTATTTTGAAGGAGTTTCACTCTTGTCGCCCAGGCTGGAGTGCAATGGCACGATCTTGACTCTTGAATCCGCCTTCCGGGTTCAAGAGATTCTCCTGCCTCAGCCTCCCAAGTAGCTGGGATTACAGGTGCCTGCCACCATGCCTGGCTAATTTTGAGTGTGTGTGTGTGTGTGTATGTGTGTGTGTGTGTGTGTGTGTGTGTTTAGTAGAGACGGGGTTTCATCATGTTGGCCAGGTTGGTCTTGAGCTCCTGACCTCAGGTGATCCACCCGCCTAGGCCTCCCAAAGTGCTGGGATTACAGGTGTGAGACACCGCCCTGGCCTTTTTTTCCTTTTTTAAATATCACTTCCAGACTTGAAACCTCCACCCAATTTTGTGTGTCTTGGGGTTGCCCAGCCCACACACACCAGCCCTCAGAGGCTTATCGCCCATGCCTCCTGAGCAGAAGTCCATTGGTTCCCAAGAGGTGCCTTAAGGGGCAGCTTGAGAAATGGAGCGGGGCAGTTGGGCGGGGGGGGGATGGAGGGGGTGGGACAGACAGGGCAGAGCTGGATGTGACTCTAGAATTCGAGCAGCTTCACTTTAATCTGCTTTATGTTCACTTCCACGTAAGATCACATTTAAGAGAAGGATTTCTCATCTTCAAAAAGTTTGCAAACCACTGATGTCTGTCTCTCTCCCATCACTAAGAAGAGATCAGCTATTCCTCTCCCTTAAGCCACCAAGAGAATGCCAGGCACTTTTTTTTTTTTTTTTTTTTGAGATGGAGTCTTGCTCTGTTGCCAGGCTGGAGTGCCGTGATGTGATCTCGGCTCACTGCAAGCTCCCTGCCCCGGGTTCAAGCGATGCTCCTGCCTCCGCCTCCCAAGTAGCTGGGACTACAGGCGCACACTACCACGCCCAGCTACTTCTTTTGTATTTTTAGTAGAGACGGGGTCTCACCATCTTGGCCAGGCTGGTCTTGAACTCCTGACCTCGTGATCCACCCCACTCAGCCACCCAGAGTGCTGGGGTTACAGGCGTGAGCCACCGTGCCGGCTGGAGGCTCTGTTCTTAATCATTCATTGAACAGTGAGTCACAGTTAAAATCCCCCTCCTCTGGGAGCGAAAGAGCGAAGGGAAATTTTACTCACCACCACCAAGAGCGTGCCCAGGCCTCAGGGGCATTCCCACAAGGCTGTGTGCCTGACTTCCGATCGAGGCCTGAGCAGCCCGAACAGAAGTGACACATACGCAGTGACAGAATTCTAAATGTAGAATTTTGGTCGATAGCTCCACTGGCCAAGAAGGTAGCTACTAGCTGCTTAAATGTGACTACTTAAATGTGAATTCAGAGGCTGGGCACGGTGCTCACGCCTGTAATTCTAGCACTTTGGGAAGTCAAGGTGGGCGGATCACCTGAGGTCGGGAGTTTGAGACCAGCCTGGTCAACATGGTGAAATCGCATCTCTACTGAAAATACACAAAAAAATTAGCGGGGCATGGTGCATGCCTGTAATTCTGGCTACTCGGGAGGTTGAGGCATGAGAATTGCATGAAGTGCAAAGTGCGACTCTGTCTCAAAAAAAAAAAAGGTGAATTTAGGCCAGGTGCAGTGGCTCACACTTGTAATCCCAGCACTTGGGGAGGCTAAGGCTGTGGATTACTTAAGCCCAGGAGTTCGAGGCTGCAGTGAGCTATGATTGTGCGCTGTACTCCAGCCTGGGTGACAGAGTAAGACCCTGTTTCTAAAATAAATTTAAACATAAATAAAATCAAAATATGTGAATGTATTGAAACTAAATCGAATTTAAAATTCAAATTCTTACTCAGCCAACCAAGTTTCATGTGCTTGATTGGCTAATGTGGCTAATGGTTACTATATTGAAGAGTGAAGATGGAAACGTTCAATAACACTGACTGCACTACTGGCTCCCTCCACAGACCCTCAGAAAGCTTCCCTTTGCCATCCCTGTTGGCCCTGGGATTCCTGGAGAAGTGAATTTGAAAGCAGCTGAGTTAATGTGTACATGGGCATAAGTGAGTTTGTAAGCATGTTCCGTAGTCCGCTTTTATTCTCACTTCTGTATCTTGTTTGACGTGGGTCTGCCCTACTCAGTCTCCATTAGCAGAGGCAACAGATCATGGTAATTTTCCCTAAAATTTTTCTAATTACATAAATTTTCCATCAGGGAGGGTCTTATTGGTAAAATTAAACTAAAAGCATTCGATTCTTCTTGCTGTTTCAATTTTTTAAAAAGCCAATAATTTCTAGCCCTCAACTTTTACACACTGAAATTCAGACCTGTATCTGAGATCTTATACTGTTACACAGGAAGTATTTAATAGAAACAATTTTTTTTTTTTTGAGACAGAGTCTCGCTCTGTCACCCAGGCTGGAGTGCAGTGGTGCCATCTCGGCTCACTGCAACCTCCACCTCCAGGGTTCAAGCCATTCTCGTGTGCCTCAGCCTCCCAAGTAGCTGGGATGACAGGCACGTACCACCACGCCCAGCTAATTTTTGTATTTTTAGTAGAGATGGGGTTTCACCATGTTGACCAGGCTGGTCTCAAACTCCTGACCCCAGGTGATCTGCCTGCCTCGGTGCTGGATTACAAGTGTGAGCTACCACACCTGGCCAAAACACACATTAGAAACAGAATTTAAGAGCTGGAAGGAATCTTAGGAATCAACTCTTTTGATAGCTTCACATTCACAAAGAAGAATGTAAACCCCAGAGAAGTTAAGTGACTTGCCGAAAAACACAGTGACTCAGCACACAGAGAGGAATCCAGGCCACTTGGCTTTCACCCTAGAGCTTTTCCCACAATTCAAAATTAAAGGATCTTCTTACTGCTGCCTTCTCGAGTACCCTGCAACAATGCTTTGCTCCTTCCACGAAGCAAGATCCCTAGGGCCTCATTGTAGGCCCCTCATTCCATGGAACTAGACTTGGAGTCGTTTCTGAGTCACTCTGAATGTCTACTTATCTGTAAGTTCAAGGATATTCTAAAATATACTTTCCAAGAGACAGTCTCCCTAAAAATGTCCCTCTGGCTTTACACCACAAAAATCACCCTGACAGTACAGAAAAATAGAAACCGTTTCCATCCAGTGATAGCATCCGCGTAGGTGCAGTTTCAGTACCAGCCAAATGTCAGCAACTCTCTCCCCTACAACTTCCCTTGCCATCGAGTGTCTCACCAGGGCATGCATGTGGTGCTTTTATATCCCCACAGCGTTTAACCCAATATCGACGTGGTAGAGACTCAGCAGTTGCCTCTCAAGTGGGAGTTAGACTTCAAAGACTCTGATCAAATTCTAGAGCAGCGGTCATCAGACTACAACCTGTGGAACCAACTCTGGTCTGTTTTTATATCTGATTCTTTCTGTAAATAAAGTTTTATTGGAACACTCCCACACTCATTCATTTACATGTTGTCTATGACTGCTTTCACATTATTATAGAATTGAGTAATTGCAGCAGAAATCATATGACTCACAAAGGCTAAAAAATATTGGCTCTCTGGCCCTTTACAGAAAAAGTTTGCTCGCTGGGCACAGTGACTCACACCTGTAATTCCAGCACTTTGAGAGATCGAGGCGAGCGGATCGCTTGAGCTCAGGAGTTCGAGACCAGCCTGGGCAACATGGCGAAACCCCCGTCTCTACAAAAAATACTGAAATTAGCCAGGCATGGTGGCACGTGCCTGTAATCCCAGCTACTGGGCTGGAGGTTGGAGCCTGAGGTGGGAGGATCACTTAAGCCCAGGAGGTGGAGGTTGCAGTGAGCAGAGATTGAGCCACTGCACACCAGCCTGGGTGACAGAGTGAGACCCTGTCTCAAAAAACAAAACTTAAAATGAAAAAGCTTCATATAGCAATTTGAATTTTATAAAAAAGTAAAATGAAAAAGAAGAATTTTGCTGACCACTGGTCCAAGGTTACAGGTGGTAGATACGGTAGATAAACCGTTTTCCAAAGCCTTTTTTCTGTTACTTCCAAACGATGCTTGTGAGATGGCGAAAGGTCCAAATCCAGAAGGATCTTGCCAAACCAAAACCATTATTATAACCAATTACAGCTGTTTCCTTTTCAAACTAATGTGCTTATTAATAGGAAATTTTTTGAAATATATTCAAGTCCTTTTCTCTTTTGCATTTTTTTTGTTCCTGTTTCCCTCTATTCAGCCAGATGTATCCATATTATCTAAAAGATAACGAGGATTTTCACAACAGGAGTGCAAAGAGAAAGAAATAGTTAATATGTTGCTTCTGGCATCCAAAATAAGGTTTTCCGGCAAGATTTTTTTTTTTTTTTTAAAGACATGGTCTTGCTCCATCACCTCAGGCTGGAGTGCAGTGTCATGATCATAGCTCACTGCAGCCTTGAGCTCCCAGGCTCAAGCAATTCTCCCACCTCAGCCTCCCGAGTACCTGGGACTACAGGTGCTGCAAGCTGCCACGTGTAGCTAAATTAAAAAAAAATTTTTTTGTAGAGACAGGATCTCACTGTGTTTCCCAGGCTGGTCTCGAACCCCTAGGCTCAAGTGACCTCCTGCCTCTACTTCCCACAATGCTGGGATTACAGGCGTGAGCCACCAGGCCCAGCCAAAAATTTCTTGTACAGATGGGATCTCACGATGTTGCTCAAGCTGGTCTTGAACTCCTGGGCTCAAGAGATCCTTCTTTTTTTTTTTTTTTTTTTTTTTTTTTTTTTGAGACGGAGTCTCGCTATGTCGCCCAGGGTGGAGTGCAGTGGCCGGATCTCAGCTCACTGCAAGCTCCGCCTCCCGGGTTTTTACGCCATTCTCCTGGCTCAGCCTCCCGAGTAGCCGGGACTACAGGCGCCCACCACCTCGCCCGGCTAGTTTTTTGTATTTTTTAGTAGAGACGGGGTTTCACCGTGTTAGCCAGGATGGTCTCGAACTCCTGACCTCGTGATCCGCCCGTCTCGGCCTCCCAAAGTGCTGGGATTACAGGCTTGAGCCACCGCGCCTGGCCGAGATCCTTCTGCTTTGGCTTCCCGAAATGCTGGGATTACGGGTGCGAGCCACATTGCCCAGCCAAGACAATATTTTTGACAACCAGGTTTTGTTAAGAGAGAGGATTTTCTAAATTTCTTCATTTCCCTTTGAATTGTTGTCATTGAATTCTACATCAGATATATCCCAGCCAAACAGGAGAAAAGAAAAAGAAGACACAGCATACCTTTTCTGATCCTGGATTAGGGGGACTATGGGAAGAAGTAAAGTCGTGGAAGAGAAAGGAGGTATTCAGACATAATGGTTCAGTTGTTCCTCTCTGAGCCAAAGTCATGGATAAGAAGATGGACTCTGAAACTAGATTTCCCGGGTTTAAACCTTGGTTCAACTTTGGGCAACTACGTAACCTCTTTGTGCCTCTGTTTCCTCACCTGTAAAACAGCGATAATAACATTACCAACTTCCCAGAACTGTTATGAAAACTCCATAAGGTGAGTATACGTTAAAGTGCTCAGAATAGGCCCAGCGCGGTGGCTCACGCCTGTAATCCCAGCACTGTGGGAGGCCGAGGCGGGTGGATCACCTGTGGTCAGGAGTTTGAGATCAGCCTGGCCAACATGGTGAAACCCCATCTCTACTAAAAATATAAAAATTAGCCGAGCATAGTGGCACACGCCTGTAATCTCAGCTACTCAGGAGGCTGAGGCAGAAGAATCACTTGAACCCAGGAGGTGGAGGCTGCAGTGAGCCGAGATGGCACCACTGCACACCAGCCTGGGCAACAGAGCAAGACTCCATCTCAAAAAAAAAAAAAGTGCTTAGAATAGTGCTTGTTACATGGCGGTATTATTATGAGGGGTGAGGTGATAGATATTACTGGGAGACGTTTTAAGGAGTGCTGAGAAGAGTGGGTTCTCATTCTCATTTGGGAATGTGGAAGGAGATCACCCCACAGGCTGCCCTGTGCCAACTGGAGCAGCCACATCAGAGCAAACTCGGCTGGAAGTTGGGCTGAGCTTGCCTTTCTCCAGCCCTTCGTCAGCAGCCGTCCGTTCCCATGTGTCCAAAGGGGCTCAGGAGCACTGGTCAAGCATCTCGCAGGAAAATTTCGAGGGGCTTATCTTAGAGATGGGGGCCACTGAGCTGCTGTAGTGGGATGGGGGCGCATACAAGTCAAAGCCAGGTCTCAGGACGGTCCGCATTGCCACGAGCCAAGGTAGCGCAGACAGCAAGGGAGACCACTGGATCTCAAAAGCAGAAAGAGAATCGCCCATGAGTGACTCTAGCCCAGTATCAGACATCAGCCACCAGTGCCAGCAGGAGACCCTGGAGGAGGACCTGTGTCTCCTTAGCAGTCAGCAACTCGGGCAGGCCCATGGGCCCAGCAGCTCCAGGACAGAAACGAGCAGAGATGGAGAGGCCACAGGATAGATCCAAGAACCGTCCACAGCCCACTCGTCCCATGCAACTAGATGCCAACTTCTGCAAATCCGAAAGACTGAGCATGTGTCTAAAGTGGACTGTTTACCATTTAAATGAATAAATCCAACTATGCTTCATAGATTAGACTAAAATATGACCCCCATCCAATTGTCCAACCCTCCCTCGCACCACTGTCCAGAGGGATGGGAACTTATAAAGGCATTTCATAGAACTGAAGAAATCACTTTTTTTTTTTTTAACATTTGAATGTGGTGAGAGTAAACGTGTGACTCTGCCTGTCTTCCTCCCGCCCGCACCTCTTTAAGCCCCGAATTGGATTACAGGTTAACACCCTGCCACGCACGTCTACGGACATCCCCACACCCACACGTGCACAAGCTTGTGTCTAAACCTTGCTTCAGGAACAAACCAGAAGAGTTTTGGGTTCTAAGGTAAACAGGAGAGAAAAAAAAGAAACTTTCTAAAAAAAGACTCGCCCCTGGTAAGTTTATTTTAAAAGCAGGGAGAATACTGCTACTTGCATAAACGGGCTTCGAAGGTACACCTTCTCCCTGCTCCCTCTATGGCTAATCAAGGGAGGAGTTGAAGGAATCAAACAATTTGTCAATAAAAACATATTGTTTACTCACTTTGTAGAATACAGCCTATGCTTTGGAGCCTATTAGGTAAACTACAATTTTTTTTAAAACTTTCAGGGATATAGGGAACGAAGCAAAGAACAACGGAAATCCCGATGCCTCAGTATTGAGACTTGCTGGAGGTCACCGCACCCGTGGGGACTGGGGACCCCACTCAGCGGTGAAGTCAGATAGTGTTGTCCTCAGGCTGTTTTTCCATTTCCTTGATAAATACTCAGGGTTTCTTTGCCAGTCGTAAAGCTCCTAGCTCAAAGCAGGCTGGTGACTTCAGAGGGCTCCGCTGGGACCGGAAGGTCACTGGAGCCACTGGTGAAAATCATGCTGTCACTACCAACCCAGAAGGCCACCTCTCAGTGTGCCAGGTGCCACCTCCTGCAGCACACACATGTGCACACACACACACACACACACGCGCGTGTGCCTGTGTACACCTCCCCCAGGGGCTGCAGCCAAGACGGGCATCCCACATCAGAGGGATGAATGGCAGGTCTGTCCCGCCAGCTGTGTGCTCTCTCCTATCCGAAAGCCGCAGAGACTCAGACGGCAGAGCCTGGAGGAGCCCACGCAGTCTGTTCCCGGCACCCGGTGCGTGTGAAGGGACTTGAGGACAGCGAGATGGAATCAGAAAGAGAAGTCATCAACCTTCAAGTAAGTTCTCTCTGGAAGAGAGCCGAGGGGAAATCGGGAGTAGAGGTGAAGCTGGAAGAACAGAGGGTTGATACTTTAGCCACTTGATAGTCTCCCTCCCCGTTCTCTTTCTCACTCACCCCCGTCTCCAAATGCTCCCTAGGCTTTGTCTCTTTATTTTCTCTTTCTCTCCTTATTTTCTCTTTCTCTCCATTTCCCTGTCTGGTTCTTCACTTGTTTTGAAATATCTGAAAAACAGATTGGTTAAATCCCTTTTGGCCTCTGCTTCCTCTTGTCAGTCAAAGGGCTAATTAGCTCCGTATTACCAGGAAACGATTTCACATTCTGAGCAGTGCTTTCCCCAAGCCCCAGGACAGCAGAGACTTCCCTCCCAGCTGCCGGGCAGTTCTTTGGAGACAGGAAAGATACGAGTTTTGAGGCTAGGAGAGAGGCAGCTGGCCAACTTGGCATTTTACAGGTTGGAAAAAACTTGAGCCGTTTCTCGGCTATCATCACAAAGCTCCACTGTGTGGGACAGAAAGCGTCTCATTCGGACAGTGCAAGGAAAGGAAATCAGTCTAATCTCCTAGGAAGAGGCAGAGATGTGTGTCCCTCTCTAGCTGGAATGGGCTTGGAAGGCATCGGAGGTTCCAGTCTACCACTGGAGGGGAAAGGGGTGGGATGTTACGGTGAGAGGAGAGCCAGATTGCTGGGAGCTGTCAACAGGTAGAATAGAATCAACCCTTCTATGACCACTGCTGTAACCACTGTGTAACATTTCAGAGAATCAAACAAAGTGTGGAAAAGGACTTTTGAGATCAAGAATTTCTGATCCTTGAACCTGGTCCTCGAACAAAATCTTAGGCAGCCACCCAATATAGACTTCAGATTAAAGAAGAGCTGTTTTGTTGAAGCAGAGTATGTGCATGCGTCTCTCTCTCTCTCTCTCTCTCTCTCTCTCTCTCTCTCTCTCTCGTTCTCTGTGTGTGTTTTGGGCAGGTTGGCGTGAGTCTGGCAGAGTCTCCGTCCTTGGCCCCTCCACCATTGAGGCACCACGAGGGAACTCGCAGGACTGCTTGGTGTGCTGTATCAAAACCATTCACCAAGTATAACTGCATACCCAGTGTTGTTCTCCTGGATTGGCAGCCAGCCCCGACAGCGGTCCCACCGCGAGGCTTGCTGGTCCCTCTGTCTGGAACCTTCTTTCCCTGGCTTATCTCCTGACTGGCCCTTCCTAGTACATTCAGGTCTCAGCTCAAATGCTACTTCCCCAGGGAGACCTCCTCTGACCAACCTCTTTACAGGATGCCTCCTCCCCAGTTTGTCTTTATCATTTGTTTAATTTCTTTCACAGCACTGCTCACCACCTAAAGTTACATCGCTTATTTATTTAGTATGTATTGCCTGTCACTCTCACTAGGACACAAGATCTCTGAGATCAGGGCCTCCCTGTTTTATTCACTGCTGCGGCCCTCGTGCATGAGGCAACTCTTGGTACACACTAAGTGCTTTAGAAAACATTTGCTAAATGAATGAGTTAAGGAAGCCATGAGTTGGAGAGGCTCTGAGATAGGAATAAGGTCACTTAATTGGCCCAAGACCTCCAGTCCATGTCTTCTGTCCCTGGTGTGTGTTTTCTTCTTACTTCTAGTTCTTGCCTCTATAAGATCCTTGGTTGTTAAGGAAACGGTGTTGCTGTTTATTATTCTCAGAAGAGCAAGTTTCTTATGTGCTAATGGGTTGAACAATCTAGAGTTACAGACTAAGGACTTTGCATCTGAACCAGAGGTTCAGAAGGAAAGAGGTGGTGGGAGGAAGGAGAAGGAAATGACTGGCTAGGCTTGATGAATGTCTATCTCTAGCAGGTAACTAAGGTGTCAGTGTGCCTTTCTCTTCATTTGTCATTCAGCCTCTTCCAATATGCTATTTGATTCTTGTATCTTACTCACATTTTCCTTTGGTCAGAAGGTTATCCATTATTTTCTACAATTTCTTGTCCACCTTTGGCTGGGCACAGTGGCCTACGCCTGTAATCCTAGCATTTCAGAGGCTGAGGCAGGAGGATCACTTGAGCTCAAGAGCTAAAGACCAGTCTGGGAAACATAGCAAGACCCTATCTCTATTAAAAATTTAAAAGTGATTAGCTGGGCATGGTGGCGTGCACCTGTAGTCCCAGCTACTCAGGAGGCTGAGATGGGAGGATTGTTTGAAGCCAGGAGTTCAGGTTGCAGTGATCTACAATCATGCCATTGCACTCCAGCCTGGGCAGCAGAGCCAGAACCTGTCTCTAAAAAGAAAACAATAACACTCTTTAGTTAAAACAATGTTTCCCAAAAATGTGGTACAATGATCACCAATGTGCAGTAAAGGTACTATCAATGACTGACAACTTCTTATTATAATGTTTATTTTTACAGTTTTTTTTTTTTGAGACGGAGTCTCACTCTGTCGCCCAGGGTGGAGGGTAGTGGCACGATCTCAGCTCACTGCAACCTCCGCCTCCCAGGTTCAAGTGATTCTCCTGCCTCTCAGCCTCCCAAGTAGCTGGGGTTACAGGCATGTGCCACCACACCCGGCTAATTTTTGTACTTTTAGTAGAGACAGAGTTTCACCATGTTGGCCGGACTAGTCTCGCACTCCTGACCTCAAATGATCCAAAAGCCTCGGCTTCCCAAAGTGCTGGGATTACAGGTGTGAGCCACCATGGCTGGCCATCTTTATAGTTTTAGTATTCATTAGAAAGAGCATAACAGGGCCGGGCTAGGTGGCTCACGCCTGTAACCCCAGCACTTTGGGAGTCCGACACGGGCAGATCAGGAGGTCAGGGGTTCGAGACCAGCCTAAAATAACATTAACTTGAGCCTCCATAATCAATGTTGCAGATGTGTCTCCAGGTCAGGACCTGTGAGACTGGGATGGGTAGCAGCAGCACAGCTGGCTGTGAAGAGTGGCCCACAGCACTCAGAGCAGGTGGCCTCCACCAGCTGGATGCCTGGAGCTGCTCCTTTTCTTCTACAGCCTGTGGCTGTGGCCTCCAAGCCTCTGCCCTTCTCCCTGCCTTCACTGGTAGCCCAGCCAGGGAGCTAAGCCTGCTCATCTCCCAGAGTCTGGATGTATGAAAGGTTGAGGATGATCCCTTTCTTCCCCTCTGAGCCAGCGTTGCAACCCTACCCCCAAGTACAGAGTTTAAGCTTCTAGCCTAGCTCCTTCTCAAAATGGAACTCCTCTTTGGGCTTCCAGGTTCCCCAGACAGATTCAGTTCTTGGCTCCTTTTTTTCTTCCTGTGCTGCATGTTGATGGAAATGTGAAGATGATCTGCTAAAAGAGGAACTAAGACTTGTCCATACCGAATGCAAATTCAGTATAGCTCCGGTTAAGTATAGCAAGATACAGATAGAATGAGATGGGAGTGGAGGTAAAAATACTTATGAATAGAAGAAAGTCTATAGACAAAGTTCTCTGGGAGTATTTCTGTTTGTTTGTTTTGCTTTTAAAGACATATATATAAGCAGTTATATATGATATCTATATAATATATAATAGCAGTTATATATATATAAAGAATAGAAGTTATATATATAATAGCAGTTTTAGGTTCATGGCAAAATCAAGAAGGAAGGCACAGAGATCTCCCATATAGCCCCTCACCCTACATGCATAGACTCCCCATTATCAACTTCCTCCACCAAAAGGGTACATTTTTTTTTACAACTGATGAGACTTACATTGACACATCATTATGACCCAAAGTCTACAGTTTACATGAGGGTTCACTCTTGGCGTTAAACATTCTATGCGTAATAACATGTTTCCACCACTATCATATAGTATACTAGAGACATTTTACTGCCCTAAAAATCCTCTGCATTCTGCCTGTTCATTGCTCCTTCCTCTCTCAACCCCTAGCAATGACTGACTTTCTGTTTTGCCTTTTCCAGAGTGTCATGTAGTTGGAATCATACAATATGTAGCCTTTTCAGATTGGCTTCTCTCACTCAGTAATGGCATTTAAGTTTCCTCCACGTCTTTTCATGGCTTGATAGCTCATTTCTTTTTAGCCCTGAATAATATTCCAGTGTCTGGATGTACGACTGTTTGTTTATTTATTCGCCTACCGAAGAACATCTTGGTTGCTTCCAAGTTTTGGCATTATGTATCATTCTGTATAAAGCCACTCTGGCCGGGCGCAGTGGCTCACACCTGTAATCCCAGCACTTTGGGAGGCTGAGGCGGGCGGATCACTTGAGGTCAGGAGTTCGAGACCAGCCTGGCTATTGCTAATATGGTGAAACCCCACCTCTACTAAAAATACAAAAAGTTAACCGACTGTGGTGGCAGGTGCCTGTAATCCCAGCTACTTGGGAGGCTGAGGCAGGAGAATCGCTTGAACCCGGGAGGCGGAGGTTGCAGTCAACTGAGATCACGCCACTGCACTCCAGCCTGGGCAACAGAGTGAGACTCTGCCTAAAAAAAAAAAAAGCTGTGTAGGTTTTTGTGTAAACATAAATTTTGAATTCATTTGGGAAGATACAAATTGCAATTCCTGGATCATATGGTAAGAGTATGTTGAGTTTTGGAAGAAACTGCCAAACTGTCTTCCAAAATGGCGATGCTGTTTTGCATTCCCACCAGCAATGAATGGGTGCTCCACATTCTCCTCGGCATTTGCTATTGTCAGTGTTCTGGATGTTGGCCATTCTAGCAGCTGTGCAGTGATATCCCATTTTTGTTTTAATTTGCATTTCCCTGGTGACATAAGATGTGGAGAATCTTCTCATATGCTTATCTGCTACCTTTGCATCTTCTTTAGTGAGGTGTGTGTTCAGGTGTTTTACCTATATGTAGTGGGATTTTTTTTTTTTTCTTTTTTTTTTTTTGAGATGGAGTCTCGTTCCGTCACCCAGGCTGGAGTGCAGTGGCCTGATCTCAGCTCACTGCAAGCTCCGCCTCTCAGGTTCAAGTGATTCTCCTGCCTCAGCCTCTCGAGTAGCTGGGACTACCGGCGCCCGCCACCACACCCGGTTACTTTTTCGTATTTTTTAGTAGAGATGGAGTTTCACCATGTTGGCCAGGATGGTCTCGATTTCTTGACCTCGTGATCCACCCGCCTCGGCTTCCCAAAGTGCTGGGATTACAGGCGTGAGCCACCACACCCAGCGGGTCTTTTGCTCGTCTATATAAACTAACTATACAATTAGTTTGTTGATATTCACAACTGATTTTGATTGAGATTGTTTGAATCTATAGTGAGTCCTCTTATCCATAAACATGGAATATCTATCTATCTATTTATTTTATATTTATTTATAAATTTATTTATTTATTAAGACGGAGTGTTGCTGTGTCACCCAGGCTGGAGTACAGTGGCACGATCTCAGCTCACTGCAAACTCTGCTTTCCAGGTTGAAGCAATTCTCCTGCCTCAGCCTCCTGAGTAGCTGGGATTACAGGTGCCTGCCACCATGCCCAGCTAATTTTTGTATTTTTAGTAGAGACAGGGTTTCGCCATGTTGGCCAGGCTGGTCTTGAACTCCTGACCTCAAGTGATCCACCCGCCTCAGTCTCCCAAAGTGCTGGGATTACAGGTGTGAGCCACCGTGCTTGACCTCTTCATTTATTTAGTTCTTTGATTTCTTTCATCAGAGTTTTGTAGTTTTCCTCATAATAGACATTGTACATATTTTGTTAGATTTATACATAAGCATTTCACTTTTTTAGGTACTAATGTAAATGGTAGTGTTTTAAGTTTCAGATTCTACTTGTTCAGTGCTGTTTCACAGGACAGTGATCGCATTTTATGTATTAACCTTGCATCCTGCAACCTTGCTATAATTGCTTATTAGTTCCAGCAGATTTTTGGTCAGTTCATTTGGACTTTCTACATAGACAATCATGTCATCTGCAGAGACAGTTTTAATTCTTCACTCCCAATCTGTAGTCCCTTCATTTCCTTTTTTGGAAGGAACTACATTGCATTTACTAGGACTTCCTAGCAAAGACGAGGAAATCGCTAAGATTTGTTCATACCGAATGCAAATTCAACGTACGAAGCAGTGGTGACAGGAGATATCCTTGCCGGTTTCTAATCTTAGTGGGAGTGCTTCTACTTTTTTATCATTAAGTCTGATGTTAGTTATAGGCTTTTTATAGACATTCTTTATCAAATTGAGGAAATTCTCTATTCCCAGCGTACTGAGAGATTTTATCATGAATGGGTGTTGAATTTTGGCAAATACTTTTTCTGCATCTATTAATATGATCATGTGATTTTTATTTTATAGTCAGTTGATGTGATTAATTACATTAATTGATTTTCGTTTGTTTTTCTTTTCTTTTTTTTTTCTTTTTGAGACGAAGTTTGGCTCTTGTTGCCCAGGCTGGAGTGCAATAGTGGGTCTCAGTTCACCTCAACCTCCACCTCCCAGGTTCAAGGGATTCTCCTGCCTCAGCGTCCCGAGTAGCTGAGATTACAGGCGTGCGCCACCACGCCCGGCTAATTTTTATATTTTTAGTAGAGACAGGGTTTCTCCATGTTGGTCAGGCTGGTCTCCAACTCCCGACCTCAGGTGATCCACCCACCTCGGCCTCCCAAAGTGTGGGATTACAGGCGTGAGCCACTATGCCCAGCCGCATCCATTTCCTTTTAATCTGTCTTTTTTTTTTTTGATACAAGGTCTTACTTTGTCACCCATCACCCAGGCTGGAGTGCAGTGGCACCATCTTGGCTCACTGTAGCCTGAAATGCTTTGGCACAAGCAATCCTCCCACTTCAGCCCCCCAAGTAGCTAGGACTACAGGCACACACCACCACACCCAGCTATTTTCTTATTCTTTGTAGAGACAGCATCTCACTACATTGCCCAGGCTAGTCTTACTCCTGGCCTCAAGTGATTCTCCCATCTCAGCCTCCCAAAGTGCTGGGGTTACAGGGGTGAGACACCACACCCAGCTGATCTATATGTGTCTTTATGTTTAATGTGAGTTTCCTGTAGACAACATAGAGTTGGGTCATCTTTTTGTGTCCATCCTGACAATTTCTGCCTTTCAATTATGTATTTAGACCATTGACATTCAAAGTGATTACTGATATAGTTGGATCTACCACATTTGTTACTGTTTTTCTATTTGTTGCCCTCATTCTTTGTTCCTATTTTTGTCTTCCACTTTTTTCTGCCTTTGGTGGTTTTAACTGAGCTTTTTATATTATCCTGTTTTATCTCCATTCAGAGTGTATCAGTGGTACTTTTTTTAAACTTTTTTTAGTTATCGCCCTAGAGTTTGCAGTTTACAAGTACAACAAATCCAAGTGCACTTTCAAATAACACTATACCACTTCATGGGTCATGTGAGTACCTTATAATAACAAAACAATCCTAATTCCTCCATCCTGTTCCATGTATCATTGCTGGCATTCATTCTACCCATATATAAGCATATATATATATGTGTATATATCATAAAACAGATACATAAATGTACATAATCAAATATATTGTTGATATGTTGATTTGTTCATTTTGAACAAATTGTTAGATCAGTTAAGTATAAGAAACAAAATATTACTTTGTATATCACAAATATATGAAATTTTTCTTTTCTTTTTCCTTTTTTTTTTTTGAGACAGAGTTTTGCTCTTGTTGCCCAGGCTGTAGTGCAATGGCGTGATCTCGGCTCACTGCAACCTTCGCCTCCCGGGTTCAAGCGATTCTCCTGCTTCAGTCTCCCAAGTAGCCGGGATTACAGGCTCCTGCCACCACGCCCAGCTAATTTTTGTATTTTTAGTAGAGGTGGGGTTTCACTATATTGGCCAGGCTGGTCTCGAACTCCTGACCTCAAGTCATTCGCCACCTCAGCCTCCCAAAGTGCTGGGATTATAGGCGTGAGCCACCGCGCCTGACTGAATCTTTTCATTTGTTAATTTTAAAAAAGAATAGGAAAAAAAGTTTTTCTTTTACCTTCATTTATTCTTTCTTTGATACTTCCCTTTTCTTTACGTAGATAAGAGTTTCTGGCCTATTTCATTTTCCTTCTTTCTGGAAGTCCTGGCCTCAAGTGATCTGCCCGCCTCAGCCTCCCAAAGAGCTGGGATTACAGACATGAGGCACCACGCCCAGCTTCATTTTCCTTCTTTCTAACTTTCAATATTTCTTGCAAGACAGAGCTGCTAGCAACAAATTCTCTTAGTTTTGTTTTCTAAGAAAGTCTTTATTTCTCCTTCCCTTTAGAGGGATAATTTTGCAAGACAGAGAATTCCAGGTTGGTGGATTTTTTTCCTTCAATGTTTTGAATATTTCACTCCACTTTCTTCTTCACATGTGTCTGAGGAGAAATCAGATGTAATTCTTATCTTTGTTATTCAATAGGTAAGATTTTTTTTTCTTGTGGATTCTTTCAGTATTTTTTCTTTGTCTTTGATTTTTTTGTAGCTCTTTGGGCATTTATCCTACTTGATTTTTTCTGAGTTTCCTGTGTCTATAATTTGGCATTAATTTGAGAGAAATGCTCAGTCATTATTGTTTCAAATATTTTTTCTGTTCCTTTCTGCCTCCTCCTTCGGTTATTTCTATTACATATATGATATGTGTTGTAGTTGTCCCACAGTTCTTGAATATTCTGTTCTATTTTTCTCAGTCTTTGTCTCTTTGCTTTTCCATTTAGGCCCTTTCTATGAGGTATGCTTAAGCTCAGAGATTCTTTCCTTAGCCATGTCCAGTCTACTAATGAGCCAATCAATGGCATTCTTCATTTCTGTCAGTGTTTTGGCCTCTGGCATTTCTTTTTGGTTCTCTCTTAGGGTGTCCATCTCTCCACTTACATTGCCCATCTCTTCTTGCACACCATCTGCTTTATTCATTAGCACCCTTAGCATATTCACCATAGTTGTTTTAAATCCTTGGTCTGATAAAGTCCAATATCCCTGCCATGTCTAGTTCTAATGCTCGCTCTTCTCTTCCAATTGTGTTTTTTGCCTTTTAGTATGCCTTGTAATTTTTTCTTGATAGTCAGGTATGTACAAGGCAAAAGGAACTGCTATAAATAGGCCTTAGTATGTGGTGGTAAAATGTGAGGGGAGGGGAAGTGTTCCCCAGCTCTGTGACTGGGTGTCAGTCTTTTAGTGAGCCTATGCCTCCGGACTGAACATCACAACTGCTTCTAAGTACGCCCCACTTAGGTGGGTCAGGATAGCTACGGTGTGCTGCAATCGGATCTTCTCCTTCCCCCAGGTCCCCTGGGCTCTAATAAAACCCCAGCAAGTCTGGCTCTGGTTAAATAGTTCTCCTGAGGTCAGGCCTTGTTAAGAAGAACCGACAGAATGCTCTGGCCTATTTTGAAATGTTTCCTTCTCCCTCCCCCTGCCAGAAGCATGAGATTGTTCTCTGACATTTACTATAGAACTTGGGCAGCTCCTAGAGGTAAAACTCACAAAAGCATTTCCTCCAACGCCCACCCCCATGACTGGGTCACCCTGGAGTTTTTAACTCTCAGACTTGTCCATTCTGAGCCTCCAAGCAATTTGTCAACTACAGTTCAGGGTTTCCTAGCTGGCACTGACTCCCAAGGAGAACTGCCCTTGTGAGTCTGCCCCATCAGCGACGACTCCCCGTATTCACCCGTCTGTCCCACAGATCTTAGAGGTAGTGGTTTGCCCTATGTTCTTATCTCTCTCTTGGATCCAAGAAGAGTTGTTGATTTTTCAGTTTCTTCAGCTTTTTACTTGTTAGGATGGCGTGGCTAAGTCCAAGTGCCTTACATGCAGAACCAGAAGTCTCCAGAAATTATTTTCAAATGGAAGTTCCAGAAAACAATTTGATAGTATAATGTGTGTCAAGATATCCATATAGGCCGGGCGCGGTGGCTCAAGCCTGTAATCCCAGCACTTTGGGAGGCCGAGGCGGGCGGATCACAAGGTCAGGAGATCGAGACCACAGTGAAACCCCGTCTCTACTAAAAATACAAAAAATTAGCCGGGCGCGGTGGCGGGCGCCTGTAGTCCCAGCTACTCAGGAGGCTGAGGCAGGAGAATGGCGTGAACCCAGGAGGTGGAGCTTGCAGTGAGCCGAGATCGCGCCACTGCACTCCAGCCTGGGCAACAGCGTGAGACTCCGTCTCAAAAAAAAAAAAAAAAAAAAAAAAAAAAAGATATCCATATATATATATATATGGTGTTTTTGTTTTTGAGACTGAGTCTCACTCTGTTGCCCAGGCTGGAATGCAGTGGTGTGAATCTCTTGGCCGAGCGCGGTGGCTCACGCCTGTAATCCCAGCTCTTTGTGAGGCCAAGGTGGGCGGATCACGAGGTCAGGAGTTTGAGGCCAGCCTGGGCAACACAGTGAAACCCTGTCTCTACTAAAAATATAAAAATTAGCTGGGTGTGGTGGTGTGTGCTTGTAACCCCAGTTACTCAGGAGGCTGAGGCATGAGAATCACTTAAACCTGGGAGGCGGAGGTTGCAGTGAGCTGAGATCATGCCACTGCCCTACTAATCTCACTTCTAGAATCAGCCTAAGAAAATGATCAAAGTTGTGTTTAGATATGCAAAGATGTTCACCAAAATATTATTCACAACAAAAAATGGAGAGTCCAATAATGAAGAAATGGTTAAAGTTTGATAAGTCTATAAATAAATATGGAATAATTTTTTACGTTTTGGAAGAATACTTAAGGGAATATCAAAATGCTAATCATACATTAGGTTAAAGAAATAAGATACACAAGCACATAAACATTTCATCTCAATTTCCTTTAAAAATCGTATACAATAAATATGTGTAGGAAAACTATTGGAAAAAATAAACCAAAAAGTTAATAGTAGTTATTTCTGGATTATGGGTTTATGAATGATTTATTTTCATCTATTACTTTTCTTTTCACTTTTTATTTCCTTTGCACATTTTCTACTAACCCATATATTATATTTAGAATAGAAAAAAACTTGTAGTTTAAAAAAGAAAATTAGAGAAGCAGGTGTGCCTATATGCAAATGAGTAGATTTCATGGGCTACTATATATATACACATACACACACACACTATTTATTGACTGTTTCTGATTACCATAAAAACTAAACCGTTTATACTTAACTACTGTGTATAAGTAGGCATCTCCTTTTTTTTCTTTTTTTGAGATGGAGTCTCACTCTGTTGCCCAGGCTGGAGTGCAGTGGCACCATCTCAGCTCACTGCAAGCTCCGCCTCCTGGGTTTACGCCATTCTCCTGCCTCAGCCTCCCGAGTAGCTGGGACTACAGGCACCCGCCACCTCGCCTGGCTAGTTTTTTTTTTGTTTTTTTTAGTAGAGACAGTGTTTCACTGTGTTAACCAGGATGGTCTCCATCTCCTGACCTCGTGATCCGTCCATCTCAGCCTCCCATAGTGCTGGGATTACAGGCTTGAACCACCACGCCCGGCCGGCATCTCCTTTTAAGTGGCTGTTCCACTTTTTAATAGTTTTATATAGGACAACTCTTGTTTTTTGTATCCGAATATGCTCCAAGACTAGAAATGTGATATCCCAGGTGGGCGCGGTGGTGCACGCCTGTAATCCCAACACTTTGGGACGCTGAGGCGGGCGGATCGTGAGGTCAGGAGTTTGAGACCAGTCTAGCCAACATGGCAAAACCCCGTCTCTACTAAAAATACAAAAATTAGCTGAGCATGATGGCGCATGCCTATAATATCAGCTACTCGGGAGGCTGAAGCAGGAGAATCACTTGAACCCAGGAGGGGAAGGTTGCAGTGAGCCGAGATCGCACCAGTCGGCGACAGAGACTCCGTCTCAAAGAAAAAAAGAAAAGAAAAAGATAAAATCACTCCAGATAGATAGATAGATAGATGGATTTGGGATGACTTCTTTGAAAAGATAGTCATTGAATGAGCTCCGAAGGATGGATAGGACTTTGACTAGTGCAAGAGTATTGCACTATTGACTAGTGCAGAGAACAGTGTGAGCCAAAAGCTAGAGGCAGGAAAACACAGGGCATATCTGGGGAAGGATGAGTAGATAGATTTGTTTAGACTATAAGGTGAATGGAGGAGAAAAGTGAGAAATAGGATTATAAAGGTAAGTTGGAATCAGATTGTGATGAACCATGAAGGCCAAATTTGGTTTATTCATCGGCCTTCCAGGTCCTGTGTAGAAGTCCAACTCTGACGGGGGCATGGGGTGGCTAGATTTGCAGGTGAAAGCCAAATTTTTTATTCCTTGCCCAGACCTTTCCTGGACCTCCATCTGAGAGCCCAGGTGCCTCTGCAGAGCAAAGAACACTCATGAACACAGCCATTCATTCGGTCAGTTCATCCCCGATGAACAGGTCTAGCCCGCGTTTTAAAGAGGAAAAAAATCAAGGTCCAGAGATGTGTGATGTTTAACTGGGCCTTGGAATCTTCATGGCATTGGGCAGGGTATCTAATGAACAACAGGCAGACTACTCAATAAATATGTATTTGTTAGGCTGGGCGTGGTGGCTCACGCCTGTATTCCCAGCACTTTGGGAGGCCGAGGCAGGCGGATCATCTGAAGTCAGGAGTTCGTGACCAGCCTGGCCAACATGGTGAAACCCTGTCTCTACTAAAAATACAAAAAAAAAGAAAAAAAAAATTAGCTGGGCATGGTGGCGGACGCCTATAGTCCCAGCTACTTGGGAGGCTGAGGCTGGAGAATCACTTGAACTCAGGAGGAGGAGGTTGCAGTGAGCGAGGCTCACACCATTGCACTCCAGCCTGGGTGACAAGAGTGAAATTCCATCTAAAAAAAGATGCATTTGTTGACTAATTGATGTATCCAATTTGCCATGCACAGTGAAAGGGCGTTTCAAACACATGACGCAAACGAATCCTCCCAGCTACCCAGTGGCCGTTACTACACCTTTAATGGATGCAGAACTGAAGCTAAGGAAGGTCAAAACAAGACCACAGAGCCTGGAAGCAGCAGGGCAGGACTGAAACCTAGGTTTTCTTTTTGCTCTACTCAGACTCAGTGGTTTTCAAATGTGGTCCCTGGAACAGCAGCACCCGTCACTCGTTAGAAATGCAGATCCTTAGACCCACCCAATCAGACACCCTGGAGACGAGAGTTTCTGCGATCTGTATTTCCACAAGCCCCCGGTGATCCCGATGCATACTAAGGTCTTAGAATCCCCACTTCAATCCATAAGTGACTGACATATGGGGGATATGGAGACTTCAAGACTGGCTCCTTTCTCCCGGGTAGTCCTGTAGCACTTGCACTAGACCTGGAGTAAGCAGCGCACCCAGAGTCACACAGAGATGGCAGCAGACCAACGCGCCCAGGTTGGAGCAGGTGCCAGGGAGGAGGAGCTGCCAGTCACTGTCTAAGAAGACAAAGGTTCTAGGCCTCTCAAGTCCAAACTTCTTGTTTCAGTGTGGGGTTCCACCACAGTCACCGCTACTGTGTGCATGCCACATACTTGTGGGATTTACAGCCACTGATGAGAGGTGCTTTGAGATTCCTCCAGCCTAGGAAAGAGACGTGTTTGACAGGCCCGCCCCCACTAGAAAGATTGAGCATAATGAAGGGCTCGGGTGAAGATGGACGTCTGTCTCCTGTCACCCAGCCTTGCCTCTCAGGAGAGGGGAGAGAGCTACTGAAGGCAAGAGCGGGCTTTCCCACGGGGCACCTGGGCACAGACACCTGAGGGATGGGGAAATATGCCTTTTACAGGGGTGGAAGAAAAGGAACAGAGGAGCCTGGCACCCCTGAACAGTTTGAGGGCCTTGGGAACAGGGGTAGGCAGGGCAGGGGGCAATGTGGAAATCAGGTGGGACAGAGTGCCAGCCCAAAGTCTGGAGCATCACCTCCACGTCTCTGGGAGAGAGCTCCCAGTATCCTGGAACGGCGAGCCTCTGAGCTAGAAGTTGACCAGGCTCCACGCCAGGAGAATGGAAAACCCCTGCGCCGCTCCAGAGGTGAACTCCCTGTTTCCACAACCCTCGTCCAGGGAAGCAGGTTTGTTTACCCTCAGGTTTGAGGGGTCAGGCTTCGGTCGTTTGGTTTTGTGTGCTTGTCTTGTGCCTCGGGCATGGAGTCCAGAAACCAATTGTCTGCCCGGATACACATTTTCAGTCCTAATCTGTACACAGCCTCCCTCACACAACCAGGACCTTTCCTCTTCAGCTGTAGTTTCCTAGAAATGTGACCGCCCAGTGTTATGATTCAAACAGGGCTCAGTCCCAAGGGATAGTGGGACAGGGTGGGGTTGGTAGTGTTGGATCTCTAATGCCGCACCCTTCCTCTGTTGCTGTCTCTCTTTCTCTGGTTTTCACAGTGATCTATGTAATTGAATGCTCACCCACACTCCTTGTTGTGAACTGCCTTCACTAGGGTTGGGAAGGGGAGCAGGAATCTTGCAGAGCCCATGACCTAACCCGGTTGCTTCAAAGGCGTCTCTGTAAACGGGATCCTGGGCTGCTGCAGCCTTCCTGCCCCCAAGAGCTTCCAAGCTGCAGAGCTCTGTGCTTTTAGGCCCTCAAGGGGCAGTCCACAAGGTGGAAGCTCCTGTAAAAGCTGAGATTTCGCTTCACCATATAGGAGAAAAAAATACCCTGGGGGCTATGGAGTAGCCTGAAGAGGAGGCAGGTGGGATGGAGGGGAGCACAGGGTCGACAAGGCTTATCCTCAAGTTGCCACTAGTATCCTCAAGATCCAAGAAATCAGTATTGCCTGTGCTGTTTCCAGAATGCTAGTCACAGTAATAGTGGCCGGCAGGGGGCTGTCCCTGTGAGATTGTGTGAGAGAATTAGGAAAACAGAGAAACCCTGTTATTTTGTTTTCCATTCTCCATGTGACCTGCAGTATTTTTCCTCCTCCCATAAGAAGTCAGCTTCCTCCCTCACCATCCCGATGTGACCTACTTATCTGCTCCCTTGAAAGGGAGGTACCCTGGAAGCCATCCCAGTCTGGGGCGGTTCTGTCTGAGTCTCAGAGACAAGCTCTTTAATAAGGAAAATCCAGAAGCAATAAAACTGGGGGGCAAGGTATTAGGGAGGCTGGAAAACGTTGGAGAAGAAGGGAAATGGAGGCCAGTGGCACCACAGCATTGTATTCGGTGGTGTGCCATCAGCCCTCATGGCTGACTCATGCCATGACTAAGGGAAATTGGTCATGGAGCCATCAAAGAAGGCAGATGTCAACTGCTGGAGAGAGTGCATGGACAGAAGTACAAGGAAAATAAAGCCCAGCTCTTCCCGGTTGACCACTTTGTGCCCCTACTTCACAGAGCTGTGATCTAATCTCTGAACCCTTTTCCTTATCTGCAAAATGAGGATAATAATTTTTATCTCAGATTGATGAAAATACTAAATAATTTATCCTCTGTTCCTTCCTAGAGAAAACTTAAGCATATTTCAGAACAAAGGCACATAAATGATAACGGCTACCATTTATTTCTAAGTACTCCATAAGAAGTCCTATATACATAGTTTTCTCACTTAATTCTGTGAGGAAACCATTATGCTTATGTTACCAGTAAGGAATCTGAGGCCCAGAGAAGTTAAATCACTGTGCAAAGTCACACAGCTAGCAAGCAGCAGAACCGAGGCCCGTAACCATGTCTGTCTGGCTCAAGGCATGTACGGATTGACTGTAACATCATTTGCCTTCAAGGATTTGCCAAAAACCCTTGTCCCCAGACCTTAAGTACATTTAGAATGCTGAGTCAGATGGGGGCCGAAGGAATCAAAGAATAACTGGGTTATATAATGCTATGATTTTATGCTAATCTTGGCACTAACGAGACATTGTCTCGCAATCTGGAAGAGTGTAACTGCCTATCTGGTCTCTGGCCACTGGGCCTCCAGTCTGGCCTCCCTCCAATCCATTCTCCTCACTGTAGCCACAGAGAACATTCTCCTGCTTCTATCAGTGGTTCCCAGCTGCCCTCAGGATTATATCCAAACCCACTGGGGCCAGGGCTTGGCCTGTTCTTAGTAGGCCCTACCCCATTTTTAAAATCAAATGCATTAAAATATACCCATATCACTTACTAAATATGAATTCTATCATTTAAATCTTTGAAACAATTCATGATTTGAATTTTGGAATTATTAATTTAAATGCTCATTTTTCCTATGTGGGTATCAATAAACTTTTTTCAGGTCTCAAATACTTGGGACCTTCAGGAAGCCCATAGCCCCAAGTACTATGCATATAATATCTAATGGTGAGAGAGCTCTGTGTGGAGGCCCCGTCCCCCTGCCCTGTATGTCAGGCTTTCTGTAAATCCTTTTTCCTCTGCCTAGAACTTTGCTTCTGCTTCTTCTAAAACTGTACACTGCCCACACTATTCTCCCCTCCCTCCTTGCCCTGCAGTCTATTTATTTTGATGTAAGTTCATATGTACTTAACCTGTTTCCTCATCGGCAAAGTGGGAATAGCAGTGTTATTTCACAGGATTAAGAAGACAGAATACGTTAACACACCAAAGCCTTTCTACACGAAGTATCCTGGGAGCTTGTTGCAAATGCAGACTCTCAGGCCCCACCCCAGAGGCACTGAATCAGAACCTGCATTTCACCAAGATCCCCTGCGATTCGGACCCATTTATGTTCGAAGAGCACTGCACTCCCACACCGAGAACCATGTCTGTTATCGAATAAGCACTCGATAAATGATGGCCAGTATGAAGGTGATGAAAGGTCAGGTTTTTACAGTTGTTTCTGGTTTTCCTTCTTGCCTTACGTTAACGTGCAGACTCTAGTTCAGTGGTTCTCAAACGGTGTTCCTGGGAACCTATGGCACCCCGGGAGCCGGCCCATGGCACTTCAGCTACTGCTGCGGCGGCAGTGAAGCCATGGTGCCCGCGCTCAGGTCCCTTCGCTCCATCTGCAGAGGGAGACGGACAAGGAAGAGGGCAATTGCAATATCGCTCTTTTTGTATTATGAGGGCTATCAAATACTGCATTACGAGGGCTATCAAAAAGGGAAGTAGAGGTGCTGGAGCATCTTGTGGGGTCCAGGAAAGTGTTATCTAAGACCCGAGAGTTGAGTTGGTAACTCAAGATTCCCCCCGAAAGTGGCAAAACAGCTTCTACTGGAAGAGCAGACCGACTGCTCCCGTGATGCGAGCGGGGAGCAAGTTCCAGAAAAGATGCGACCTCTTGGCCGGTGGCAGATGCGCTCAGGCGCGGCTCCAACCACCGCCGCGGAGAAAACGTGGTGGCTTTGGCTTCGCGGCAAAGCAGCCGCCCGGTGGCTTCATCTCTCCGCGCCTCGGTTTCCTCGTCTCCAGCCCTAAAATGGCGACACGCCCCACAGGTCTCGGGAGGGTGACGTGAGGGGACAGAGTCGTGTTCCCGAATCCAATCGGGTGTTTCTTCCCTTCTCCCCTCCCTAGTTTGCGAGCCGCGTGGCCGCGAGCGGATGTAGGCCCGAGGGGCTGGCGCGACGGCCGCGGCGACCCTTCCTTCCGCGGTCCCGGCTCCACGCGGCGCGAGGCTGGGAGGCTGCGAGGCTGCGACGGCGCCGAGGCTCCAGACAGCCGCGCCCCGGGGGCAGGGCAGGTGGGTCCCTGAGGGTCCCGGGGGGGCGCTGCGGGCGAGAAGGACGGGCCCGGGTGTGCCTGGAGCCCTCGGCGGCCCTCGCTGGAGGCCTGGGCGGCTGCAGGGGGACAGAGCGGCGCAGGGCGGCCGCGGAGAGGAGGTAGGCGCGGGGCGCGGGGCGTCGCGGGGAGCGGGCGGCCGCGGGGAACTGGGCGGCCGGGTCCCGAGGTGAAGGCGCCTGTCCCGGGGAGGCGAAGGGTCCTGCGCTGAGCAGGCGGCCGCGGCCTGCGGGCCCACTCGGGGGAACTGCAGGACGGCCCCGGGCGCTGGGCTGAAGAGGCCGCGGCGGCCGGGCTAGCTGGGGAGGGAGGGCCGGGCCGGCGGGCGCGGAGCGGAGCGCGGGGCCGGGCGCGGGGCCCGCGGAAACCAGGTCAGCTGACGCGGGCAGGGGAGCGGGGCCCCGAGCCCACTTCCCGCATCCGGTCCCGCCGCGCTCGGGGCTGGGCTGAGCTGCGTCACGTGGCTGCACCTCTTCCTTCCCCCGCGGGAGGCCCGGGCCGCCCTCACCTTTCCCGACGCAAACCTCGCCGCGCAGCCCCTTCCCCTTCGTCGCCGCCGCGCCCCCCGCCCCCAGCCCGCCCCGTCCGCGGGCAGCGCCGCCGGCTGCAGAGTCCAGGGAGCGCCAGTCCGGGCTATTTGGGTTCCATTTTTCTCACAAGAGTCCTTGATTTCCTGCTGAGTTTTCCCTAGGCGTCCCTCAGTGATTAATAATAATGGCCCCGGGCGCGGTGGCTCACGCTTGTAGAGGTGGGTTGTTTGTTGTTGTTGTTGTTTTGTTTTTGTATTTTTAGTAGAGACGGGGTTTCACCGTGTTCGCCAGGATGGTCTCGATCTCCTGACCTCGTGATCCGCCCGTCTCGGCCTCCCAAAGTGCTGGGATTACAGGCTTGAGCCACCGCGCCCGGCCAAGATTTTTTCTTTTTTCTTTTTTTTTTTTTTTGAGACGGAGTCTCGCTCTGTCGCCCAGGCTGGAGTGCAGTGGTCGGATCTTGCCTCACTGCAAGCTCCGCCTCCCGGGTTTACGCCATTCTCCTGCCTCAGCCTCCCGAGTAGCTGGGACTACAGGTGCCAGTCACCACTCCCGGCTGGGTTTTTTTTGTATTTTTTAGTAGAGATGGGGTTTCACCGTGTTAGCCAGGATGGTCTCGATCTCCTGACCTTGTGATCCGCCCGTCTCGGCCTCCCAAAGTGCTGGGATTACAGGCTTGAGCCACCGCGCCCGGCCCGGCCTTATAATCTTAAAACATCTAGCAGTGTCGGTATACATCTGTTTGACCAATAGACCAGGCAACAATGTCTGAACTATATTTAGTCTTCAAACTTTCTAATTTAATTTTAACAACAAAACTAATTTTATTTCCACCGCGCCCGGCCCTGGCTCACTCCTGTAATCCCAGCACTTTGGGAGGCGGAGGCGGGCGGACCTGAGGTCAGGAGTTCAAGACCAGCCTGGCCAGCAGGACGAAACCCCGTCTCTACTAAAAATACAAAACTTAGCCGGGTGTGGCCGCGGCGCCTGTAATCCCAGCTACTGGGGAGGCTGAGGTAGAAGAATCGCTTGAACTCGGGAGGCGGAGGTTGCAGTGAGCCAAGATAGCGCCATTGCACTCCAGGCTGGGCAGCAAGAGCGAAACTGTCTCAAAAAACAAACAAACAAAAAACTACCACTTCTGGGCCCTTTGTATGAAGCAAGCATTTTGCATAGACTCTTTTTTCTCTCTGATTTTTTAGGGCCACAGTGTAAGTATTATTAACCCCCACTTAAGATGAGAAAACTTGAAGTTCAGGAAAGTTAATGTGCTCAAGGTCACAGCTAGTCAATGGCTCAACTGGGATTCACATCTTAGGCTGTCAAACCGAAACTGTGTGCCCTTTTCGGCCGTCCACACCCCAAGGGGAGGTCATGCCAGGACCATGTAGAACGACGGTGTTCTGCTAGATTCTATGCTAAAGCGGCACTGTTCTCAAAGACAGATATTTTCTGAGCCAGTCTAGGAAATAACCTAGCTCCAGGGCAGTATTAGAAGAGACTGCCCTTACAGCCTTTTTTTGTTTTGTTTTGTTTTGTTTTGTTTTGTTTTTTGTGGTTTTTTTTTGAGATGGAGTCTCGCTCTGTTGCCCAGGCTGGAGTGCAGTGGCATGATCTTGGCTCACTGCAACCTCCACCTCCCAGGTTCAAGCAATTCTCCTGCCTGAGTAGCTGGGACTATAGGCGCCTGCCACGACACCAGGCTAATTTTTTTGTGTTTTTAGTAGAGACGGGGTTTCACCGTGTTAGCCAGGATGGTCTCAATCTCCTGACCTTGTGATCCGCCCGCCTCGGCCTCCCAAAGTGCTGGGATTACAAGCGTGAGCCACCGCACCCGGCCGCAGCCTGTTTCTTTAGCACAAGAGTCTGGTCAGAGCTAGTGGTCTGGAATTCTTTCCTGACTCCGGGAGAAGCATTTTGATTTGGGGCACTCTCCTCCCATCCTCATGGCCTCTCCCCACCCCTTTCACCCTGAGGAGAAAAGTAGGCTTTGCTTTTGTCCAGAGACTGTCCAACTGGAACCCACCTGCAGATCAACGTGGACATCAACCCACTGCCTTCTGCAAAGGAGGAGGTGGAGAGGGTGAGGGGAGGGGAGGGAAGGGAGGCAGGAGGGGCAACTCAGTGCAGCCACTTTCCCGTGCCCCCTTCCAAGTGGGAAGGTAGGGCTGTTCCGGAAGGGAGAAGCAGTAGTTTTGAAAACCAGAGAGCAGTCTGCACGTGGAAGGCAGAATTTTTGTTCTGATGAGACATTAGTAGGGCAATGGCTGGTTTTCATTATTTGAAAGCAGTACAAGCACATTGTCAAATAACTTCACCTCATAAACATGGTTACATAAGAGAAAAGCCTGAAAACCACCTGGAGGACCCAAACCGTAAGAACTCTAGACGCAGGCAAGGCAAACAATTTCTGAAGATCACTTCTAACCCCAGTCTCTTAAGTTGCAGCCTTCCTTCCATTCTTCTGGGACTGAAGTTGGGAGTGGTCTGTAGCATTGGAGCCACGGCGGAGGGGTTGGAGTGGGGTGGTGGAATGGAGGTATGATTCTCCTTTTCTGTATGAGTAAACAAAACACAAACAGAACAATTAAAGATAAAAATGTGGCCTAGCACAATGGCTCACACCTGTAATCCCAGCACTTTGGGAGGCCGAGGTGGGTAGATCACTTGAGGCCAGGAGTACAAGACCAGCCTGGCCGACATAGTGAAGAGACGGGGATCTCTACTAAAAATACAAAAATTAGCCCTACTCGGAATGCTGAGGCATGAGAATCACTTGAACCCTGTAGGCTGAGGTTGCAGTGAACCCATATGGCACCACTACACTCCAGCCTAGGTGACAGGGCAAGACTCAGTCTCAAAAACAAAAGGAAATGAAAACAGGACCATTAAGAGGAAAGGAGGAATAGAAGTCAAGTACCAGGGATGAATTAATGACTGTAGCTGGGACTAAAGGCCCTGCTGTCATTGAAAGGGAGGTCTGAGTGAATTGTATTGGAAGAACTACACTTTAACTTTGCTCAGGCAAGGAGCCCTGAGGCCTACCTTTTTTTTAAAGCTTCAGTTGCCACATTTGTAAAACAAGGACTTTGAATATGATGGTTCTGAAACTGCCTCCAAGTTTGGAAACTTCTGATTCTGAGATGCCAAGATATTTTCATTAAGTGATGCCCAATTCTTCCATCTCAGTACCTTGGTAGTCATGTGACTAACTGCTCAGCTTTCCTGCTTTTGTGCGATCATTACTGCCAGTTCCAAGTGCATTTGGCTGCCAGAAAGCAAACGTTCCATGTGTGAACCAGGGATATATATTGCTATGACAGTAGGTCTGCACATTGGAGGGATGCTGACTTAACCTGAAACAGCACTAAACACAGTGTCATCTCCAGCACATTATTCGGGGGCCTAGGCCTGCGCAAAGCCTTCTAATTTGCTTTTAGATGGCATCAATATTTGTTCCTCAAGCTTTTGAGGAGCCAAGAATCAGAGTCCTAGGAATCTTATACTTTGTACCTATGTTTCTATAAAAGTTAGCAGGTCTACCCCTGCTGCTTTCAATCAGGTGGGATTTGTTACACCTGGACCATCATTAGCCAGCTTAATAGCTGAAGTTGTACTTGATATGACCTAGGGTTGGGGCTGGAACCCGTCCTCAGGAGGCGCTTGCTGGGGAGATCTATGTATATCACTTGACTAACACAGTCACAGCAAATGGTCATGTTCTCTCAGTAGCAGCCCACACATAGTTTCCAGAAGGCATCAGTAGCTCCTTATAGGTACCTCAAACCTACAAGTCCATAAACGGAGCCACAGGTTAGGGTGGGAATGGGGATTTTTTTTTCTTTTCCGTTAATTCTTACACAGCGTTCTGAGTGCCATCACTGAGGCATACACAAAAAGTAGAAACAAAGAAAAGCACCTTCAGCATAGAGGTTAAGGACACAGGCTCCTGGGCTTGAATCCTGGGTCTGCCGCCTCCTTGCTGTGCTGTCTGACCTAGGGCAAGTGACTTCACCTCTCTGTGCCTCAGTGTCTTATAAGACTATTGTGAGGGTTAAATGAGTTAATTCATGTAAAGCACTGTGAGTAATGACAGCCCCATGTAAGTGTGACTGTTATTGTGGCAAGTCCTATGGCAACTGACTTAGACATTTATTTAACATTAACTACAGTTCTTTTTGAAAGGGAAAATACAGGAAATTACTGAGTTCTGCCACACTGGATTGTAACAAATGTCTGTGACTAGGGGTACGTAGGAGGAAGGAAATAAACAGATGGATGGACCAGGCCCTTGTTTCTTTTACTTCCTGCTACATAAAGGGCTTTGTACTGTGCCTGATTGCTTTAATTTTGGGGGACTAAATAATATGAATTGGAAATCTCTCCATGTCAGAATATGTAGATCCACCTTATTATTTTAACTGTTGCAGAGTATTACTTACTATAGATCTACACTAGGTTATTTACATATTCCCATATAGTGATTGACACTGATCTAATGTTCATTGTGTACTGGATGTGGGAGGGAACATAGGTGCTAAAGCAGGGTTCCCAAGAGGTTTGTAATTTTGAGGGTTTGTAATTTTGAGGGGGAATTCAATACTTACATAAAATAATTGGAAACCAGTACAAGAACCTGTGTATAAAATATTAAACTGGATTGAAAACTAAGTGTCAATACTAGTGTAATACTCAGTGGTGGGTGAAAAGATGGGATTTAATAGGAAATAACAACACAATGCATGCATATATTGGAGTGGAGGCCCTGGCTCCTGGAAGCCCTGGCTGGAGTAGAGAGGAAATTTACCCTCTAGTTCTTCCAGCCTCCCTGAAAAATTACTCAACACAAGAAGGACAAGTCTACACTCCCTTAACAAGCTACAACACAGGAGCACACGGGTGTCTCTGCAGGAGGTGGAATGCAGCAGGCCTAGGTGCTCTCCTGCAACTGGCTCAGCATGTGGGCAGCACCTTCCTCCTAAAGCATAGGGGTGCAGGGGAGAGTTCCCACTCCCACCTTCTGTTAGAGGCCAGTGTTGTTTTCCCTGAAGCACAAATGGTGCCGGTCCTTCAAGGTACAGTGACTCTGCTGAAGGAACTGGATTGAGAACTCCCTTTTTTTTGAGGTCCTTAATCCTCTGTTTGGCCCTGATTCCTTGGGAAGAACTCACAGGGTTGTGAGAACAGTTCCCCATAGGGCCGAGCTGAGGACATTCTGTGCCTAGGTATTCATAAGCCGAGGCTGTATTTCTTCTACCCCACCCGTAAGCACGAATCACTAACCTAAACCAGCAACACCTGGTTGCCACAGGGAATTGGGTTGTGTCAAAGCCCACACTTAGCATTCCTTCTGCAAGTCGCTACCCAGCAGCATTTGGGGTACATTAATTGCGGTAAACCCTTTTTTTTTTTTCTTTTTGAGATGGAGTCTTACTCGGTCGCCCAGGCTGGAGTGCAGTGGTACGATCTTGGTTCACTGCAACCTCTGCCTCCAGGGTTCAAGCGATTCTCCTGCCTCAGCCTCCTGAGTAGCTTGGATCACAGGCGCCTGCCACCACGCCCAGCTAATTTTTGTAGTTTTAGTAGAGACAGGGTTTCACCGTGTTGGTCAGGCTGGTCTCGAACTCCTGACCTCGTGATCTGCCTGCCTCAGCCTCCCAAAGTGCTGGGATTACAAGCGTGAGCCACTGTGCCCAGCCTTTTTTTTTTTTTTTTTTTTGAGATGAAGTCTCGCTCTGTTGCCCAGGCTGGAGTGCAGTGGCACAGTCTTGACTCACTGCAACCCCCGCCTCCCAGGTTCAAGCAATTCTCCTGCCTCAGCCTCCTGAGTAGCTAGGATTAGAGGAATGCACCACCACACCCGGCTAATTTTTGTATTTTTAGTAGAGGTGGGGTTTTACCATGTTGGCCAGGCTGGTCTTGAACTCCTGACCTCATGATCCGCCCGCCTGGGCCTCCCAAAGTGCTGGGATTACAGGTGTGAGCCACTGCGCCTGGCCAGAATTTCCTTCCTTTCTAAGCCTGAATAATATTCCATTGTATGACTATATCGCATTTTGCTTATCCATTCATCTGCCAGTGGACACCGGGTTGTTTCTGACTTTTAGCTGTTGTGAATATGCTGCCATTAACATCGGTGTATGGGTATGGGAGTCCTTTCTTTCAATTTTTTTGGGGTACACACCTAGGAATGAAATTGTGAAGTCATATGGTAATTCTCTAACTTTTTGAGGAACTGCCAAACTGTTTTCCACAGTGGCTACATTGTTTACATTCTCACCAGTCATGCATGAGAATTTCAATTTCTCTATATCCTTGCCAACACTTGCTTTTTTTTTCTTTCTTCTTTCGTTTTTTTTCAAATAGTCATCCTAATAGGTAAGAAGTTGTATCTCATTTTGTTTTCATTTGCATTTATCTAATGACTGGTGACACTGAGACTTTTTTCATGAAGCTTGTTGGCCATTTGTGTATCTTCTTTGGAGAAATATCTACCCTAGTTCTTTCTCCTTTATTGAATTGAGTTGTTTTGTTTTCTTGATGCTAAGTTATAGGAGTTCTTTATTCTGGATTTTAATTCCTTAACAGAAATATGATTTACAAGTGTTTTCTCCCATTCTGTGGGTTGTCTTTTCACTCTTTTAATTTTTATTTATTTATCTATTTATTTATTTATTTTGAGATAGAGTTTTGCTCTTGTTGCCCAGGCTGGAGTGCAATAGCATGATCTCAGCTCACCACAACCTCTGCCTCCCGGTTCAGGCTATTCTTCTGCCTCAGCCTCCCAAGTAGCTGGGATTACAGGCATGCACCACCACACCTGGCTAATTTTGTATGTTTAGTACAGACGGGGTTTCTCCATGTTGGTCAGGCTGGCCTCGAACTCCCGACTTAAGGTGATCCGCCCGCCTCAGCCTCCCAAAGTGCTGGGATTACAGGTGTAAGCCACTGTGCCCGGCCTATTTATTTATTTACTTTTATACAGAGTCTTGCTCTGTTGCCCAGGCTGGCATGCAGTGGCACAGTCTCGGCTCATTGCAACCTTCGCCTCCCAGGCTCAAGCGATTCTCCTGCCTCAGTCTCCTGAGTAGCTGGGATTACAGGCACCTACCGCCATGCTCGGCTAATTTTTTTGCATTTTTATTAGAGACAGGGTTTCACCATATTGGCCAGGCTGGTCTCGAACTTCTGACCTCAGGTGATCTGCCTGCCTCGGCCTCCCAAAGTGCTGGGATTACAGGCGTGAACCACTGTACCCAGCCCTTTTCACTCTTTTAATAGTGTGCACAAGTTCTGTATTTTGATGAAATCTAATTTATCTGTTTTTTTCTTTTGTTGCCTGTGATTTTGCTGTCACATTCTAGAAATCACTGTGAAGTCCAATGTCGTGAAGATTTTTCCCTGTGTCTTCTTTTAAGAGTTTTACAGTGTTAACTCTTAAGTTTAGGTCTCTGGTTCATTTTGAGTTAGTTTCTGTATATGGCATAAGGTACGGGTCCAGTTTCATTCTTTTGTATGTGGGACTATCCAGTTTTTCCAGCACCATTTATTGAAAAGATTATCCTTTCCCCATTGAATGGTCTTGGAACCCTTGCTGACAATCAGTTTACCATATACGCAAGGGTTTATTTCTGGGCTCTATTCTATTCCACTGGTCTATATGTCTGTTCTATTGCGTTTAAATAAGTATACAGGGGCCAGGTGCGGTGGCTCATACCTGTAACCCCAGCACTTTGGAGGCCAAGGCAGGCAGATCACCTGAGGTCAGGAGTTCAAGACCAGCCTGGCCAACATGGTGAAACCCCATCTCCACTAAAAGTACAAAACTTAGCATGTCATGGCATGTGCCTGTAATCCCAGCTACTCAGGAGGCTGAGGCAGGAGGATCACTTGAACTGGGGAGGTGGAGGTTGCAGTGAGCCAAGACCACGCCACTGCACTCCAGCCTAGGCAACAAGAACGAAACTCCATCTCAAAAAAAAAAAAAAAAAGTATATGGGGACTGGGTGCAGTGATTGACACCTGTAATCCCAGCATTTTGGTGGGCCAATGGGGAAGGATTCATCTGAGCCCAAGAATTCTAGACCGGCCTGGGCAACATGACCAGCTCCTGTCTCTATTTTTCAAAAAAGAAGCGTATGGTTTCTTCCAACCTCTTGTACTTATACCATTCCCTCAAAGAGAAGGAGAATTAGGAGGAAAAGTCTCAAACACGAAAGAATTTAGTGTTATGGTGTCCTGGGTTTGAATGTTCTGAAGATGCCAGTAGATGAGCATTAAAATGTCAGGGTTGGGCAAACATTTTATTCTGTCTTGAACTCATCCCCCCTTAATATCTTAGGTACAACCATTCTCTACATTTTCTGTCTGTGCTACTAAACTTAGAGGACCCAAGTCAGGATTGGGAGGAGACTGATTTTGTATGTGTTTGGCCTTTACTGTAGAAGAAAAAGAGCTGCAACTAGGCCAGGCACAGTGGCTCACGCCTGTAATCCCAGCACTTTGGGAGGCAGAGGCAGGTGGATCACGAGGTCAGAAGTTCGAGACCATTCTGGCCAACATAGTGAAACTCCATCTCTACTAAAACTACAAAAAATTAGCCGGCTGTGGTGGTGTGCGCCTGTAATCCCAGCTACCAGGGAGGCTGAGGCAGGAGAATCGTGTGAACCTGCGAGGCGGAGGTTGCAGTGAGCCGAGATTGCACCGTTGCACTCCAGCCCAGGCGACAGTGCGGAAAAAAAAAAAAAAAAGAACTGCAACTAATCAACATTTATTTACTGAGCACAACTTATGTGAGGCACTATAACTTACATAAGTTGTGCTCAACTCATGGTGGCTTCTAGTCATATCGGGGAGGTATATATATCAAGGCGTGACTTGTTACTTGGAGATAGAGAAATGCGAATTGAAGTAGTTGGCAAGATATCCTAAGGTGGGGTCTTTTGGTTTTGTTAAAGAAGAATAAATTCAGATTCAGGAATGAATGAGGAGAAAACTGGGAATGAAACAGGCAGGAATGAGTAAGCTATCTGGGACAGTGCAAAAGCCTTTCTGACCACATCAGACGGTGTGTGGGGAGGAAAGAACAACTGGATAGGTGGGGTGGGGCCGAATTATGGAGGATTTTTAAATAACCAGGCAAAGGAATGTGTACTCGATTCAGTAGACAGTAGAAAACTCAAAAGTGGTTTGTTTGTTTTTTTACACAGTCTCACTCTGTTGCCCAGGATAGAATGCAGTGGGGCAATCTTGGCTCACTGCCACCTCCACCTTCTAGGTTCAAATGATTATCCTGCCTCAGCCTCCCAAGTAGCTGGGACTACAGGCATGTGGCACCATGCTTGGCTAATTTTTGTATTTTAGTAGAGATGGGATTTCGCCATGTTGGCCAGGCTGGTGTTGAACTCCTGGCTTCAAGTGATCTGCCCGCCTCAGTCTCCCAAAGTGCTGGGATTACAGGCGTGGGCCACTGCACCCAGCCTCAAACGTTTTTAAATGACAATTTTTTTTTTTTTAAATGGAGGAGTGGGGCACAGTTTTAGGTAGGTTGGTTCAGGAAGGGATGCAATATAGATTAGAGGGCAGAAATTGATTCAGTTCTCAGAGAACTTCCCCGGAAAAGAAAGTCATAGATCTTTGCCCCAAGCCCAATGCCAAGCTGAGGTATCTTTCACGACGTTTCTGACTGAAATCTACTGACAGAAAATACACTGGATCTAAGATCTTCTGAGATCTTGCCCAAGCTTAACCCGGCCCACTAACCTTTTGTGCTAATGGCATGAAATGCCCACACTTGGTTCTGGTTTGGGCTGGCACCCTCCCCGGCTTGCCTCACTGTGGTGCCATGTTTCCAAAGCTTCCACACTCCAGAAAGGGCTACAACTTTAGTTTCCTCATTTTTACAAAAGGTCAGGTTTTCAAAAGCTTGGATCAGCTGGGATTTGTCTATGTTGCTGAAGATACATGAAAATGGGGACATTGCAGTTGACCTTTAGGGCCTTCTCTCCACCCCCGCCCCCATCTCCATCACCCCAGAGCTAAGCCTCCTCAGGACCTAGTACTTCTCTTCATGCAGTGGTTTCTCACACTGCTGAAAATTACCTGTGACTCATACAAGTGGTTCAAGCTGCTCAGTCCCAGAAAGGAATGTTGAGTCTTGCCAGCTGACATGTTGGGGTCACAAGAAAGAGAGAGCAAGTGTCCTGTGGGCTGGAATCAGGGGAGATGCACAGACACCCTGTGAACATTCCAGAGTGCGGGGCTGAAGAATGGCCTGAGAGGTAGATTTCCCTGTGGTCAGAGGCTAGCTGCAATTTTACCCTCCCTTCCCTGCCCAAACACTCCTGACATTGGAATTTCATCAAATGGCTACCGTGTTTGGTTTTCAACCAGGACAAACAAAGAAAAGAGATTTGCTTTCCTGTCTGCTTTTGCTGAATGGAATCTCTGATTCTAATTACCAGCGTGCCTTAGACACCCTGGGGCTGGTTAGGACTTTAAAACCTTAAGCACACAGGACTCTCAGCTTTACTGAATCTTTTTCCATATCCTGAGCCCGAGTTCAAACTTATCCTCCCGGTCCCCCATGTCCCTTCAATCTCTGATTAATTCTCCAGTCAACTTCCTGCTAATAGTCCACCCACAAATTGCTATTTCAGCTGAACTTTCCCAAAACTTGAGCATCCTTACCAAATATCTTGGACTTCCTCACAACCTGGTTATCTTCTCATCTGCCTGCCTTTCTGCAATAATTTTGAAGTGTTAAAAAAAAAAATCTCCTCTAATTTTCAAGAGCATGCAGGAAACTCAGCCCCTAAGGAGCACTGCAGAAATCTGGAGTTCTACTCTGTTTATACCTAAATCTAGCCTTCCAGGAGTTTCAGATAGTGTCCTGGAAGCATTCTTAATTGAAAATGGGGTGAGGAGCAAGACAGGGGATTGTGAATTACAATCACAAACAGTACACACATAACACAGCGACAGTCTTTGCATTTCTCATTTCTGATCCCATGGATCAAGAGGTAGAGGCAGGCCGGGCGCAGTGGCTCACGCCTGTAATGCCAGCACTTTGGAGGCCCAGGCAGGTGGATCATGAGGTCAGGAGATCGAGGCCATCCTGGTCAACATGGTGAAACCCCCGTCTCTACTAAAAATACAAAAATCAGCCGGGCCTGGCGGTAGCGCCTGTAGCCCCAGCTACTCGGGAGGCTGAGGCAGGAGAACCGCTGGCACCCGGGAGGCGGAGGTTGCAGTGCACGCCACTGCCCTCCAGCCTAGTGAGGAGCGAGACTCCGTCTCCAAATAAATAAATAAATAAATAAATAAATAAATAAATAAATAAATAAAAAGGTAGTGGCAGCTCTCAGGTGAGTACATTCGCAGATGCCCACGCATGTCTGGAACACACCCCAGGGGTCATTAGAGACGCCCAGCAGAGGCGGGAGGATCTTCCGTTTGGCTTTCTTTCAGAACGTTTGTCCGGAGAGCATCCTGTTCTGTTACATGCATATCCACCGCCGTCTCCAAATTGCTAGGTTGAGCACAGGACTCAGGGCCCGGCACTGAGTTAGAAATAGAAAATGCTGTGAGTTAGAAATAGAAAATGAGCTGAGGAGTCCCGGCCCAAGGCCATGACAGGGGCCATTACTGAGCCCATTCCCCACCAACCTTTCTGCTGTTTCACTGCCTCTCCTCCTTCCCCTCCAGATCCCAAGCGCTTGACTCCTACCTCTTCTACGGCATTTTGAAACGTTTGCAAATGCACCCTTGATCCAAGCACGTACTGAAGAAGCAGCTCCCCCCAAAACATCTGGCGTGAAGTTGACCCCTTCTTCCTCCCCCGCCGTGTGCGTCTGTGTACAGGCCCGAAGCCTACTGGGGAGGGGCACGAGGCGGGGCTGGGGCGTCTCCGCAGGGAACCCTTCGCCCTGCCCAGGGCGCACACCCCCAGCCTTTGAGGGAGGAAACTGAATGGGGCCGGCGGCTGGCTCTCTTTGGGGATTTGCATTATACAGGCTATATTTAGAAGGCCGGAGCGGTGGCTCACGCCTGTAATCCCAGCATTTTGGGAGGTCGAGGCGGGCAGATAACCTGAAGCCAGGAGTTCAAGACCAGCCTGGTCAACATGGTGAAACTTCGTCACTACTAAAAATACAACAAAATTAACCAGGTGTGGTGGCCGGAGCCTGCAGTCCCAGCTACTCGGGAGGCTGAGGCAGGAGAATCTCTTGAACCTGGGTGACGGAGGTTGCAGTGAGCCGAGATCACACCACTCACTGCACTCCAGCCTGGGCAACTAACCAAGACTCGGTCTCCAAACAAAAACAAAAACAAAAACAAATGAAAAAAACAAATGAAAAAAAGAATTAAAAAAACAAAAACAAATGAAAAGAATTAAAAAAACAAAAACAAATGAAAAAAAGAATTAAAAAAAGAATTAAAAAAAAAAATAGAAGCAGCTTTCCTGCTGATAGAAAGCAGTGGCCAACTCTGCTATAATTACAACTGAAGAGTCACTTTCTTTCAAAAACTCTATTTTCAGATGTTTACCACTTTCTTTAAAAAGGAAAAAAAAAATTGCCTCAAAGGCAGGCAGTCCCCAGGGCGTTTCTGGTCTCCTGGGGAAGGAACCTAAGAGCGGTTTGGTAAAATTCCATTTTGCTATCTTGGTGTTACCTAAGGACAGGAACTGAGGTGGGGCTTTGGTGACGGCAGGGACTGAAGAGCGTTGTTTTTCATCGTCCGGGGTGTCCAGTTGTTTGGTTTTCCTGGGCCACACTGGAAGAATTGTCTTGCCCCACACATAAAATACAGTAACACTATGATAAACTCAAAAAAAAAATCATAGAAAAACTTCATGTATATATATATTATATATATAATTTTGTTGTTGTTGTTGGGACGGAGTTTCACTCTTGTCGCCCAGGCTGGAGTGCAATGGCGCAATCTCAGCTCACCACAACCTCTGCCTCGTGGGTTCAAGCGATTCTCCTGCCACAGTCTCCTGAGTAGCTGGGATTACAGGCATGTGCCACTACACCTGGCTAATTTTGTATTTTTAGTAAGATAGGGGTTTCTTACTTACAGGCTGGTCTCAAACTCCCGACCTCAGGTGATCCGCCTGCCTCAGCCTCCCAAAGTGCTGGGATTGCAGGCGTGAGCCACCAGCCCAACCAAGAACTCATAAAGTTTTAAGAAAATTCACGAATTTGCTTTGGGCTGCATTCAAAGCTGTCCTGGGCTGCACGGGGCCCACAGGCTATGGGTTGGACACGTTTGCTAGACTGTCATGAAGTGAATTGTGTGGAGAGACCTGGAAGACAGGAATCCTGGGTTGTGTTGGACTCTCCCCGCCATTGGACCTGTGCTCCCTCCACCCAGGTAGCATCACAGTGGCCAGTGGAGAAGGGAGCCAGACTGCCTCGGTGCAAATCCCAGGCTCCTAGTCCTGTGGACCCCTTGCTCCTTGGGTGAACTTGGGAAGCTCCTCATCCTTTAGGCCCCAGTTTTCCCCCATGTAAAATGAAGATAATAATGGGACCTACCTCGTAGGATCATTGTGAGGATTAAATGAATTAGCACATGAAAAGAGTGTCATTACCGGAAAGGGGTCCCGATCCAGACCCCAAGAGAAGGTTTTTCGGATCTTGTACAGTAACTCTGGGCTATTCCATAAAGTAAAGTGAAAGCGAGTTTACTAGAGAAGGAAAGAAACACAAGAACGGCTACTCTATAGGCAGAGCAACCCTGAGGGCTGCTGGTTGGCTCTTTTTATGGTTATTTCTTGATCGTATGCTAAATAAGGGGTGAGTTATTCACGAGTTTTTTGGAAGCAGATGGAGATTTTCCCCCTCCCCCAATTGAGGACTCCTCCTTCTTTTAGACCATGTAGGATAATTTCCAGGTGTTGCCGTGGCATTTGTAAACTATCATGGCGCTGGTGGGAGTGTCTGTTAGCGTGCTAATGTATAATTAGCGTACAATGAGCAGTGAGGACAACCAGAGGTCGCTTTCATCGCCATCTTGATTTTGGTGGGTTTTGGTCGGCTTCCTTACTGCATCCTGCTTCATCAGCAGGGCCTTTGTGACCTGTATCTTGTGCTGACCTCTTACCTCATCCTGTGACTAAGAATGCCTAACCTCCTGGGAATGCCACCCAGCAGGTCTCGGCCTCATTTTACCAGCCCCTATTCAAGATGGAGTCACTCTGGTTCGAATGCCTCTGACACAGACACATATTATATAGGCATTACCATGGTTATGTTTTTTGCTTTCCCTGTCTGTCAAATTAGGAAATGCTGTTAATTGTGAGGTTGGTCACTCTGTACCAGAGTCAGAAAGAGTGTCCGTTGTGTGCCAGACACTCCTTGTAGGTGATGCTGTGACGAGACGCAGAAGCAAGGAAAGAACTGGCTCCTTCCTATGCAGTCTGAGATCTCTGTGAGAAGCCTTCTCCCTTCCCCTCTAGGAAGAGTGCTCATGGAGATCTCAGACTGCAGACGAAGGGAAACATCCACGCCCAGTTTTCCCTGGTGGAAAGGTGTGACACAGAGGTCTGCCAGAGGCTTGTGGCCCCTTCTCCACCCAGAGCAGCATCTCAGCTCAACCTGGGGATCCAATAAAGCGGTGCAGGGATCCTGCAGGCTCTGGCAGACTCAGCCTTGACCTTTGGATCCAGCTCTCTGTCCCCATGGCCAGTCTTCTCACTCCCAGGCCTTCTGTCTGGCACAGGGTGTGAAGGAGGAGCCGGCGGGCAGGGCGGGGAGGATGCGGCAGGGACAGGGACAGCACAGGAAGGACTCGGCCTAGCCGATTGAGATTTTTTTTTTTTTTTCTTTTTGAGACAGCGTCTCGCTCTGTCGCTCAGGCTGGAGTGCAGTGGCCCAATCTCGGCTCACTGCAACCTCCACCTCCCGAGTGCAAGTGATTCTCCTGCCTCAGGCACCCAAGTAGCTGGGATTACAGGCGCCCAGCTCTAGCTGAAATTTTGGCAGGGGTCTCTTGAGCAGCTGATGGGCTCCTGTCACTGCCCAGTCTGTCCCAGGCCATTCTGGCTCCACTTAAGCCCGGTCTTCCTGCCCCACGCTCAGAGCCCAGGTCTGGGCACAGTGGTACCATCCTTAGTATGTGTGTGGTATGCTGCAGCTGTGCCCACAAAGTCTGCCCCAGCCTCTCATGAACACCCAACCCATTCGAGGCTTTAATAACTAGAATTTTCCTTGCTTCACTTTATCTAAATCCTATCAAACTTGTCAAGGGCTACCTCAGTCTCACCTCCTCTAAGAAGTCTTCTCTCATTGCCCAGCGGACGTCAGTCTCACTGTCCTAAGTTTCCTAGTTCTCTATTTCATTCATTTAGAAATTAGAAATGTAGAAATGTACTTAATTATATTCTCAAAAAATATTTGAGCACCTGTTTGATCGCAAGGCAGCGGGAATGGGTGTTGGGGCATCCATGAAAATACAGGACAGGATCTTCTAACAAGAAGCTTAAATTCTAAAAGGATGAACAAAATTCTAAAGGCATGGCCTAGATAATTCCTTATTGCCATATGTTGCTTTTCAGGTTGGATGCTATGAGTTAATTCAAAAATAATAGTTAACAGTTGTTAGGTGCTTGCTATGGACCATCACTGTATTTAGCACTTTACACAAATTATTTTAGTCAATTAATGTATTTTTTTGAGATGGGGTCTGGCTCTCACCCAGGCTGGTGTACAGTGGTGTAATCACAGCTCACTGCAACCCTGAACTCCTAGGATCAGACAACCTTTCCATCTCAGCCTTTTGAGTAGCTGTAACTGCAGGCGTGTCTTACCACACCTGGGTAATCTTTTAATTTTTGTAGAGACAGGGTCTCGCGATGCTGCCCAGGCTGACCTTGAACTCCTGGGCTCAAGCAATCCTCCCACCTCAACCTCTCAAAGTGCTGGGATGACAGGCGCGAGCTACTGCACCAAGCTAAGTTATTTTATTTAACTCTTCAGAGTATCCCATTTCGTAGATACTATTATTATTATTCCTACTTTAGAGATGAGGAAACTAAGGGGCAGAAAGGTTGAGTGACTGCCTAGTATCAGCTAGTGAGAAAGCCAGGATTTGAGCCAGGCACCCTGACTCCATTGTTTATACCCTTAACCACAGCGCCAGATTTCTTCTGTGTTTCACCTTTTATGTTCAGCTAGAGTGAAACTCTTAAGTCCTGGAGAGCCCTGTGGCACTTAGTGCATCAATGCCTTTGTAGGTAGGAGGCTGTGGTAGGAGGTAGTCAATATTCAGGGATGCCTTGATGATCAGGCCCTGCAGCAGAGAGAAGAGTGTCCAAAGTTTCATAAGTTCTGGGCAATAGAATTGGGAAAAGCAACCAGGAGTCCAGCACCTAAATATTGCTGTATACTAACTCTTAGCTCCCACTACCTCCTTGCGAACGCAGCTCTTTTTTCAGGCCTACACCATGGTTCCCGTGAATGTAGCCAGCAGATATTAGGAGGGCTTCTTGTGAATACTTCTTCACTGGGTGGACACAGGCCCATTAGGAACAGGCCCAGAGGCCTAGTGACTTCAGACTAACGCTCGCCAGGACCAGTGAGGTCAAAACATTACCCAGAACTGAGGCTTGATGTCCTGTCTCGAGGACAGACTCATCCCATCCTATCTGCCGAGTTATAGTGATTGTACTTCTGAGAGAACAGGGAACACTTCAGGCAAGAACGTATCAGTCCTCATTCAGAGGGAATGATTCTCCTACATTTAATGAAACTCTTACAGCCTAATCCCTCACCTATCATGACATCTATTTATTTCATATTCATTGATCATCTACTTGGTACAAGAAACTATGGCTTCCTCCCCATAAAGGAGGTGATTCCAGTTTTAGACGCACATATCTACAAGATGAGTCATAGGATAACGATTATCCTATCAACCATTTATTAAAAATTGCTTATCCATTCCCTCTGTGCTAATAAGTGTTTTGTTAGACTCTATCTCATTTAATCTTTAAAACAAATCTGGATATAATTATTCCACATGGTGGACCAAGCTCTGAGAAGGGACTTTATAGTAGAGTCTGCTCCTAACAACTATACTGTCCTTCTATACTGTCCCTGAGAGGTCCAGACGGTGAGGACCGTGGAGAACAGAGGCCAAGGTCCCTATTGGCTTAGCTGACCAGAAGTAACTGGAAAAGACTCCTGTAGATGTTCCCTCTTCTAATACTGCTACTCAATGCTTTCTTTTTCTTCATTGTAGCCTCCAGAGAACTCCCAAATTAATTTTTCGAAGATACAGCCATGATCACCACAAACTCTGCTCAAAAACCTGCAGTGATTCCCCTAAAATTCCCAAACTACTCTTCAGCCTGAAACGCAAGGTCTTGACTTCACCTTGGCTTTCTGACCTTGTCTCTGTCTACTCCCTCTCCCTATGTTCTTGCCAAATAGAACTACTTGCTAGTCTGCATGTAGGTCCACCCCGCTGCTTCCAAGGCTCTCTACCATTCCTACCACCTAGAATGCCTTTTCGTCATCTTTGCCTCTCCAACTCTTACCCATCCTTCAGTGTCCAGCTCAAATATCACTTGCTACATGATAGTTACTAAGCTAGGGCCGTAACTTTTTTTTTTTTTGAGACGGAGTCTCGCTCTGTCGCCCAGGCTGGAGTGCAGTGGCGCGATCTCGGCTCACTGCAACCTCCATCTCCTGGGTTCAAGGCAATTCTCCTGCCTCAGCCTCCCGGGTTGCTGAGATTACAGGCACACGCCGCCACGCCTGGCTAAATGTATTTTTAGTAGAGACGGAGTTTCACCGTGTTGACCAGACTGGTCTTGAACTGCTGACCTCAGGTGATCTACCTGCCTCGGCCTCCCAAAGTGCTGGGATTACAAGTGTGAGCCACTGTGCCTGGCCATATATATTTTTTATACCATAAAATGTGGTTTGTATGTCATTTCCTATACTAGACACCAAGCTTCTTGAAAGTGAATCCAGATTTCATTCATTCATATATTTTCCCATATTCCAGTATCCTGGTATATCTTTGTATTTTTCGGTATCCCCATACACTAGTATCCTAACCTAATTAGAGTTCTGTAAATATCTATTGGATAAATTGATTTTTAAAATCAAAGAGTAAAATACATAAGCAGAAGGACTGGTCTTCCCTGCCAATCTTCCTTTGAAGTGCTCATACCTTTACACATAGGTTGAGTCCTACAAAGCTCAGATAGAATGGAACCCAGCAGGGTAACATTGTAGAGAACAATGAGTCATTTGCATAGTACGATGGGAGGTAGAGTAAGAGGATGGGACGTAGAGTTCAGGGTGAGGGTAGAGGAAGGGCTGTAATAGCAAAAAATGAATTTCATTATTTGTCTTTTGCTTTTGTTTTTGAGACAGAGTCTCGCTCTGTCGCCAAGGCTGGAGTGCAGTGGTGTGATCACGGCTTACTGCAGCCTTGACCTCCTGGGCTCAAGCGATCCTCCTACCTCTGCCTCCTGAGCAGCTGGGACTACAGGCGTGTGCACCACCACACCTAGCTACTTTTAAAATTTTTTGTAGAGACAGGGTCTCACTATGTTGCTCAGTCTGATCTTGAACTCCTGGGCTCAAGCGATCCTTCTGCCTCAGCCTCCCAGAGTGCTGGGATTACGGGCATGAGCCACCGTGCCCAGCCTCACTCTTTGAAATATTGCCCAACATCCTGGTATTTGAATTCACCTCCCTTGCCTGGTGCACATCGTGGCACCCCAGCCAAACCTAGCAGCCTGGCCTGTCACTAGTGAACCCCAGATCCCTTCCTAGCCTGTCGCCTCTCACTCATCCCAGGGTACGTGCTGGTTGCAAACTAAGTCTAAGAGTGGATTTGGACTCAAGCTGGTAAATAACGACTGGACTTTTAGATTCAGAGTTTGGATGATGAGAAAAGTGAAGTTTTGAGTGGGTGGGAAGAAACCTTCCCTGATTTTGGCTGGTACATTCAGAGACTCACAGCACGAACAGACAGGGCGGGCTGGCGGGGCAGGAGCCCTGGGGAAAGGTGTGTTCACGCAGAGCCTGAGGCGAAAGGAGAGCTGCATGTGTAGCCATAGGGGAGGGGGACGGAGGCTGGGAGATGCTTCCTAGAGATGGGAGGCGCCTTCCGCTTCAAGAACCGCAAGTCTGCAGGCTCGCCGCTCCTAGGACAGGAACTTACAAAACCGTCACTGTCAGGAGGGAGTGCTGGCTCTCAGATGGACTCTGTTCCTCAGCCCCTCTCTTGCTTCCATTCACCCGCACCAGCTGCTCAGAGAACCTAGCCTGGAGCTGATGTCTGCCTTTGCGGTGTCGCGGCTGAGTGCGTGCTGTCTTCTGCTGACCTGGTCTTCCAAAATCTAAGAAGCCTACAACAGCCTTTTGGGAGATGGGACATGTGGAGGTCTCATTACAAGTTCCGTGGGACTTTTAGAGCTTAGATCTACGGACAACTAAGGGAAGGCAAATTTAAACTTGTTGGAAACAATCCATACAAGAGTAGGTTTTCCTAACCTGGGCTAGGGTGTCCGTACATTCCCAAGGGAGTCCGTGTGAACTCAGGAGGTGATGAACCTGCTGAAATTACGTGACAAGTTATTCACGAAAAAATAAAAATTAAAAAAAAAAAGAAAAGTTATCCGTATGTGGCTGCATCTAGGGTGGGGTAGGGGGTCCATCACCTTTATCTGATTCTGAAAGGGTCTGTGACCTGAAAAGTTAAAGAAACACATTTTTCTAGAGGATGAAGCTGGGAGCTGGGTGTCAGGGGAGTTTGGAGGACATTCTAACTCCTCCCACTTCCCATGTGCTGCAAACATGTGTGCAGTAGGAAACAATGACAAATACTAGGAAGTGGCAAAAAAGCACTTCTTAAAAAGGCCTTTAAACAAACAGAATCCTGAGCATTTTCCAGATTTTCTTATAAAAGTTGTCTTCCTCTCTGTAAGTGACCCACTTTCTTCCCTTCCTTCCTTTCTTCCTTTCTCTCTTTCTCTTTCTTTTTCTTTTTCTTTCTTTTTTTTTTTTTGACAGGGTCTCACCCTGTCACCCAGGCTGGAGTGCAGTGGTACAATCACAGCTCACTGCAGCCTCAAACTCCCAGGATCAAGCAGTTCTCCCATCTCAGCCTCCCAGGTAGCTGGGACTACAAGTGTGTGCCACCATGCCTGGCTAATTTTGTAAGAATTTTTATAGAGATGGGGGTCTCCCTATGCTGCCCAGGCTGGTCTTGAACTCCTGGGCTCTAGCCGTCCTCCTGCCTCAGCCTCCCAAAGTGCTGAGATTACAGGTGTGAATCACCATGCCTGATTGTACACTACACTACTCTTTCTTACTTGTCTCTCCTCCTAGTTTGTCTTCACTGCCACAGGGGAACCTCTTCTAGTCGCTGCTATTTCTTCAAGAAGGATGTGAGGCTAGAGACCCAGGACTGCCTGTTTGTTCGGTTGGACTTAGGAGCCATGTCCAGAAAGGACTGAGTAAGTCCTTCATCTCATCCAGTGGTAGCCAAACTTTTCAAGCCTGAGTACCTCTTTAAGACTTCAAATGTAATCCCAGCCCTCTGGGAGGCTGAGGCAGGTGGATCACCTGAGGTCAGGAGTTCAAGACCAGCCTGGCCAACGTGGCAAAACCCCATCTCTACTAAAAATACAAAAATTAGCTGGGCGTGGTGACGCACACCTGTAATCCCGGCTACTTGGGAGGCTGAGGTGGGAGAATTGCTCCAACCCAGGAGGCAGAGGTTGCAGTGAGCTGAGATCCTGCCACGCTGCACTCCAGCCTGGGTGACAGAGTGAGATTCCGCCTCAAAAACAAACAAACAAACAAACTTCAAAACCACGTTTGGATCCTTCCAAGTCATTGTAATTGTACTTTTAGTATCTACAAATGAAAAACTGCGTGCTGATAAAAGCTACCATGCATTCAGTAATACTTTTCACATCTATCTTAAAAATTATAGCAGCATCTCTGTGCATTTGACAAACAGCACAGCCTTTCCGTGTGAGATGCATCATCTATTTGTTCTCCAGGCAACGTTTGCTGTGCGTCTGGATCAGGGACCCCATATACTGTCTGAGACCCTCTCGCCTTCCTGCAAAGTGGGGATCGCTGGTCTAGTTTAACCTGTTTGTTTTATAGATGAAGAAGCTGCGGTCTAGGAAAACAAAATTCCTAGTGAAGTAGTTTGGGGCCCGTTTCCATCCAGGTCCCTTGATTGTGTCCTGGGCCCATTGCAGGATGCCCACGAGCCATAGAATGGACACCCAGCGACGACGTCTGGTTTCCCACTCCCACACTGCCTGCGCTCTCCCCTCACTAGGAGGTGTCCAAAGGGCACCTGAGGGATGAGAGGACGCTTCAGGGCTTACCTGATCTGAGAAACAGTCAGACAAGAGGACGAACCATGAAACACCAGGCTCTGGCAACAAACTGGAGCACAAAGCCATGATGTGGCTGCCGTGGGCTCAGGGTGCCAAGCTGGGAGCTAAGCCCTCCCTCACTTAGTCCTCACTATAACCCTGACTGTTAAGGAACATTATCTTCACTTTACAGATGAGGAAACTGAAGCTTAGAGAGGTCAATGACAACGTCACACTGTTACTAAAAGCTGCAGAGATAGGATTCAAAGCCAACTCTAAATCCAGACCTTGAAATGGTAGTCACTATGCAATACGGCTTTATGCAAGGCTGCTGGGCTCAGGATACTTGGAGCTTCTTTAGGATCCAGTAATTTTGCTACCTCTTTACCCAAGGAATCATTCTAAACCCATCCCCAGCTCACCAAGAATGTGTAAGTCCCTCTCTTCCAGGAGACTATCTGCAGCACTAAGCATCCTGGCCACATCCTGCAAGGGCCCAGGAGGACTCCGCAGGCAACATGCAACCCTTGCAGGACACAGCGTTCTTTACATTCTAATTCTAGCTCACAGCCTGTGTACAGAGGTAGAAAGGGTGAGTCCTATGCTCGTTCCCATCTCTCTCCTCGGTTCACACACTGACTGCAGGGTGTGGGGCTGTATACAGATTGCCCCGCTCCATGAAGCTCTTCGGAACTAGATGAGCCCACACGGATTCTTCTCTTTCCCACTAAAGCATGTTCTCTTTGGCCACTAACATAGCTGCTGCCTTTTCTCTTTTTTGAATCACATATGAGAGTCTTATATCCCCAGCAAGCACCTTGCAAGCAGGGGCCAGGTCCTCAACATACTCTGTATCCTCTTCCCCAAGTGCCCAGCTTAGGGCTGGACACACCATCAACTCCTGATAAATACTTGCCGACACCATCCGACGGGCCTGACGATGAAGTGCGTCCCTCCTGGACCATCGCTTCTAGTCACTGCTCTCCTCAAAAGAAATTGCCGGCACCCGACTCCCCAACTATTTCTCCGCAAGGCACATGACCTTTCGAAGTTCTGGGGTTTGGTTTTGCTGCCCTTTCAGAAAGAAGCCTGATCTTTCTGATAAGCTCTTGTTTGTGGGAGCCCATGGAGAAGACACGAGACCAGTTTTTCTGTACCTGAGCAGGGCTCTCTGAGAGCTCTGAGAGGCCGTTGGAGGCCTTGGCTCCAAACCATCCGAGTCTAGAGCCAAAAGCCAGAGATGGAGGGAGTCGGGTGTTTGCTCTTCTCCCCTCTTGCCACCTTCTCAAGGGCTCCTGGTAACCAAGTGTGTTTGCCTTTTGCTACCCTGGGAGGCCGAGAGCCTCCTTTTCTCTGCAGACGGAGACAGAACTTCTGCAATAAGAGGCAGTTCGGCCCCTGATCTAAAACTGCAGTCTCCCTGGGGCCCGAGGCTCTGGCACCGTGACTGAAAGGGCCCCAGGCCACAGTGCTGTCAGACTGACCTTCACCGGGTCAACCCAGATCACTAACCAAAGCCTGCTGGTAGGATACATGCCTCTCTGAACCTCAGTTTCTTCCTCTGTAAATTAGACAGATCAGGCAAAACCAATCTCTAAAGTCCTTCCTGTGGTTCCAGAGTCCTAAAACGCCTCTGGGCATTGAGTCCTAAAATGCTGTTCCGGGGTTCCAGAATGGCATACCGCCTTCTCAACACTCCCCCCTCACCCCTACCTCATCACCAACTCTCCATGGGACTTTTAACCACACACTTCTAACCTTGGCATTGTCCAGCCAGGAGCTCCTACGGGTGCAGCTGGTCCTACTGACAGATCAGGGTTGCTGCCACCTAGCACCCTAGAAAACTTCCGAAGGGGAAAGAGGAGGCTTTTATGCAGTCTGACATTAAATCCGTAATCAGATTCCCCCCTTATCCCTTTCAGACTATTAGAGTACGTTATTCCCCGAATAATGTTAAAAACCGTCATAATATCTGAAAATTTTACCTCTTCTTTATTGTTGATGGAGTGATTTTACATCTATTATCTCATTGTAAAATCCTCATGATAATCCTATACAGAAGATAAGGATCGTTATTTCTATTTTGCAGACCAGATAAACTGACCGACGTACCTAAGTTAGCCAACCAGAATGATAAAGCTGAGTGTGGATGCTCTGTGTCCTAAACAGACACCACAGGGACCTAGAAGCCAGGAGCAAAACCCACATCCTCTTCTTTTTTGTTTTTATTTTGTTTTTTATTTTTTATTTTTATATATATATATGTTTTTTAATTTTTTAAACGTTAAAAAAAAATATATATATATATATATTTTTCATCCTTCTGCAGTTTTTTTGTTTTTTGAGATAGAGTCTCACTTTGTCACCCAGGCTGGAGTGCAGTGGTGCAATCACAGCTTGCTGCAGCCTTGAGCTCCCAAGCTCACGTGATCCTCCCACGTCAGCCTCCCGAGTAGCTGAGACTATAGGCACACACAACCACACCCAGCTAATTAAAAAAAAAATTTTTTTTTTTTTACCGAGTTTTGCTCTTATTGCCCAGGCTGGAGTGCAATGCAAAATCTCGGCTCACTGCAACCTCTGGCTCCCAGGTTCAAGCAATTCTTCTGCCTCAGCCTCCCGAGTAGCTGGGATTACAGGCATGCGCCACCACACCTGGCTAATTTTTGTATTTTTAGTAGAGACAGGGTTTCCCCATGTTGGTCAGGCTGGTCTTGAACTCCTGACCTCAGGTAATCTGCCTGCCTTGGCCTCCCAAAGTGTTGGGATTACAGGTGTGAGCCACCGTGACTGGCCTTAAAAATTTTTTTTATACAGATGGGGTCTTGCTATGTTGCCCAGGCTGGCCTTGAACTCCCGGGCTCAAGCAGTTCTCCCTCCTCGGCCTCCCAAAGTGCTGGAATTGCAGGCATGGGTCATTATGCCCAGACTCCCTTTTCTGGACACTTACTTTGCTGTGATAGAACTTGGTGTGAGCATTTGAAAGAATAACCTCAGTGTTACACAAATTATATGCAAATATCACGCAAACTTGGCTCTGGAGTGTTTGAACCAAGAACTTAGAAATATTTTACAAAGGAACAATGCAGGGTGGATTCTGTTCCTTCCCACAAGCAAGAACCAGAGGAAGCAGAAGAGATGGTGAAGGAAGAGGATATTGGGCCATTCCAACCTGCCTTTTTTTAGCTCTGTTCTTTTTTTTTTTTTGAGATAGAATCTTGCTCTGTCGCCCAGGTTGGAGTGCAATGGTGAGCTCTCAGCCCACTGCAACCTCCACCTCCCGGTTTCAAGGGATTCTCCTGCCTCAGCCTCCTGAGTAACTGAGATTACAGGCATGTGCCACCACGTCTGGCTAATTTTTGTACTTTTAGTAGAGGCGTGGTTTCACCATGTTGGCCAGGCTGGCCTTGAACTCCTGAGCTCAAGTGATCTGCCTGCTTCGCCTTCCCAAAGTGCTAGGATTACAGGCGTGAGCCACATCGCTGGCCCTACTTTGTTTTTTCTTCTGTTTTGTTTGGTTGTTTGTTGTTGATGTTTGTTGTTGTTTTGAGACAGAGTCTCGCTCTGTCACCCAGGCTGGAGTGCAATGGCGTGATCTTGGCTCACTGCAACCTCCGCCTCCTGGGTTCAAACAATTCTCCTGCCTCAGCCTCCCAAGTAGCTGGGACTACAAATGTAGCTGGAATTACAGGAATGCGCCACCACGCCCAGCTAATATTTTGTATTTTTAGTAATTTCACCATATCGGCCAGGCTGGTCTCGATCTCCTGACCTTGTGATCCTCCCACCTCAGCCTCCCAAAGTGCTGGAATTACAGGTGTGAGCCACCATGCCCGGCCTGTTCTTTCTTCTGATAACATCTGTGGGAGGGAGAGGGAGGCCTTTGGTCAGTCGGTGCCTGGGAAGACAGAAAAGAGCTGCCTGTGTTGGCGCCATTCCCTTCCTCTTCTTGGCCTGTGGCTCTTGTCTGGAGTGAGGCAGGATACGGGAGTCCCCTGGAGAACTGAAGCTATGGATTTCCCTCATGAAGCCCCGTGCCCTTGGGCGTGGTGGGGACGTCAGTACACAGCTGGGGCGGAGGAGGGGTTCGGTCTCTCTGCGGTCTCTCCCCAGGCCCAGGTCTCTGGTTCCTGCCCCAGAGGAGGCTCCCTGTGAGAAAGTGGCAGAGCTATTCTCTCTAGAAAGGAAAACACTGAAAATGGCTACCAAGGTAAACTATGTAACCACCTTAACTCGAGTGAAGGAAAATGAGGTGATCCTTAAGGAAGTGAAGCAGGGCTGGGCGTGGTGGCTCAGGCCTATAATCCCAGCACTTTGGGAGGCCAAGGCAGGTGGATCACCTGAGGTCAGGACTTCGAGACCAGCCTGGCCAACATGGTGAAACCCCGACTCTACTAAAAATATAAAAATTAGCTGGGCACTCCAGCCTGGGCAACAGAGGGAGACTCTGTCTCAAAAAAAATAAAAAATAAAAAATAAATGAAAAGTGAAGCAAAGCTGGCATGGTGGCTCATGCCTATAATCCCGGCACTGTGGGAGGCCGAGGTAGACGGATTGCTTGAGCTCAGGAGTTTGAGACCAGCCTGGGCAACATGGTGAAACCCCATCTCACAAAAAATTAGCCAGGCATGGTGGCGCAGGCCTGTAGTCCCAGCTACTTGGGAGGCTGAGAAGGGAGGCCCAGTTGAGCACTCGAAAGGGAGAGGTGATAGTGAGCTGAGATCGCACCACTGTACTCCAGCCTGGGTGACAGAGAGAGACCTTGTCTCAAAAAAACAAAACAAAACAAAACCCAACCAAACAAAAGAAAGTGAAGCAAGACCTTCATACACACAACACGGTCCTACCCGGAGAAGCTGACCAGGTGGGCTCTGGGCGCCTCTCCTGTGACTTTATGTACCATCCGGTAGGCCAGTCAGAAAACATGGCAGTCCTGAGGCAGGAAAGGCACTGGAGGAGGCATGAGAAGCGGTTTTGTTTTTTTTTTTTCGGCTCTCCAGTGGTGACTTTCTGCTCTGAATCCACAGGGCAGCTGTGAGGCCATCTCAGAAGATAAAACCACTTTGCTCTCGCTTACCGGATGCCAGCACTTTAAACAAATGATTACATTTAGTCCTCCTCTCTCTGTAAGATAGGAACTATTCTGAACTTCATTTTCCTGGGATGTCAAGGTCAACGTCACACAGCTAGCAGGTGGCAGGTCAGGGAGGTGACCCCAGAGCCCGCACTCCTGACCAGGGCACAGCACTGCCTCCACGTGAGAGCTGTGTGGATGGGACAGTGCCAGAGAAACAGGCACCTGGTGTTGGATGGACTTGAGTGTCAGGGCCCTGGGGTGAGCACGGCCTCTGGAGAACAAGTGACTTCAGGCTGACCTGTGAGGGAGAGGCCCTTCCTTCGGAGGCAGGGCCCCGACCTCACTGCCCAGCAGAAGTTGCCCAGTCTCTGTGGCTGAACAAAGAAAGCTGAGATGAGGAACAGAACATCCTGGGGAGCGAGCACAGAGCACAGAAAACACGCGGATGCCAGCGGGGCTGAAGCTGGGAGTGCTCAGCCAGCCGGCCTGCTGCGTAGGAAGCCCCCGGGGGAGCTCAGGGACCTGTGAGAAGAAGCACAGCAGCCTGAGCCTTTCGTCCTCGGGAGCTTGAGAGCCGCACAGGCAGCCCCTAATGACAAGGCCAGGAAGAAAGGGGATGTGAACTGCTATGCTTTGGCCAGGACACTTGCCTCATCAGCTGTCTTGGAGACGGGTCTGGAGGCAGAAGGAATGCTTGGGCCGTGGATATGCAGGGGCAGGATTAGAAAGAAGGTTCCTCAGCACGCGGCCAAGGCTTTAGGGAGAAGCCTGGCAAGCCTCTGTGAGGGGAGGACATGCTGTGACTGCTGTGGGCTCTTCCCCCAGTGTCTTTCCTCTGTTGTCCTCTTAGCACGTCCCAGGCTTTACTACGACAACTTTGCTTAGGTTAGGGACCTAGGACAAGAATAGGGGGTGAACACAGTTTTTTTTTTGAGACGGAGTCTTGCTCTGTCGCCCAGGCTGGAGTGCAGTGGCGCGATCTCAGCTCACTGCAACCTCCGCCTCCCAGGTTCAAGCCATTCTCCTGCCTCAGCCTCCCGAGTAGCGGGGATTACAGGCACCTGCCGCCATGTCTGGCTAATTTTTGTATTTTTAGTAGAGGCGGGGTTTCACCGTGTTGGCCAGGCTGGTCTCGAACTCCTGACCTCAGGTGATCCACCTGCCTTGGCCTCCCAAAGTGCTGGGGTTACAGGCGTGAGCCACCGCGCCCGGCTGAACACGCTTTTTTAAAGAACTGGAGGCAATGTTAGCTTTGCAAGTGCCTGAGATGCCAAGCTAAGCTTTTAGGGTCTTTGGATCCTTCATTGGTTCAACTAGGGATTCTTGTCTCCAGACTTAGGTCACATAAGATGCGACTGTGTAGAAAGGTGTCTCATTTTGGATAAATCTTAAAGGCACAAGAGGGGAGAACACTAGCAGTTTCCTGACACCACTCAGAAGTCTTGCTTCTAATTTATAAGTTGATCGCTGGCCCATTTTGTAGTGAAGAATCCCTTTCCTTGGCATCGTGGCCTCTTTCCTACTTGGAGAGGGAATGGGGTGGGTTTCCTGGTGCTGCTGTATGACCTGTAGCACTGTCACTGTCACTGTCATTACCCCGGGACCGGAGCAATCCCCTTTTTCACTGTAACGAAGCTCACGCACAGGTGATTGTCTAGATTCCATCTCCAAACATTTTGTTCTGCCACCACCCAACGACCCAGTCTTATGTTCTCCCAAGACCAATCCCCTGGACCTACACACACTCCTCTCTCTCATGCAGTCTAGAATATTCGGCAGAATGTCAGAAGTCATGAGGTGTAAACCGTAGTGGGATTAGTGACTTACAGGACTTACAGGACACAGCCTGGTTACTCAGTGCAGCTTGACACAGTTTATCCCAATGGTCAGGTCATTACCGTGGCCTTTGCTTCCTTCTTTCCTCCTCCCGCCTCTGTTCCTGGAGAAGTCCAAGTCTCTGCTCCTGGAATTTTCCTGACTGCAGGACTTTGCTTCAAAATCTAGTCCAGGCAACCCTTTGAAATGGCAATGCAGTCCTGGTTTTTTATACTCAGAAATTTCCTTGAACTGGTCCTTTACCTTCCTGAGAACTTCCTTAACCCCAACAAATTCTTTTTTTTTGAGACAGAGTTTCACTCTTGTTGCCCAGGCTGGAGTGCAATGGCGTGATCTCGGCTCACCGCAACCTCCACCTCCCGGGTCCCGGTTCAAGCAGTTCTGCCTCAGCCTCGTGAGCAGCTGGGATTACAGGCGCCGCCACCACGCCCGGCTAATTTTTGTATTTTTAGTAGAGACGGGGTTTTGCCATGTTGGCCAGGCTGGTCTTGAACTCCTGACCTCGTGAGCTGCCCGCCTCGGCCTCCCAAAGTGCTGGGATTACAGGCATGAGCCACTGCGCCTGGCCCTGCTGGCAGCAAATTCGTATCAGCTTTCTCTAACCACTATACCTCTGGCCCGTTACAAGTACTCCTTTCTGTAGCCCCTCACCCCAGCTAACCCCGCTGGAATGACACTCCAACTCTCAGAGACTCTGCCTCACTTTTCCTTTCAGCCCTTTCCTCTCACATGCTTCCTACATCAATACAACCGCTCTGCCAATTGCGGGATTTCCCCTTGCTTGTCAGATGACCCGGAAAAGGGCATGTGAAGTCGTGCGAGGCACATTTCCTGTGCTTGGGAAGAATGCAGCCCACGGGATGACAGTCCCACACGTAGCCTCTAATCGCCCGTGGTACGTGCTGCAGTAGCGGAGTGAAGCAAACGCTCTGGGAGAACTGAGAAAGAGGGATAAATGTAGCCGATGGGAGCTGAGGAAGGCTTCCCAAGGCTGTGACAGTGGAGCTGGACTTTGAAGGGTAAGCAGAGTTTCTTTTTTATTTTTTTTTTTGAGATAAAGTTTCACTCTTGTTGCCCAGGCTGGAGTGCAATGGCGCGATCTTGGCTCACTGCAACCTCTGGCTCCCAGGTTCAAGCGATTCTCCTGCCTCAGCCTCCCGAGTAACTGGGACTACAGGCATGCGCCACCACACCCAGCTAATTTTGTATTTTTGGTGGAGACGGGATTTCTCTGTGTTGGTCAGGCTGGTCTCGAACTCCCGACCTCAGGTGATCCTCCTGCCTCGGCCTCCCAAAGTGCTGGGATTACAGGCATGAGCCAGAGTTTCTTAGTAGAGAAAAGAGTGAGAAGCAGATCTAGCCTTTGGAAGGGCTGTCCGTCATTTAAAAACATCCTGCTCCTCTTGGTAAATATAAGGTGTTCTCATTTAGCAGCCTGATCGCCGAGATTCAGATGGAGCTTCCTAATGCAGCCTGCATATCTCCTTCGAGAGCCACTCATTTATCGGAGCTGAAAGACGACGGCAGATTATTGTTTCAGTAATCCATAATGCAATCAGAGCGGGTCTCCCCTGCCTTACAGGTTCACACAAACTGTGCAGATTATCATTTCTATAATCCATAATGCAATCAGAGCAGGTCCTCCCCTGCCTTACAAGTTCACACAAACCGTTCTCCCGACTCCTCAGAGAGACCTGCAGGACCTCTGGCTGGCGTCAGGGACACGGGCTTGTGCGCTAAATGGAAGCAGTCAAGACCTCAAGCCTGCATCTTTTGAGCCCGGGACCACAGCCTCCGCGAGCCAGCAGTTTCCTTGTCTTTGCATAACTGCGATTTGTTTTTCATAGAGCGCTGACAACGCACACGGCCCGGCGTGTGAAGACATGGTCCTGGCCCTAGGCCTCTGGGAACCTGAGCTAGACAGACACTCAGCTCTGGGTGCAAACACAGCTCAAAAAACAGGCAAGCTGAGCCCTGAGGTGTCAGGCCTTTGTTCCCTTCTCTGGGGGAAAAATGAGCTAACTAAGTGACTTCTCTGGATAAGAGAGAAGCAGGAATCCTCTTAGAGCACAGGTACTAAAGAACATCTAGGGATGGAGGAGGAAGACGTGTTTAGAGGCAAGTAGTGAATGCAAGGGGAAGAAGACAGAGGGAGGGAGCCAGGCCCAGTAGGACTGTGAGGGAAGAGTAGTGCCATCTGCTGAGCCCCCCGTGGGCACACAGGCACACCGCCCCCCCCCCCCACCCCACCATGGGCATGAAGCTCACGCACAGCTGACCGTCTAGATTCCATCTCCAAACGTTTTGTTCTGCCACCACCCAACGACCCAGACTTACGTTCTCCCAAGACCAACCCCCTAGACCTACACACACTCCTCTCTCTCATGCAGTCTAGAATATTCAGCAGAATGCAAGACGTCATGAGGTGTAAACCACAGTGGGATTAGTAACTTCCCAATACCCGTGGACCCGAACCAAGCCCTGCTGAGCAGGTGCCTGTGGAGAAGGCTGGAAAGTCAAGGCAGCAACCATCGCTAAGGATGGTCTTTAGGAGGCAGTAGGACATCGTGTAGGACACGGGGTTTCCAGCCAGAGTAGCCAGGGCTCCTTCCCTAGGACCGTTCTTACTAGCCATGTGCTGTGGACAAGGAACTTGGCCTTTCTCCATCCCACATACCTGTGGCTTCTGGAAGGGTTTAAATGAATAGCACCTGGAAAGAAAATGCCAGCGTGGGGCCTGGCACACGGTGGAAGTACAGTCATTGCTCCTTTCAGAGAAGAAAGGCCTTTATTTACTTATTTATTTATTTATTTTTGAGACCACGTCTTGCTCTGTCTCCTAGGCTGGAGTGTAGTGGCACAATCTTGCCTCACTGCAACCTCCGCCTCCTAAGTTCAAGCAGTTCTCCTGCCTCAGCCTCCCAAGTAGCTGGGATTACAGGCACCTGCCACCACGCCCAGCTAATTTTTTGTACTTTTAGTAGAGACGGGGTTTCACCATATTGGCCAGGCTGGTCTCGAACTCCTGACCTCAGGTGATCCACCCGCCTCGGCCTACAAAAGTGCTGGGATTATAGGCATGAGCCACTGCACCCAGCCCGTTTATTCTTTAAAATGCGTGATGAGATTTAGAATTCGAGAGAAAGACCCAGAAAAAGGAGAAAAGGATACATTTTCATTTTTCTTAGGAGCCACGGATATGCTAGATTTGACATAGCTGTCACAGGGAGTTTGCTCTTTAGCATGGGGAAACTACTCCTGGTGTGTCAGAGCACCCTCAAATTGGGCCAGCCAGGGATGGCGGGGGAGGAGGAGTGAACCTGGGGGTGCTGGGTTGGGGTCCAGTTGAAACTCTGCCACTGAATTGCATGCTTTGGACATGTCACTAACCCTTTCTGGTCACACCTTGCCTGATGCCTTTTGTCCCTTTCACCCTGATTCTGTGCTTCCGTGAGGCCTGTTTAGCATCCCTTGGAAGACCCATGGATTGATTTACCAACCAGGCCTTCAGGCGATCATTCTGCCAGTCCACCTAGTTCACCTCAGGACCTTCTACGATTGCAGTGACAGAGAGGTCCTGGTGTGCCAAGGGTGTGCTGCAGACGCATGGGTCCCCTGGCTTCGGAGGATACACAGATCTTTACAAGGATCAGAAGAGACTCAGGCACTTTGGGTTACAGGTGATAGAAAGGAACCTGAAGCATCTGAGACCAGAAGAGGGAGTTTATCATAAAGTGTCAGGATCTCTCCCAAGAACCACACGGCAGGGAGATCCGGGAGGTCATCCAAGTGCCTGGGCCAGAACCTCGAGCCCCACCAACCTAGACAGTTCCTTCCCTCTGCTTCTCTAGGGCTGCCTGGCCTCTCATTTCTGCTTCTCCTGGTGCATCTTGATTCATGTACTCCGTAGGGGTTGAATAGCAACAGTGAATCTCGGTTCCAGATTAATGGAAGGGAAAATCTGATTGTCTCTGCTTGGACAGGGCTCCTGCCCCTACTCTACGCAGCCTGAGCCAGATATCCCTGGACTGGATATAATGTCACTAGGCCACCTCCTAGGTGCGTGGAATCGGGGGTATCTCGGAGAATGGGAGGTTGCGACTGACTTGACACCCCACAGAGTGTTGTGTTAGGATGCAGGTTTGACTGACACCAGACTCTAAATACTAACAGCTTAGACCAAATGGAAGTTTATCTCTCGCCTGTGTGTAATCGTCTGCGTGCAGACAGTCCAGGGATAATACAGCAGCTCCACAGTGTTTGGGACCCAGGCTCCTTCCAGCTTGTTGCTCTGCTCCTGGGATATGTACCTTTTACGCATGATTGAAGATGCTCACCACAATCTCCACATTCCAGCCTGGGAAAGAGGGAGGGAGGGGATAGAGGAGACATGTGCTTTCCGTTTAGGGGCACAATTCTTCTTGCTAAGTTCTCATTAGCCAGACCTTGGTCATACAGCCTTGCTGCAAGAGAGAGATTGGAAGTGCTGACTTTAGCTGAGTGGTCAAGCGTCCAGTCAAAAATTCTACTATCCCGCAAGATGGTCAAATAGATATTGGGGGGCAACCTCCTACAACAAGTAATAATGGCCTCGCCTCCTGGAAACTCCAAAAGTTTTTGTCTCTTCTGACTTCTAGCCTTGGGAGCAGGTTATTTATTGCCAAGAGAGAGGTATGGTGGGCATGGGAAGAATGTCTACACGGAAATGCTTCCAAAGGTGTGACCAGGAGGAGTTTAGACTAAATGATTTCTAAAATCCGTTTTTATTTTTATGCCACTTCAGGAAGGGCCTGGGAGCCGGGCGCAATGGCTCATGCCTGTAATCCCAGCACTTTGAGAGGCTGAGACAGGCAGATCACTGAGGTCAGGAGTTCGAGACCAGCCTGGCCAACATGGTGAAAGCCTGTCTCTACTAAAAATACAAAAATTAGCTGGGTGTGGTGGCGCACACTTGTAATCTGAGCTATGCAGAAGGCTGAAGCAGGAGAATCGTTTGAACCCAGGAGGCGGAGGTTGCAATGAGCTGAGATCATGACACTGCACCCCAGCCTGGGTGACAGAGCAAGACTCCTTCTCAAAAAACAAAAAAAAGAAAGAAAGGAAGACCTGGGGATGATGTGCCTCTTCCTCTATCGTAACTTAGGGCACAGAGAAGGAAGTTCTTGGGACAGATTGCAGAAGTGAATTTGGTAACACAGTTATTTAAAGAATAGATTTCCAGGCCGGGTGCAGTGGCTCACGCCCGTAATCCCAGCATTTTGGGAGGTCAAGGCAGGTGGATCACCTGAGTTCAGGAGTTTGAGACCAGCCTGGCCAACATGGTGAAACCCCGTCTCTACTAAAAAGACAAAAAATTAGCCGGGTGTGGTGGCGGGTGCCAGTAATCCCAGCTACTCGGGAGGCTGAGGCAGGAGAATCACTTGAACCCGGGGGACAGAGGTTGCAGTGAGCCGAGATTGCGCGATTGCACTCCAGCCTGGGCAACAAGAACGAAACTCCGTCTCAAAAAAAAAAAAAAAAAGAATAGAATAGATTTCCAGTGCTGTGATTGTCCTTGTCATAGCCCAGTTCTGCTAAACAAGGGTGAGTTGAAGTTGTCTCCTTCAGATTCTAGAGCCGCATATTAAGTCCCTGCCTGGTAACCCCCTCCTGTGGCTGGGCTGAACAGAGTTACTCAGAGCAGCTAACCCACTAGTGAAGCTGTGGTGGGCATCTGCTGCATGCAGGGCCCTGGGCTGGCTGCTGTGGGGACCCACGGGGGCAGCAGGCTGTGCTCGCTGACCCTCTTCCTCTCAGCCACCAGGCTGACCTCATTTTCCGTTGAGACTTCCTGTTCTCCAGTAATTGCTTGGTGGGGCAAGAGGCTTCAGTTCCAAGTCAGCAAATGGGATCTGAGTCATGATGTATATGGTAAGTGTGCCTCTGCCCTCGGTACCTTCACCAGATCAACACTGGGTGCTGGGCACTGGGGACTGGGCAGGTGAGGAGGGCTGCCAGAGGGGCTGATTCTCACTCATGCAAAAGCATTGATTCTGTGTCTGCTGGGTGTCCGGCAATGTGTGTGCATGTGCACTTGTCAGGATGTGGAAGGCAGAAGGTTGGAAACGACTCTGCAAAGTTAGAGCTCAAAATGTTCTTTGTAGCTTTTGGCCCCAGTGTTGCCAAGATGAAGTAGGCTAGTAGGACAGCTGGGAGCACAAAGAGGCCCCGACTCGGAGTCAACTTGGGATCACACTCTGGCTACAACTAAAATGTGTGACCTTCCATGGTCAAACGTTATTTCTCCCCTTCATTTTTTTTTTTTTTTTTTTTTAAGACAGAGTCTTGCCACTCTGTCGCCCAGGCTGGAGTGCAGTGGTGCCATCATGACTCACTGCAGCCTAGACTTCCTAGGCTCAAACAATCCTCCTGCCTGAGCCTCCTGAGTAGCTGGGACAATTCCCCTATTGTTGTTGTTTTCTCCTATTTTTTTTTTTTTTTTTTTGAGATAGAGTCTCACTTTGTCGCCCAGGCTGGAGTGCAGTGGCACGATCTTGGCTCACTGCAAGCTTTGCCTCCCGGATTTACGCCATTCTCCTGCCTCAGCCTCCCTGAGTAGCTGGGACTACAGGTGCCCACCACTGCGCCCGGCTAATTTTTTGTATTTTTAGTAGAGACAGGGTTTCACCGTGTTAGCCAGGATGGTCTCTATCTCCTGACCTTGTGATCCGCCCGCCTCGGCCTCCCAAAGTGCTGGGATTACAGGCGTGAGCCACCGCGCCTGGCATTTTCCTCTATTGTTTAAAAAAAAGGGATGATAATGCCTTGCTCAGCTCACAAGGATGTACAAAATGGAAAAGAGAATTGGGCCATGGGCCTTGCAGAGGCCAGCTCTGCGTTTTGCTCATCTCTGTGGCTGCTTGGGCACCCGGTGGAGCACTATGCACCTGCGGTCGTTCTTCCCTGAGCGAGTGTTGCCCAGATTGAATTGAACAATAACCCAGAAAGCACCTGGTCTGCTTTCCATGTTAGAAAACAGAGACCCAGGGAGGGACAGTGACTTGCCTAAGGTCACACAGGCTAGCCGGGAAGATTAAACCTGGACCTGATACGTACTCTGCATTCAGTCAGCATCAGTGTCCTTCTTTTCCCGGTGGCAGCATCAGGACGTAGAACCCAGATCTTTTCCTCTGACGCCTCAGCTCTTGCACCTCACCGCATTGCTGAGTTATTCATAGTTAGCTGAAGTCAGCTAGCTAGTGAGGGCGGCGATGGGATTAGCTAGCAAGAGGACTGTTGCTGACACCCTGTCCACCAAGCTGCCACCGTGCCACAGCTTGGGTACTGTAGCTAAAAGGCAGGAGCTCTGGAGCCAGATCGCCTGGGTTTCGCTCCCAGTTCTGCCATTTGCTAGTTGTGTCATCTCATGTAATGCTTCATTTATGTCTCAGTTTTCTCATCTGTAAAGTGAGGACTGCAATTGTATTTGACCTCATGAAGTCGCCGTGAGAATCAGATGAATTAAAATATGTACTTAGAAAAGTGCCAGACAGGTCGTAAGCACATTATTAAGTGTTTGCTATTATTCAAGGGGAACGTTTGGCTTTTATTGCGGTAGTGGTGGCTGCAGAGTTGACGACTGTGGTCAGCCTTCACAAGGACAGCTGTTGGATGATGGTAGAGTTTGTTGTTGCTGAATAGGATAAGATTCCTAAAGACAGTCTAAAGGACCGGGGACTCTAGCATATAAATTCTTGGAGGGCGGGTGTGCTTGGTAAAGACTCTTAAGGGTTGAGTACAGCGCCATGCAATTGGTGGACAATTGGCAAACAATGACTGCTAGCTCCTAGGGAAGATCCAGACCTTGGATACTCATCCTCCATCCATCCACAGCACACCGAGGGCCCAGAAGGGACACCCGCTCCTACAAGCACATTTCCTGTTAAGCCCCAGTTTCCATTCAAATTTGCTTGCATTGGAAAGTCAACGGAACCCCCGGCACAAAGACGGTGGCTGACTGCCCTAGGACTGGAGCCAGGAAAACTATGTGACAGGGGCTCCTGCCAAGAATGAGGATGTGATTTCCTATCTCCACCCCGCAGCAGGCCCCCAGCCTCCTCTCATCCCCATTCCCCTTCTACCCCCAGTCCTATGGGCCACAGGTTTTTGCCTGAAAAAGCAATTTGGAGCTGCTCACGCAGGATATCTCCTCCTGACCTACTTCCTGAGTGCTGGGGCAGAGTGCCTGCTCTGCTGAGAAAGGCGGCATTAGCTCAGCACTCCCCCAGCCAAGCATCATACCGGAGCTGACTGTCAATCACTCACTCACAGCCCAGTGGCCACACCTGAGAAGGGCTTTCTTAATGGCTTTCCTATGTCAACACCTGGGCTGAGTCACCCGACAGGCTCCCGGAGCAGAGCTGAACCTGTTTCTTGGGATATCGCGCTTTCTGTCTTTTCGGTTGTGTGCTTGTTTTTGTAATCTGGTGCAAAGCCACCATTTGCCATGGTCCCAGGAACTCTTTTTGAGATCGTAATTCCAAAGTATTTCTACTCCAGTCATCCTCCTCCTCGTCATCCCTTACAGAATGCCTACTACGTAGTCAAACATTTTACCTATTATCCCTAATATGCTCATTACCCAACCTTGCAGGGTGGATCTATCAGGACAGTGCGTCTCAGACTTGGATGTGCCTGTACGTCACCTGGGAATCCTGCTAAAATGCAGATGCTGGTTGAGTAGATCTGGGGGAGGCCTGAGGTTCTGCATTTCCAACAAGCACCCAGGTTTTAATACCCTGAGTAGCAACATATCAGGAGAAATTTTTTGGTTGCAAGTGACTGAAATGCAATGCGAACTCGTTAAGCAAGAAGCGGAATTTATTACAAGGGTATCTGGTGTCTCACAAAGCCAAAGGACAGGATTGCAGCTGGGCCTCAGGAAGAGTTGGGGCCAGGGATTCAAATGCCAGGAGGAGCCTCTTGGTTTCCCGACTGCTTTCTCCATGCACTCAATTCAAAGTGTCGTCCCCTCTCCCTCCCTTCCTTTGCTCCACTCTTTCTTCCTTTCCCCTCTGTTCTGCTTAGTGCCAAAGCAACTTGGCCCACAGTCCTGTGGGTTCCGTGTCTTCTTCCTTGATTTTGGGGGCGCACATCTTCCAGTGACTCCCTAAGAAAGTGAGGAAAGGAAGGAAAACTGTTGTGAACTAACTTACCTAAACCGTCTTCCCTCAGTTGCTAGTGGGTTGAGTATAGAATTGCAGCTTCTAGTGTGGCTGCTGTGACAGCCAGGGCCATTTCACTCCTCTGTCCTCTGGAGCTCATGTCTGGAAGTTGTTAGATTCTCTCTGACCTCCAGTTCCAAAAGTTGACAATGATGTGGCTTGGGGTGAGTTGTTCCTCATTCATTATACAGGAAACTTGGTGAGTCCTTTAGACCCCTAAATTGATGCTTTCTGCTCTAGAAAAAAAATCTGAATTGTTTATTTAATAATTTTATCCTTTCTCTTCTTCGTTCAACCCATCTTGAACTCTCAGTGTTAGGACATTGGATGTTCGATGTGATCCTTTAATTTTGTCTTTTGTATCTAATTTTTTATCTCTTTATCTTTTTGTTTTACTTGCTATGAGATTTTATAAACGTTTTTCTAGCTTAAGTTGAATTTTCAATTTTTATATTTTTAATTTCATATTTTTAGTTTCCGAGAGTTATTTTTTCTTTGATCTCTGAATATTCTTTTTTGAAATAGAACATTGGCTGGGCAAGGTGGCTCATGCCTGTAATCCCAGCACTTTGGGAAGCTTAGACAGGCAGATTGCTTGAGGCCAGGAGTTCTAGACAAGCCTGGGCAACGTAGCAAGCCCCCATCTCTATTAATAATTTTTAAAAATAATAAATAAACTAAAATAGGACCCAATTATTATTTCATTGATGGAATAGCTTCTCTTTTTTCTCCGGAGATATTATTATTCTCTTCCCTTTTTGCACTTTTCTTCTGCTCCCTACATTCTCTCTCTCGCTCCTCTCTTATTTCTTTATTTTGGTCTCCATCTTTCGTGTAGGCTTTCTGTGTATATTAAAGAGTGAGGCACCAAAAAGCTTACTGGAAGGGGAACTAAGTTGTGAAGGACAGAGTGCACCTTTTCATTTCACCGGTTGAATCTTTTGAGTTCTGAACCGTATTAATATAAAACCCATTCAAAAAACAAACCCAAAACCCCTCATCTTCAAGGTGATGTTAAGCTTTACGTGCCTGGGGAGGGCTCGTCCGCTGGGGAGCTTCACTGCGGAAAGGTAGAGTGGGTGTTATAGCTCCTGTGCTGAGTGGACTCCAGATGTCAGTGTTTTAATGTCGTCTCTCTAGGTTATGTCATCTTTTTCATTTTTTATTTTTGTCTTGCTCTGTCTCTCTGGCTGGAGTGCAGTGGTGCAGTCATAGCTCACTGCAGCTTTGAACTCCTGGGCTCAAGCAATCCTCCAGCCTCAGCCTCCCAAATAGCTGGGACTACAGGCACATCCACTATTCCCAGCCCCAAGGTAGTCTTTGCTGATAGTCATCGTCTGGACCTTCTGCCTGGGGATAGGTGTTGGGGGAGGGTATAAGCCCAGCTGCCAGGTTTCGGGAATGAAAGTGGGAGGACAGCTGAGTATCCCACCCAGTGTTCTGAATGCAGATTTTCAGCAGGTGCCTCGGCCCTCTCCCCATTACACACAGCTGAGCCTCTAGAGCAGACTGTCTATGGGGAAGGAGCAGTTTTCAAACTTCAGTTCTCTCAGGGACATGTACATGGTCTTGCCGTGCATGAGTAGTCCACATTTCACACGGCACGTGTCTCGCTCTGGGAGTTCAGACATCCAAACTGGCCTGTATGCTTCAGTGAGGAGAACCCACTGATCACACACCTGAGTGCTGAGGCAATGTCAGATTTCTGTGAAAATCCTAAACACATATTCTTGCTTCCTGTACTTACTGGCGCTAGTAACAGTTTGTGGACCTAAACCAGTTCCTGGACCACACTGCAAGAGCACTGCTCTGGAAAATAACAAACCTCTGGTCCCTTGCCTTGGGGAGGGTCTGTCAACAGGCTTTGAGGAGGTGGTGAAGGAATCGTGAGGGTCGAACTGCTCTGTAAATAGACTTTTCAGCCTGTCCTCCATCTCAGGTCTATACCTCGCTCCTACCTCCCTTGCACCTGTGTCTCCACCTCCAGTGCCTTCCTGGATTCCTCATATCCTGTTGGTTCCCTCCCGCAAGCATCAGGCTGTGGCTTTTTTTGCTGCTGTTGTTGTTGACACTGAGTCTTACTCTATCGCCCAGGCTGGAGTGCAATGGAGCCATCTCAGCTCACTGCAACCTCCGCCTCCCAGGTTCAAGTGATTTTTGTGCCTCAGCCTCCTGAGTAGCTGGGATTACAGGTGCCCACCACCACACCCGGCTAATTTTTGTATTTTTAGTAGAGACGGGGTTTCACCATGTTGGCCAGGCTGGTCTCAAACTCCTGACCTCAAGTGATCCACCCACCTCAGCCTCCCAAAGTGCTGGGGTTACAGGTGTGAGCCACCGCGCCCAGCCAGGCTGTGGCCTCTATTGCTCGGCCAAGACATTCATTTACTATTCCTTGTTCTACTTATTTCCTCTTCCAGTCTTTTTTGTCCTCGCAGCTTATACTTTAAAAAATCCCTTTACTATTGTTAAAATAGCAATACTTCCCAAATTGGTCCACAGATTTAACGCAGTTCCCATCAAAACCCCAGCAGACTTTGCAGAGCTGATCCTAAAACTGTACGGAATTTCAAGGAACCCAGAATGGCTCAAATGATCTTGAAAAAGAAGGCTGCGGAACTCACATTTCCCAACTGGAAAACTTACTATGAAGCTACAGTAATCAAGACAGTGTGATGCTGGTGTAAGGACAGACGTATAGATCAAATCTGTGACGATTCAGTGGGGGAAAGAAGTCTTTTTGGCCGGGCGTAGTGACTCATGCCTGGAGTCCCAGCACTTTGGGAGGCTGAGGCAGGCAGATCACCTGAGGTCAGGAGTTCAAGACCAGACTGGCCGAGATGGCAAAACCTCGTCTCTATGAAAAATACAAAAATTAGCCAGGTGTGGTGGTGCATGCCTATAGTCCCAGCTACTCAGGGGGCTGAGGCAGGAGGATTGCTTGAACCTGGGAGGCAGAGGTTGCAGTGAGCCGAGATCACACCACTACACTCCAGCCTGGGTGACAGAGTGACACTCCGTCTCAAAAAAAAAAAAAAGTCTGAAAAAAAAAAAAAAAAGAATAGTCTTTTCAACAAGTGGTGCCAGAACAACTGGATGTCCACATGGAAAAGAATAAAGTTGGACTCCTACCTCATACCATGTGCAAAAATTAATTCAAAATGGATCACAGACTTAAACGTAAAAGCTAAAATCTAAAATTCTTAGAGGAAAATATAAGTAAACCTTCATGCAGCAAAGCCTTCTTAGCTATGACACCAAAAGCACAGTAACAAAGGAAAAATAAATTGGGCTTCATGAATATTAAAAAATTTTGTGTTTCAAATGACACCATCAAGGAAGTGAAAAGAATCCAGATAATGGGAGAAATATTTACAAATCATGTATCTTATAAGGGACTTGTATACAGAATACATAAAGCACTCTTACAACTTTATAATAAAAAGACAAATAATCACATTTTAAAATGGGCAAATGAACTGAATAAACATTTTTCCAAAGAAAATACACAAATGGCCAATAAGCACATGAAAAGATGTTGAACATCATCAGCCAGCAAGAAAATATAAACTCAAAACCGCAATAAGGCCCAGTGTGGTGGCTTGTGCCTGAAATCCTAGCACTTTGGAAGGTGGAGGCAGAAGGATTACTTGAGCCCAGTTGTTCAAGACCAGCCTGGGTGACACAGTGAGATCTCATCTCTACAAAAAAATTAAAAATTAGCTGGGCGTGGTGGCATGTGCCTGTAGCTCTAACTAGTCAAGGGGTTGAGGTGGGAGGATCACTTGAGCCCAGGAGGTCCAGGCTTCAGTGAGCCATGATTGCACCACTTCACTCCAGCCTGGGCAACAGAGTGAGACCCCGTCTCAAAAAACAAAACAAAACCCACAATGAGACAGCACTTGATGCTTATTAGGAGACTGTTATTTTAAGAAACCAGATAATAACAAGTAGTGGTAAGGATGTGGAGCAACTGGAATCTCCTACGTTACTGGCTGGAATGCAAAATGATGCCGCCACTTTGGAAAACAGTCTGGCAGTTCCTCAAAAAGCCGATCGCAGAGGTGCTGTATGACCCAGCAATTAACTCCACTCCTAGGTATATCCATTCACACGACGAATGAATGTGCAGAGCAGCATTATTTATAAAAGTAAAAAAACGGAAACAACTCAGATTCCTGTAAGCAAAATGTATATCCAAGGAAATATTTATTCAGTGATAAAAAGAAACGGAGTACTGAAACATGCTACAGCATGAACTTTGAAAACATTACGCTAAATGAACATCACAAAGGACCACATAGTATGTGATCCCACTGATAGGAGCTCTCCCGAATCTATACAGACAGAAAGTAGGTTGGTGGTTGCCGAGGCGGGGGCTGGGGAGAAGGCAGGGATGGGCACTGGGTTTCTTTTGGGGATGATGAAAATGTTCTAGAATTGATTGTGATGATGCTTGCACAACTCTGTGAGTACTAAAAGCCACTGAACGGTACGGTTTAAATAGGTGAACTGTGTGGCGTGTGAATTATGGCTCAGTAAAGCTGCTCTGGTGGAGTTTCTGGTCAACCCTCCAGGTCTGACTGCAGTTCCCCAGTGTCATCACTGCTGAGTGTGGAGGCCTCCAGCGTACCGTATGCATGGGCTCCTCAATCAAAACCAGATAGGACATCGCATCTGAAGTGACACATCTGTTCTTAATTGAATGGTTATAATTAAGGGACTGCTACTGGCTTCATCTGGGGATGTCAGTACCTTACAACGGTGTTTATCAAGTCAGACAGATAAACTGGGTCAGACTCTACTCCCTTATTCCCACGGAGATAATTTTATTTCATTTATTTATTTTTTTGACACAGAATTGCACTCTATTGCTCACGCTGATCTTGGCTCACTGCAACCCTGGCGTGATCTTGGCTCCCTGCAACCTCCGCCTCCCAGGTTCAAGTGATTCTCCTGCCTCGGCCTCCCAAGTAGCTGAGATTACAGGCACCTGCCACCACACCCAGATGATTTTTTTTTTTGTATTTTTAGTAGAGATGGGGTTTCGCCATGTTGGCCAGGCTGGTCTAGAATGAACTCCTGGTCTCAAGTGATCTGCCCACCTCGGCCTCCCAAAGCGCTAGGATTATAGGCATAAGCCACTGCACCTGGCTATTTGGTTTTTTTTTTTAAGTTAATGTTTAAAAAGATATATTTTTAAATTCATGGTAAATAATACAAAAAGCACCTACTTAGTTCCATGCATTCTAAATGAGGATGCAAACCCAGTTCATGCATTTATTCAACAAATACTGAGCATTCTCAATACGCTGGCTTCTCTGCCAGATTCTGCAAATGCAGCAGAGAGCAAATCACAGGGAGGAGAGAGCTAAATAATAAGTCTTCTGGTCAAGGTGGACCTACCTTTCAAAGGACGGACAGAGATCTCCCTACCAAAGGAATTGGGAGTGTTTTAACTACTGAGAGTTCAGATAAATTTCTACATATCTCGTTTTCACCCTTTGAAACCTTAAGATTGATTTTTTAAAATTATGTAAATACTAGAACAACCCTAACAAATAGAAAAAAAGAAATTTACAACAATTCTGGGCCAGGCATGGTGGCTCATGCTTGTAATCCCAGCACTGTGGGAGGCCGAGGTGGGAGGATTGCCTGAGCTCGGGAGGTCAGCGCTGCAGTGAGCTATGATCACGCCATGCACTCCAGCCTGGGCAGCAGAGGGAGACTATCTCAAAACACACACACACACACACACACACACACACACACCCCAAAAATTTGCCACTCACCTTGCCTTCCATCTAATTTCAAACTGTTTCTCCACTCCACCCATTTTTAATTTAATTTTGTTTTATTCTTTCTTTGTTTTTTGAGATGGAGTCTCCCTCTGTTGCCCAGGCTGGAGTGCAGTGGCATGATCTCAGCTTACTACAACCTCCACCCCTCGGGTTCAAGTGATTCTCCCGCCTCAGCCTCCTGAGTAGCTGGGACTACAGGCCTGCATCACCCATGCCCGGCTAACTTTTTTTGTATTTTAGTAGAGATGGGGTTTCACCGTGTTGCCCAGGCTGGTCTCGATCTCCTGAGCTCAGGCAATCTGCCCACCTTGGCCTCCCAAAGTGCTGGGATTACAGGCCTAAGCCACTACACCTGGCCTCCACCCATTTTTGTAAAGCCTCTAGCTCCATTTCCCTCGTTATCTTGACCACCTTTTCCCCTCATAGCCTTGATCACCTTCACTGCATGTCTCCCAGAAGGACCCAGCTGCAAGGACCTCCCAAGATCGCTGAGAAATTCAGGCCTGAGGAATCGAAGCTTGGAGGTAGCCAAGACCCCCCAGTGGCTCGGGCGTTCGGAAGGAGTAAAGGAGGAAATGTGAATCTCAGTGCCAATTTGCTTCTGGGCACATTCCTCAGACTCAGAAACCAGGCAGGGGAGGGCTGAGTATCAGGACCCTGGCAGCCGGGCAGAAGGAGGTGGACTGGGCCAGAACTGCGCAAACCTTGGCATCAGAGCTATCCTGAGAGCACGGCTGCTCCTGTGCCCAGAGACGGACAATGTGAACACTGGCGCCATGGTGAGTCAGTGGGGGCATCTCGGGGAGGAATGTGGGCCCCCCTGGGCATGCTGGGGTGCAGGTCTGACCAAGCTGAGGAGGAGAGGCGGTAGGCCAAGTCAATGGTGGGGCTGGAAGGGCCCCCACACTTCCAGACTTGCTGGGACCGAGTGGTCCTGATCTCCCAGCTCTACTGAGGCAAGTCAGGGTTCAAATCCCAATGAGGCCATCAACATGCGTGGTATCCCGATAAGTCTCTTAACCTCTCTGAGTTGTTTTCTCGCCAGTAAATGGGGGGCTAATCCCCCCTTGCAGGACGTTTGCAGAGATCATGTCATGAAGTCTCACACGGCTCCGCTGCCCAATGCGTGATGGTTTGCACTGTAGCTAGGACACTCCCCTTTTCTCAGGGGCTATGACCCCCACTAAATGTCTAAGATTTAGCTTTGTTATTCTCATTTCTTATCCACTAACAAATTAACTGGAGCGGGGGGAGGAATACTTTTTTTTTTTTTTTTTTTTTTGAGATGGAGTCTCGCTCGTGTCCCCCAGGCTGGAGTGCAGTGGTGCAATCTCGGCTCACTGCAACCTCCGCCTCCCGGGTTCGAGTGATTCTCCTGCCTCAGGCCCCGCTGAGTAGCTGAGATTACAGGCGCCCGCCACCACACCTGGCTAGTTTTTTGGTATTTTTAATAGAGATGGGGTTTCACCATATTGGCCTGGAATACTTTCTAAATTTGTGCTTTATTTATTTCAGTATTTCTCTCTTTTTCGGCTGGTACAAGAAATACATCCTTGTAACAAAAATACAAGCATTGTAGGCCAGGCGTGGTGGCTCATGCCTATAATCCCAGCACTTTGGGAAGCCAAGGTGGGTGGATCACTGGAGCCCAGGAGTTGGAGACCAGCCTGGCCAACATGGTGAAACTCCGTCTTTACCAAAAATGTGAAAATTAGCCAGGTGTGGTGGTGCACACCTGTGTTCCCAGGTACTTGGGAAGCTGAGGTGGGAGGATGGCTAGAGCCCGGGAAGTTGAGGCTGCAGTGAACCGTGACTGTGCCACTGTACTGCAGCCTGGGTGACAAACAAAGACCCTGTCTCAAAAAAAAAGTTAAAACTAAAATGTTGTAGAAAATAATAATAAACAGGATTTTAAATTTTCCTTAATTCTATCGGCCAAAGATAATTGCTATTAACAGTTTGATGTCTATCAGGTGTACCTCAAATGACTCTAATTAGGTTCAGTTGACGACCGTGTTTTAAATGTCTCCCTCCCTTTCTCCTCATTTCTCACAGCCCAAGCTGAGTCATGGGTGAGCTCCTTCGAAAGTGGCCTGTGGCCAGGTCCACAGCACTCACACCTTAGACATAGCCCTGTCTGGTAAGATGGGCAAGCTCGGGCAGCCCTCTCCAGTCCTCTCTGGAATCCACTGCCAGTTTCCTCCCTCTGGGCAGAGGAAGGGCAAGGAGGAGGGTGGAGGCGGAACGGAGCTGTGGACACAGCTACCTGCTCAAAGTAGATCCGCACTTAGCCCCTGGGGAAGTGAGTGAAAACACCTGTGAAGGAGCCAAGCATGGAAACATCCTCGCACATACCAGAAACAGGGTGTTGGCAAAGTGCTGTCTGTACATATCTATACACACACACACACACACAAAGATTATACACGATGTGTGTGTGAACAGCTCTTCCCTTTCCCACCTGTTAACAAGCTCATCTCCTTAGAGGAAACTTATCCGCAGATGCTTATGTTTATATATGAGAGAACAAGCTTTCTCCTCAGGGGACCTCCTACCTACACAAATGAGCCCAGAGTTACAAAGAAAAATCCTACTAGAGATAATAAATGGTCCTTTATACCAGAAGGGTCCGGCATTATACTAAAGGGCTTCAACAAGGCAAAGGCCTCTGGCCCCCCTGGCCTTTAATAGCCCGGCATTCCCCAAAAGCAACAATGCCCCAGACCCTCCACACCTTTAATGCAGAGTTGGTTGTCCTGCAAAGGTGCAGCCTCCCGCGACACTTCTTGGTGTTCATTGTTAGTGGTAACTCCCACTAATACATTCGCCTCTTCGGCTTCTAAGATTCTATCTCCTCCATGAAATGTTCTTGGCCAATGGCAAGAGAAGTAGAAATTTCACTTGGCCTTACTTTGCCTCAAGGTACAATGTCTTCAAGACTTCTTCAATTCGTCATATACAAGGAACAGCTCCTTGGTTTTATGTCACATGAATAATATGTGCTGCCTTTATTCTTTGATTTGTCTGATCTATTTTCACTTGTGTGTTCCTTATAATCTTTAAGTCTGTCCATGTCAGACTATGTTCTCCTATGTCCCCATGCTCTTAGTACAACCCTTAGTATCCTGGGCAAACAGTGGAAATCTTACAAGCCCGTCTATAAGAAACTTATAATAATAGCTACACTAAGATTTATTGAGTACCACACACTCTTATAAGTACTTTACGTGCGTTAACCCATGTCGTGCTCAGAGCCACCCTGTCAGGAAGGTACCGTTATCATTTTCATGCTACACGTGAGGAAACTGAGGCACAGAAAGGTGAACTGACTTGCACAAGGTCACACAGATGGCGGAACCAGACATCACCCAGAAACCCACAACCTACAACCGCTGACCATTTAGTGTCTCGCCTTCTATTTTTCCCCTTTGTATATAAAGGCATTTTGTTTTATTTTAGAAAACTGGGATTATAATTGTACTTAATAGGTGTGTTCGGTTTAGGGTATAAATTTGTAATAGTTGTGACATGACTTTTAAAAAGTTTTTCATGTGACAGAAGTTTAACTTTTTTTTATGTTCATTAATCTTTTCCACTGTGAATTCTGCCTTTTTGTTTTTGTTTTTTGAGACGGGGTCTCACTCTCATCGTCCAGTCTGGAGTGCAGTGGTACAATAACAGTTCACTGCAACCTTGACTTCCTGGGCTCAAGTGATCCTCCCACCTCAGCCTCCCGTAGCTGGGACTACAGGCACACGCCATCACGCCCGGCTAATGTTTTGTATTTTTGGTAGAGACAGGATTTTGCCATGTTCCCCAGGCCAGTCTCCAACTCCTGGCCTCCAGGGATGCCCCTGCTTCAACCTCCCAAAGTGCTGGGATTATAGGTGTGAGCTACCGCACCCAGCTTGCCACTTTTTTATATTTGGAAAATTTTTCTCCATTGAGTCACTCTCTTGTCTTTGGTTTTATTGTTTGTTTCTTTCTTTTTAAACTTTATTTTTTTTAGAGTAGTTTTAGATTCACAGCAAAACTCACAGCAAAATTAGGAGGAAGGTAGAGAGACCCCCATATGCCTCCTGTCCCTACATATGCACAGCCACCCCCATTATCAATGTCCCCAGCAGAGGGGTCCATTTGTTGCAGCTAATGTGGCTGCATCGACACATCATTACCACGCAACATCTATAGTTTACGTTAGAGTTCACTCCTGGTATGTTGTGCATTCTACAGTTTTGGACAAACGCATAACGGCATGTTTCCACCGTCATGCTATTCTACAGAGTATTTTCATTTTGGTGGCTTCCAAGTTTTGGCAATTATGTATAAAGCTTCCATAAACATCCATGTGCAGATTTTTGTGTGAACATAAGTTTTCAGTTCATTTGGGAAAATCCCAAGGAGCGTGGTTGCTGGATCGTATGGAAGAGTATGTTGAATTTTGAAAGAAATTGCCAAACTGTGTTCCAAAGTGGCTGTAGCATTTCGCATTTCGCATTCCCATCGGCAATGAACAAGGATGTCATTCCACATCCTTGTCAGCATTTGGTATCGTCAGTGTTCTGGATTTTGGCCATTCTTATCAAATTGTTGTTTTAATATGCACTTTCCTGATGACATATCATGTGGACATCTTTTTATATACTTACTTGCCATTTTACGTCTTCATTGATGAGGTGTCTGTGAAGAGGTCTTTGGCCCATTTTTTCAAATCAGGTTCATATTCTGATTGTTGAATTTTAAAAGTTTAAGAATTTACATATTTTAGATAACTGTCCTTTATCAGAAGTTTTGTTTTGTTTTGTTTTCCCGAGACGGAGTCTTGCTCTTGTCCCCGAGGCTGGAGTGCAGTGGCACAATCTCGGCTCACCGCAACCTCTGCCTCCCAGGTTCAAGCGATTCTCCTGCCTCAGCCTCCCGTGTAGCTGGGATTACAGGTGTGCACCACCTCGCCTGGCTAATTTTGTATTTTTAGTAGAGACAGGGTTTCTCCATGTTGACCAAGGCTGCTCTCAAACTCCCGACCTTGGGTGATCCACCTACCTTGGCCTCCCAAAGTGCTGGGATTACAGGTGTGAGCCACCACGCCTGGCCAGTATTTTTTGCAAATATTTTCTCCCAGTCTGTGGCTTATCTTCTGATTCTCTTGACATTGTCTTTTACCGAGCAGAGGCTTTTGATTTAATAAAGTCCAGTTTATCAATTATTTCTTTCATGAATTGTGCATTTAGTGTTGTATATAAAAAGTCATTGTCATGATGTAACAACTTAGGATGGAAATCCTATGTCATCCTATCCTATGTTATGTTATGTCATCTAGATTTTCTCCTGTTACTGTCTCGGAATTTTATAGCTTTGCGTTTTACATGTAGGTCTATGATTCATTTTGAGGTAACTTTTGTGAAGAGTGTAGGTCTGTGTCCAGATTCTCTTTTTTTTCTTTTTGCGTGTGGATGTCCAGTTATTGCAGCACAGTTAGTTGGAAAGAGTATCTTTGCTCTATTTTGTTATCTTTGCTCTTTTGTCAAAGGTCAGTTGACTCTATGTGGGTCTATTTCTGGACTCTATATTCTGCTCCATTGATCTACTTGTCTACCCTTTTGATAATATCACACTGTTGATTACTGTAGCTTTGTATTAAGTAAGTCTTAAAGTTGGGGAGTGTCAGTCCTCTGACTTTATGTTTTTCCTTTAATATTGAGTTGACTATTCTGCATCTTTTGCCTCCGTGTAAACTTTAGAATTGGTTTGTTGATATCTACAAAATAACGTGCTGGGATTTTGATTGGGATTGCACTGAATCTGTAGATCAAGTTAGGAAGAAGTGATGTCTTGACAGTATTGAGTCTTTCTATTCATGAACATGGAATATCTTTCTATTTATTCCGTTGTTTTCTTTCTTTCTTTTTCTTCTTTGTTTTTGTTTTTATTTTTTTTTAAAAAAATTGAGACAGGATCTTGCTATGTTGCCCAGGGCGGTCATGAACTCCTGGACTCAAGTGATCCACCTACCTTGGCCTCCCAAAGTGTTGGAATTATAGTTGTGAACCGCAGCACCCAGCCCAGTTCTTTGATTTCTTTCATCAGAGTTTTGTAGTTTTCCTCATATAGATCTTGTAAATATTTTGTTAGATGTATATGTAAGTAGTTCATTTTTATTGATATATAATATCTGTACCTATTTATGGAGTACATAAGTAGTTGATTTTTTGAGCACTAATGTAAATGGCATTGTGTTTTTAATTTCAGATTCCACTTATTCATTGATGATATATAGGAAAACAATTGACTTTTGTATATTAACCTTGTATCCTGCAACCTTGTAATAATTGCTTATTAGTTTCAGGGATTTTCTGTATTATTTTAGATTTTCTGTATTATTTTAGATTTTCTACATAGACAATCTTGTCATCTGTGAACAAAGACAATTTTGTTTCTTTCTTCCCAATCTGTATACATTTTTTCCTCATCTTATTGCATGAGCTAGGAGTTCCCGTATGATGTTGAAAGGAAGTGGTGAGAGGGGAGATCTTGCCTTGTTCCCCGTCTTAGTGTTAAAGCTCTTAGTTTCTCACCATTAAGTATGATGTTAGCTATAGGTTTTTTTGTAGACATTCTTTATGAAGTTGAGGAAGTTTCCCTCTATTGTTTCTTTTTTACTTTTATTTAAGCTATTTGAAATTTATTTGATAACTAATTTGCCCCCTTCCCTGATAAGTTTGTGATTCTTCTTCTTCTTCTTTCTTCTTCTTTCATCTTCCTCCTCCTCCTCCTCCTCCTCCTCCTTCTTCTTTTTTCTTCCTCTTATGCTTCCACTTCCTCCTCCTCCTTCTCCTTGTCCTCTTCCTCCTCCTCCTTCTGCTCCTCCTTCTTTTTGAGACAGGGTCTCACTCTGTCATCTAGGCTGGAGGCAGTGGCACAATCACGGTTCACTGCAGCCTCAACCTCCTGGGCTCAAGCGCTCCTCCCACCTCAGCCTCTTGAGTAGCTAGGACTGCAGGTGTGCACCACCATGCCTGGCCAATTTTACTTTTTGTTGAGACAGGGTTTTGCCCTATTGCCCAGGCTAGTCTCAAACTCCTGGGTTTAAGCGATCCTCCTACCTCAGCTTCCCACAGTGCTGGGAAGCTGTGATGAAGCTGTAAGCTTCATGAGCCACTGCGCCCTGCCTGTGATGCTTCTTTAACACTCATTGGGTTTTAAGATCTGTTTCAAAGTTGACTGGGTAGTAAATGTTGACGTATCGCAGGGAAATTCTTGCCTTCTTATTCTTTTCTGCCCCTAAGAGTTCTTAGTAATTGTGCCTTAATATTTTACCAAATAAACAATATAGTCATTACACCAAGTCAGTATGGCAGTAAACCTAATACATTGAGAATGGTTCCTATATTTAACATAGATTTCTGGATTTTTTTCCATTAAAAATATCTTCTTTCCTACTATATTTATAACATCTGTATCAACTCTACTTTTGTCCATTTTTTTCCCTGTTTTTTTTTTTTTTTTCTTGATTGCATTTTTAGGGAAAGGATTTATTTTACTTTTCTTTAAAAAAAAATCCATTCCATAGTTTTGTTTACTCAATCTACTGATATCCTTGTAACTCACAAATTTCTGTAATTATCTTAATTTTGTTCTTCTTTGCTATTTTCCTAAGGTGTGTTTAATTGTTCTTTTCATAACTTTTCTGAGACGAATTTCAGTTTGCTTATTTTCACTATTTTTTATAATGACAGTATTTATCCCTGAACAGAGCTTGAACTTGGACTACATTCCTTAGTATGCTCTGGTTCTTACAACTAACCAAATAATCCATAGTTGAATATTATTATTATCTTTTTTGAGATGGAGTTTCGCTCTTGATGCCCAGGCTGGAGTGCAATGGCATGATCTTGGCTCACTGCAACCTCCACCTCCTGGGTTCAAGCGATTCTCCTACCTCAGTCTCCCAAGTAGCTGGGATTGCAGGCATGCGCCACCTCACCCAGTTAATTTTGTATTTTCGGTAGAGACAGGGTTTCACCATGTTGGCCAGGCTGGTCTTGAACTCCTGACCTCACGTGATCCCCCCGCCTCGACTTCCCAAAGTGCTGGGATTACAGGAGTGAGCCACTGTGCCCGGCCAGAGAAGCTAGTTATTCTGTTTCTTCATAATCTGTGTCCAATATCCTTCTTCTTTTGTTCAACACCTTTTTGTTGGATATTCACAAGAATGTACCATGACGGGTCCACTCTGGACCCCTCCAGCAATGATAACTCCCTCGTGTTATCTAGCACACACCGAACTATTTTAAATAACGTTTCCTACGGTTGTCCCAGCGACCCAGCGAGGTAGGAACTATCTTTTACCCCATTTTGCACTTGGGGACACAATGGCTCAGACAACTTAACTTGTCCGAGGTCACCTAGCTAGCAGGTAGAAAAGCCAGACTTGACCCCATTCGACTTCAAAGTTCCCATTTTTCATCTGTCACCGATTAATGGAAAGTTCACCAAGAATGCAAACAAGATATGCATTTGGCTACAGCCTGGTGGCTGGGGCTCCAGGCCTTCAGGCTAAAGGAACAGTTGGAAGGATGAGCAGAGCAGGAGGGGCAAGGGGGTGACCTGGAAAAAATGCCGGGGGGCCCTCTGTTTGCTCAAAATTGACTAGTTAAGTCACATACCATACCTGCCACTGGCCACTTCGCTCTTTCAGAAGGTTTTCCTGTGCAAACGAGGCCCAGAACCTGGGAAATATCTCTGAAGAAACACCCTTGGCCCTCGCAGCCAACTCCCACAAAGCCTGGCAGCACCCCCAGCCCAGCTGCACGATAAGATAAGACGTGCCCAAGGGACCTGGGGAGAGAAGCCAGACTGGTGACACTGCACTGCTCCCTCCGTGACATCTGTTCACAGCAGACACTGTCCCTCCAGGGACCCAGAGCTCAGTCAAAAGGCCTCTGGTTTTAAGACCAGCTCTGTGGAACTCCTCTAGCACTGCCCATCCGGAGGGCTTCTGCTCTCAGAATTGCCCCCAACCCTCGGACCAACATAGCAGGCGAGTCAGCACTCAGGCCTCGGCAGCAGGTGGTGGTAGTCATGACTAGGAGAAAGGACCTTGCATCAGGAGAGCGCACAGCCCCAGGTTGTTGATGTGGGCATGAGTGGCAGGGCTATTTCTGCCCAGCTAAGTGCTGTCAGCAAGCAGAAGGTGAGGGGAGATACTGCCAGGAGTTGTAAGATCTAGGCCTGGCACCGGCTGCTTGAACCCTGCTGAGGACCCAACACGCTGTAGTACCTAAACTGCCCTGACGGTTGGTTCACACAAACCACGTGAAGGTGAGAGGCCCTAACAACACTGAATCCAGAAACAGGAGCCGGAGAACCTAGGGACTGTCACACCGTTTTGAAAAGAGGCACCGTTCTCACTGAACTTCTTTTCTCTGCTACGTCCCTATAACCTTGACAGTAAGTGGTGGTGTCCTGGGCTCCGATCAGCAGTAAGCATCAGCCTCAAAGGACTATGCCCTTGACAGGCTTCCGAGTGCCCTGGGCAGTGGCTGGGCAGCCTGCTGTAATCCACACCAGGCAACTGTGTCTGTGCAGATTACCGAGGTGCCCCTTTTACACAAGAGCCACATTCCTGGAAAGTTGTTCATCAACTGAGTCCTACTAGGGCTGCAACGCTGAGGGTACATTTTCAGACTGTGAAGGCACAATGTTGCCACCGGCCAGAAGCCCAGGGTGTCGTCCTCCACCCCTCCCTTTCCCACACCCTCAGCGTCGAATCACTCACCCAGCCCTGCCAGTTCTATTTCCTCACCCTGTCTTGGGGCAGTCCCATTTTTATACCCACTGCCCATGCTGTGCTGCAGACCCCCAGCAGGGCTCCCCGCGCATGGCTCTCCGCTCCAGCCCATCCTTGGAGCTGCTTCCATCATGTTCCTGCTAAAATGCTGCTGCAGCACATTGCAAAGCTGAGGCCACTTGTTGGAGACCAGGAGTTCGAGACCAGCCTGTGCAACATAGCAAGACACCGTCTCTACAAAAAATAACAAAAATCAGAAATAAAGTGCTGCTCTAAGGATGCCTCTAGCTGAGGAAAGCCTTCCTACTGCTCCCTGCCACCCTCAGGGCAAAGCCTAAGTCCCTCACCAGCCCCAGCCTGATCCGCTGCCCCTCACCGCTCCACCTCTGCCTTCTACCCGTACCCGAGGGCCCCTTGGGTCCTGACAGTGAGCCCCCGCCCTCTCTGAGACAGCCGCCACAGCAGCCCATCCACCTCATCCCACGGAGGAAAACTGAGCCCAGGAGACAATCCTCCCCCAAACTTACCATCTGTTTTCCCCCTTCCAGAAGTTTCTTGAGAGCAGGCGCCATATGGATTCGTCTCCGCGTGCCCAGCCTGAGACATCAGTGCCTAGGACTCAGGCGCATACCCAGCACATGCTTGTAGAACAAAGAAGTAAACAGGGAAGGGTAGTTTTTTGCTATTTCTCGTATATTTAATTTCATCATTATTATATTTTTCCTGATTATAAAAGGATGATGTCTTAGTTGTGCAAAATTAGAGTTGGAAGGATTACAGCTCTTTTAGGATTTGTCTAGCAGGTTTCCTGATTTTTACTGAAACCAAACTCCCATGAGAAAAAGACCTACAATTGGGAAAACATATAACCTAGAAAGAAAGGGAAAGTCCTTAGTGTGTTATAAATTCCTCCCACGTTTGTTTCCTATGCTTATGCTAATGCATAGAAATATAAAGCAGATCCTCTGAATATTTTGTTTCGTTTTTACCAATATAGAATCATATCATGTTCTTACCGACTCACTCCCCACGAAATACATTTTAGATATTTTCTGTATCTGTACAGGGGGCTCTACCTCATTCTTTTTTTTTTGTTTCATTTTGTTCATTGTTTTTTACTGATCGAACAGGAACACCTGTCTCTTTTCAAAGACGTACGTAGTATTTAATTGTGTGGGTGTAGGCCAGTTTATTTAGCCCACGCGCCATCGATTACAGTTTGGCTCATTCCCAGGTTTTGACATTGTTGATAATGATGCATTGAATAGCTTGTCTTTTTGAGCTTTGGAGAGCATTTTCTGTGGGAGACTTATTCTGGGGGAGGCTCCTAGAAGTGGACTTACTAGGTAAGACTATTTTAAATTTTAAGAGATAATTGTCAAATTGTCCTCCAAAAAAATGATTGTAACAATTTTGGTACATTTGGTAGTAATTTGCATTTCTACCAAGTCTGTGAAAGTGCTTTTTAGCCACGTCTTCACCAACACTGAGTGTTATCAGTCTCTTGAATCTTCACCAATCGTGTAGGCTACGCATATGTCTTATACACATTTGTGATGTTTCTTCAGGGGCTTGCTTGTTTGTACTCTCTTTTTCTGTTGGCTCACTTTTAAGGCCTCCACAGACTTCAGGAAAATCAGTCCTTTGTGCTCTGTGCAGCAGTGTTTCCCCTGTTTGTCTTTGTCTCCTGATTTTGTGTGGTGTGTGGCGGTCGAGGGAGTGGCTGGAGCACACGCTCTGAAGGCAGGCTACTTGGTCACCCTGGTTTTGTCCATGACGTACTAGCTGAATGACCATAGTTCAGTTACTTAACCTCAGAGTCCCTCAGATAAGGACAGTACTTATTCTATGGGATTGTCACGAGAATGACATGACTTCAGATATGTAAAGTGTTCTGTGCAGGGTTTGACATGAAATAAGCGCTATAAGGGGATACGCTATTATTATTTTGCATTCAACTAATTTTAATTTTATGCAGTCAAATGTATGGATCCTTTATGGCTTCCGGATTTGATGTCATGCTTATAAAGGTTTTCCTCATTCTAAGATTAGAAAGATATTCACAAAGGGAACTATTTGAAGGAGACTGCGGGGAGTCCATTTGCAACACAGCTCCTCCTCCTTTCCTTCCCTCCCTTCCCTTCCTTCCCTTCCTTCTGCCATTTTGCCGTCTTGTAAATTGATTTGGCTTTTCACATCCTGGGGATTTTTTTTAAGGAGAAACCTATCTAAGTGTACATAGTGGAAGGATGACACACAGGTCTGGGGACTGTGGTGGCTGTCGTTTCATGTCTAAAGTGTAGCCTGCTAGGTCATCCCCTCCCTTCATGGATAAAACAACTGCTAGTTGTCAGTAAGTGCCAGCCTCACGCTACGGCTCCTACCCTGATGGAGTTCACCGTCCAGTGAGAGGACAGATAGTGACAGGTGGGAGATGTCCTCAAGGCCCTGTGGTGGAAATAACCAGCTTAGTGGAAGGAAGAGCTTCCTGGGTGGATGGCAGGAGGGGCCCAGAGGGCATTTCAAACACGGGGGATGGGGCGTTCAATCCGCTCTACAAATCCTGGTGACCTGCCTGTGATGTGTGGGATCCCTGGCCAGCCCCGCCCCCCACCCGCACAGAGGCCCCGGGACAGGGAAGAATGTCCCAGCGCTGGGCAGGGTGAGATGGACAGTGGTCAGAGGCCAGACCACCAGCATCAGACCAAGACTAGGAAAGCCCAGCTCCCGTCCCAGCCCTAGAACTTCTCTGGTCAGAGAGCCTAAGAGCCCTAAAAGGGACTTCATTCCTCTGGGGCTCCCTTTGCATATCCTTACAATGCAGCCTCAGCTTCTGTCGTTAGGCAGCTGTGCAGATTCTGTGAGAGGCAAGTGCAGACATTCTGTCCCACACAACAAACCGTGGACACCTGGGGGCTCTTTCTGCCGCCGCTCGACTGGGAGTTGCTCCCGCCATGGGGACTGTGCTGTGGGTTCAGCCTGTCTGCGTTCACAGGGGCTCCTGGGCCTGCTTCCTCTGGAGGGGCAGCCTCACCCTGGATCCAGACCTCCCCGTTTGCAGCCCGTCCTGGTAAGCTGGCTCTTGCCTCCTGCTCCCCTAGTCTTTTTGTTGACCCAGGTCCGGACTCTAGTCCATTACTGTTGAACCTCGGCAGAGACGCTCCTCAGGAAGGGCTGAGTCTCCTCCTCCCACAGGTGTTCAGTAGCAGGAAGAGAAACTGCGCTTGGGGAACCTACTCGTTCCCGTTGGCCTTGTTCATCCCAGATGTTGGTATGAACCCCTCTTGGCACGGGCAGGGCTTCTACCGTCTCCTCACACTAAGGGTTAAAGGCCTGCAGCGGGGACAGTGAGCTCTTCCACCCAAACTTCAGCTCCGTCCACGACACCAGAGCCCCGTGAGTGGCGTCCCCCGTGGGCGGCAGTGATTCTCACGTGAGCAGGGCCACGAAGGCGAAGGCCACTGCAGAGGCGTCGGCACACCTGGGTCCCTACCATCCAGTCAGAGGGCACGGGAGGGCACCTGGCTGCTGGGGAGAGGACCCTGGTGGGAGCCACAGAAGCCTTTGTCCAGTTTCAGCACTGCCCAGTTCTCTTGCCTTGGAGAGATCCTTGCTCCGATGGTTCTGTGTCCTGACTTATAAGACGGGAAGGTCGGACACAGGGCTGAAACGCATGCCCTGTCGGCGGATGGGAGCTTGTGCACTTTGAGGTTGGATGCCTTTGAGCGGGTGTGTGCTGCCCAGGGAGAAGCAGTTCCCACCCCTTCCACCAGTGAAGGCCTTTGAGTGGGTGTGTGCTGCCCAGGGAGAAGCAGTTCCCACCCCTTCCACCAGTGAAGGCCTTTGAGTGGGTGTGCGCTGCCCAGGGAGAAGCAGTTCCCACCCCTTCCACCAGTGAAGGCCTTTGAGTGGGTGTGCGCTGCCCAGGGAGAAGCAGTTCCCACCCCTTCCACCAGTGAAGGCCTTTGAGTGGGTGTGTGCTGCCCAGGGAGAAGCAGTTCGCACCCGTTCCACCAGTGAAGGCTTTGGCGTTTACATTTTGTGCTGTTCCCTGGCCCTGGCTTTTGAGAGAAGAGCCAGCAGCCTCTGGCTTTGTTGACACCATCACATGAGACACCAGAGGGAAGGGCTAAGGACCGAGCCAGATCTGGCTGGGCCATCTCACCTGGAGGCCGACCTTTGATCCAGGATGGAAACAATGAAGTGGTCACTGGCTTTCCCAAGGCCTGCGATCCTCTTGATAACCAGAAATCCCAAATCCTTATCTCCTGCTCCTCCAGGCAGGCTGGGCTGGCTTCCCAGGGCCTGCTTCGGAGGGCCCTGTGCTGAGAAGCGTCCTGCATTTGGTCTAATGCTCTGCTTTTGCCATCTTGAAATTCTGAATCTTTTTTTTTTTTCCCTGTTTTAGACTTCATTCCTGAGGCTCACTCTTATCAGTTTGAAGGAGGGGCCCCATATGTTCATTTTTACTGGGCCATGCAAATTGTTGTGAGTTACATTAATACTCATTTGGAAACCTGTTACCAGTCTCCTCTATTAGGCAGAGCTTCAGTGATTACCAGAAGAACACCCTGAAGGAGGCTTCTTCTCTGTCTGGAGCCAGCTGAGATGGCCCTGAGATCCACAGAACCTCCTCCACACCCCGGATGGAGGCTCTCCTGCTCTTCCACCCGTCGTATCTCTCACTTGGCACCTGTTCCTGTAGTCAATCACAAACTCCGTCTGAGCTCTTCCTTTCTGAGCCATGCCCTCTGTACTCTGACTTGCCCCAAATAGACAGATGCTCAATACATATTTGCTGATTGGCTGGAAAGCAAACAGAGCTATCATCTCAGCACAGATTTCAGGGCATTGCACACAGTGGGTGCTTAATCGACGCTGCTGACTCATCTGCGGAGCAGGCCAGGGTGCTACACAGTGTGGCCGTGCCTGTGCTCAGCCCAGGCTTCACATCTCCCTCCAGCCATTCCCTTCCTCCAACCATTGCCTTCCTCCAGCCATTGCCTTCCTCCAGCCATTGCCTTCCTCCAGCCATTGCCTTCCTCCAACCATTGCCTTCCTCCAGCCATTGCCTTCCTCCAGCCATTGCCTTCCTCCAGCCATTGCCTTCCTCCAACCATTGCCTTCCTCCAGCCATTGCCTACCTGATGAGCACAGAACTGACGCTGAAATCCTGGGCGCCGCTGTTGAATTATGGGGCTTCCTGGTGTGAGATTGTCCCCGGCAAACCTACTTTTTCCCTTTGGCCTTGTTTATTCCAGAAGTTGGTGTGGACCCTCTTGGCACGGGCAGTTCTACCATCTGCTCACGCTAAGGGTTAAGAGCGTGCAGCAGGGGAGCCCGGAGCCCCAGAGCCCAGGACACACAGCACCAGAGCCCAGTGCATGGCGGGGAGAGAATCACTGGCAGCAGCCGTTCTCTCGTGTGAGCAGGCTCCTGCAGATGAAGGTCGCTGCAGAGAGAGCCTCCATTTCATGGTGGTGGAAATGGAGCCTTAGCAAAAAGAAAGATTTGCTTTATTTATGTGTTTATTGAGAAGGAGTCTCGCTCTGTCATCCAGGCTGGAGTGCAATGGTGCAATCTCAGCTCACTTCAACCTCCGCCTCCGGTTCAAGCGATTCTCCTGCCTCAGCCTCCCAAGTAGGTGGGACTACAGGGGCCCGCCACCACGCCTGGCTAATTGTTTTTTATTTTTAGTAGAGACAGGGTTTCACCATATTGGCCAGGCTGGTCTCGAACTCTTGACCTCGTGATCCACCCGCCTCCACCTCCCAAAGTGCTGGGATTACAGGTGTGAGCACACCCCTGACCTGCTTTTATTTTTAATTAAATTTTTGTTTTTGTTTTTTTTGTTTTGAGAGAAGTCTCGCTCCATCCCCTAGTTTGAAGTGCAGTGGCACAATCTTGGCTCATTGCAACCTCCCCCTCCTGGGTTCAAGTGATTCTCCTGCCTCAGCCTCCTGAGTAGCTGGGATTACAGGTGCCCGCCACCACACTCGGCTAATTTTTGTATTTTTAGTAGATACGGAGTTTCACCATGTTGGCCAGGCTGGTCTCGAACTCCTCACCTCAGATGATCCACCTGCCTTGGCCTCCCAAAGTGCTGGGATTACAGGCAGGTGCGAGCATGCTCGGCTGATTTTTTTATTTTTAGTAGAGATGGGGTTTCACTATGTTGACCAGGCTGGTCTCAAACTCCTGACCTCAAGTGATCCGCCCACCTCAGCTTCCCATGGTGCTGGGATTGCAGGCATGAGCCACCGTGCCCAGCCAAAAGAAGTTTTTTATGTAGACAGGGTCTTGCGATGTTTCCCAGGCTGGTCTTGAACTTCTGGGCTCAAGTGATTTGCCCACCTCAGCCTCCCTAAGTGCTGAGATTAAAGGTGTGAGCCACCGCACCTGGCCAGGAAACTATTCTCTCACCATCCCTGTAGTTTCAAAATGCCCTTGGAGAAAATTATAAGAACTATTTACATTTGCAAAGAACTTTACAGTTTGTAAACCAATCATGAACATGATTCTCAAACTCTCCTGTAAGTCAAGACAAATACTTAAGTACTAATTATATGGTTGTTGCTTTAACATTTTGGGTTTTTCTTACTCCAAATGTTCATTGAAGAAAAATTGGAAAATACAGATAAAGCAAAAAAAGAAAATAATATCTGATATCCTATTGCCTTGAGATGATGCTTAATATTTTAGTCCGTATCCTATCAGATTGATCTAAGTATATAAATATAGATCTTTAAAAATAGGTTAATACTATCACTGTTCTGTAATCTTATGATCCCCATTTTTAGTAGGTGACTGAGAGAAGTCCCAAGCCATGCAGCTATGAAGGGGCAGTGCCAGGTCTCAACTCCTTGTCCTGGCTCTAAGTGTCCACGTCCCCAAGCCAGGCTGCCACTCACACTTCGAGGTTTTGTGGGAGTTGACTGCCTCCATTTCATGGCCCCAGCAAAAAAGAAGGGTTTGCTTTGATTGGACTTGGGGTTAGAGACCCCCAAGTTGTCCTGGCATCCCACAGTTCAGCATGGGCGAAGCTGGGCCAAGCCTCCTGGCCGCCCAGGAGTCCCCACCTCTGCCAAACTGGACTTTGCCTTGCAGTGAAGTCACAGGGATGACAGGGGTCAGCTGTCGGGCGGGAGGCCCAGAGGCAGCAGATGCCAGGTGGCAGCCTCGGGCTGTGAAGGACTGACCCCAGAGAGCAACTGCGTATCTGCTTGGTGGCCTTGGAGGTCTCCCACTCATTAGTATTTTTAGAAAGAGGGTGAGGGCCCAGCAGGGACCTGACACTTGCCCGGCTGCCCTGGGGCATCACCCTGTTCTGTGGAAAGGGCGCTTCCAGCCTGGATCTGGGCCAGCGCCAAGGGCAGGACTAGCCTGCCTGCCTGCATCCGTCCATTCAGTCGCTCCTGAGCACACACTCCCCGCCGAATTCTGTGTTAGGCAGTGGCGGAGAGGTTTCCCCGGGGCCCTGGCCTAAGAGCTGTGGGAGGAGGAACACAGTGGTGAGGAGTTTGAGCTGTGGCCTCAGACGGACTCGGGTTCAAATCTTGCCTCTGATCTCCTAGCCATGTGACCTTGGGTAAGTTCTGTCCTCGCTGGATCCTGTTTCCCCTCACAGGGCCTCTGCAAGAAGTGAAGAGGGATGCACAGGGAGCCTGGCAGCGCGTGGGGTCAGTGCAGGGAGCCAGGGAGAGGCTGTGGATTGGAAGCCCTCTGGGCCTGGGCTGTTTGCGAGTTCAGCATCTACGGAGAATCTGGCTCTCAGGACACCTTGGGGCTGAGTCAGACAATGCCTGGGATTTGCTGAGGGTTTTGCTGAGTTCGGCAGCAGCTCACCTATTTCACCAGATACAAGCTTCTCACCATGAGAAGGAGAGGGGTGTCTCCTCGTTTTATAGACAAGTGAGCTGGGAAGCACCGAAGCTGCGTGAGTTGGACGGTCCGCAGCACAATCGGGTCCCTGCACCCGCCTGCAGGCCCTCCCCCGCTCACCTTCTCCCCAGACCGGACCCTGGCCCACTTCACAGAGCTGCTGCTCAGGTGCGGGTGTGGGGGCTGGGAGGATGTGTGAGTGGCCACCTTCGAATCACGAGGGAGAACAGGAGAGCTGCAGTGTGAGGACCCAGGCTGGGCCTGCTTTGCTGGCAGGGAAAAGGCTTGAGTCCTCGGGCCAGGGCAATCTAGACAGGCTGGCTCCGGGCCCAGGCCTCCTTGGATTGGCTGAAGCTGGCAGGGGCAGCTGATTCAGGCTGGTCCACCAGTCAGGAGGGGCTTTGATCCCCGGACTCAGTGCTCAGGGACTTCTCTGTCGTGATCTCCTTGGCCCCCTGAGCTCCCTCCGGATAGTGCATCAGTAACCCTGCCTTGTCTGTCTCACCTATGGGTCTATGGCCAGGACCCAGGAGACTGCTGAGCTCAGGGACAATAGATACACACCTGCACACAGACACATGTACACACACACACAGACACACAGACACACGTACACACAGACACATACAGATACATGTACACACACACACAGACACATGTACACAGACACACAGACACATGTACACACACAGAGACATACAGATACATGTATACACACAGACACAGACATGTACACAGACATACACACACATGTACACACACACAGACACATACACACAGATACATGTACACACACAGACACACACAGACACAGACACACACAAGACACGCACACACACAGAGACAGACACACACAAACACATGAATACACACAGGCACACATGCACACACACAGACACATACACAAGACACGCACACACACATTCACACAGACATACGCACAGAGACACGGACACACAAACACACATGAATACACACAGGCACACATGCACACACACACGTGCACACACAGACGCTCACGCACACACAGACACACAGACACACATGCACACACAGACACAAGACACACACATTCACACAGACATACGCACAGAGACACGGACACACACACAAACACACATGAATACACACAGGCACACATGAACACACACACGTGCACACACAGACACATGCGCACACACAGATGCACACAGACACACATGCATACACACAGACACACAAGACACACACAGACATACACACAGACACGGACACACACATGAATACACAGGCACACATGTGCACACACACACACAGACACATGCACACACACAGACGCTCACACACAGATAGACACATGGGCACATACACATTCACACAGACACACACATGCATATACACACAGACACACACATGCATACACACACACAGACACACAAGACACACACACATATTCACACAGACATACGCACAGACACGGACACACACACGAATACAAACAGGCACACATGCGCACACACACACAGACAGACACATGCACACAGACGCTCACGCACACACAGACACACAGACACATGGACACACACACGCACACACAGAAAACACTGTGGCTGCCCTGGTGTGCGAAGGGATCGGCAGTGCAGTCGAGGTGTTGGTGTTCTACAGCCATTGGCGGGCAGCCCCAGAAGGCACCATAGAAGAGGTTCACCGAGTTCAGCTCGCCCTGATCCTGCCTTTGAAGTCTCTTCGGAATGAATACAGTGAATGACAAATGGATCCTTTTTTTTTTTTTGAGACAGGGTCTCGCTCTCTCATGCAGGCTGGAGTGCAGTGGTGTGACCTTGTCTCCCTGCAACCTTTGCCTCCCAGGTTCAAGTGATTCTCTCACCTCAGCCTCCTGAGTAGCTGGAATTACAGGCGCCCACCACCACATCTGGCTAATTTTTGTATTTTTAGTAGAGACGGGGTTTCACCATTTTGCCCAGGCTCGTCTCAAACTCCTGACCTCAAGTGATCCACCCACCTCAGCCTCCCAAAGTGCTGGGGTTACAGGTGTGAGCCACTGCGCATGCTGACAAGTGCATCATTAATTTACTCCTTCATTCATTCAGTACTCCAGGCTAGGTGCCCCCTTGTTCCCATGCAGCTTTTCCATTGGGGAGGGATGGATAAGTTCTCTTTATCGCCTGGCTTCCCCTTTTATACACTTATTCTCTGCTAAGCTTTGTCATTTTAGGGTATTAGGAGAATAGGATGTAAACCGAAACAAGAGATTTATTTTGCCAAGGTTGAAGGTGAACTCAGAAAAAACAAACACCATAAGATCTGTGACCTGTGCTTTTTCCAATGAGGATTTTGGGAATTTCACTATTTAAAGGGAAAGAGCAAAGCAAGAAGGGAAGATGTTTTAAAAGGAGGGTGGGTAGGCTGCAAGGCTACGGTTGCCTTCCTGTGAGGCTGGGATAGTGCTCCACGAATCTGCATTTTATGTGTGAAAAGAGGGAGTGGGGACGGCTCAGTTATGAATTGGTCCTGGGCTCAGTGACTCCGCGTTTTATGTAAGGTAAAGCAAGCCTGTGAAATGACTGCGGTTTGGGAACACAGGGAAGGCAGTTTTGTCTTTTGGTTTTGGTTTGTTTTGTGTGACTCCATGTCCAAGCTGAACTTTCTCTTCCGCTTAGTGAATTTGGGGGTCCCAAGATTCTAGTTTTCTTTCACAAGGGCTTTGGGAAGGCAGAGATCTTTGTTGTCTGCTAGGTGCCTAGCTCAGGCTAGGAGCTGGAAACAGGTTTGCTGACCTGAACTCAACAGGAATCTTGGCAGGCTGTCTGCAGGGCTGGGTGGGGTGGGAAATTCACCACCTTCCCTTTTCCCATCTCACTGTCAGATCTGAGCTACTTCATGAGGTCTCACCTGGACGATAGCCAGAGACGGTAGGCTCAGCTCTCATTGCTTCTTATTCTAATTGCCTTGAATCCCGAGGAAATAACTCTTACCTTTTGGAAATGTATAATCTAGTGGGGACGTACAAAACTCATAGACACCCTTATGTGGAATGTTGATATTTTGCTTCATGATAATTGTTCCGAAAGTCCTTTCCACTTACCCGTGTTTAGGTTCCTGTCTGGAATTAGGCTCCACCACGAAATCTAAGATTCAGCAAAAACAAGAGAGGCTCTAAGTGCTTCTGAGGGAGGACACGAAAAGGATCTGTGAATAAAAGCACTAGACCCTAACAGATCCGTGAGGAACGGCAGCTGGCAGCACCGGTGGGGGAGACAGGAGCTGCTGGGGCTTCTGGCTACTGGTTCGAAAGACGGTTTTGATCGATTCACTCCTCTCTGGAATGATCTAGATATGCTATCTGTAAATATTTTAGACTGGTCCCCATCGTTGAGGGGTTTACACAGCCTATGCTTCCAGGGCTGTAGCAGTTAAGGACACAGAATCCAGAGCCTGCCTGGGTTCAACGTCCAGCTCTAATACTTAAAAAATGGATGATCTCGGCCTGGTGCAGTGGTTCCTGCCTGTAATCCCAGCACTTTGAGGGTGCAAGATGAGAGGATCCCTTGAGGCCAGGAGTTCAAAACCAGCCTGGGCAACATAGTGAGACCACATTCCTACAAAAAATGTTGTACACATGTAGTGTAGTGGTGTGCACTTGCAGTCCCAGCTACCCAGGAGGCTATGGCAAGAGGATCCCTTGAGTCCAGGAGTTTGAGGCTACAGGGAGCCATGATTACACCACTGCACTCCAGCCTGGGTGACAGAGGGAGAGCCTGTCTTAAAAAAACATAAAAATAGGCCAGGCGCGGTGGCTCATGCCTATAATCCCAGCACTTTGGGAGGCCGAGGCAGGCGGATCACGGGGTCAGGAGATCGAGACCATCCTGGCTAACACGGTAAACCCCGTCTCTACTAAAAATACAAAAAATTAGCCAGGCGTGGTGGCAGGTGCCTGTAGTCCCAGCTACTTGGTAGGCTGAGGCAGGAGAATGGCGTGAACGCGTGAGGCAGAACTTGCAGTGAGCCGAGATCGCGCTACTGCATTCCAGCCTGGGCGGCAGAGCGAGACTCCATCTCAAAATAAATAAATAAATAATAAATAAATATATAATAAAAATAAAAAAGGGTGATCTCGGGGCCTGGTGCAGTGGCTCACACCTGTAATCCCAACATTTTGGGAGGCTGAGGCAAGAGAATCGCTTGAACTCAGGAGTTCAAGACTAGCCTGGCCAACATGGTGAGACCCCATCTCTATAAAAATTTTACAATTTTTCATTTCTAGTAAGTTTTCAGGCGATGTTGCTACTGCTACTTCAAGGACCACATGTGGGGAACCACTGGTATATAGGAGAAAAAAACGCAGGCTTAGGATTTAGACAGTGGGGCCATCCCTTAGTATCTGGTGACTTCGGGCATTTGATGTCTTTGAGCCTCAGTTTCTTCACTTGTAGAATGGAACTACATCCCAGCTACTCGGCAGGCTGAGGCAGGAGAATCGCTTGAACCCAGGAGGTGGAGGTTGCAGTGAGCCAAGCTCATGCCACTGCACTCTAGTCTGGGCAACACAGTGAGACTCTGTCTCAAAAAAATATATATATATACATGGGAGTACAGTTGCTTCTCAACTTATGATAGAGTTACATTCTGATAAACCCATAGTTGAAAATATCGTAAGTCAAAATGCATTTAATACCCTTAGCCTACTGAACTTCATAGTTTAGCTCAACTTAACTTCAGTGTGCTCTGCCCACTTACACTAGCCTCCTGCTGGGCCAGATCGTCTAACACAAAGCCTCCTTTATAACAGAGTACCGAATATCTTCTGTAATTTATTGAATAATGTACTGAAAGTGAAAAAGAGTGGTTGTGTGGATACTCGAAGTACAGTTTGTAAAGTTTATCGCTTACGATGGTGAAAAACCGGGGACCATCTGTATTCCTACCTGCTTTGTGGAGTCGTGCCTGGCATACAGCATTATCGTCATTTAATTACCACCGTTTAAATTTTAGCAATTTTGTTAGCCCTTGAGGGATGAGCAGGATTGAAGTCAGCAGAGACTGGCTGGGAGGGCTTGGGGGATGTCTCTGAGAACCTCAAAGCCGAAGTGGGTGGAGAGCAAAGAGCAAAAGGCCAGACGGGTCTGGAAGGCCCAGGACAAGGCGCGGATTGGGAAAGTGCTCTTGTGTAGGGTGGATATTGAGAGGCAGCAGATCGATTCTTTGGAAATGTCTGTGTGGTGGGTAAATCCACGTTAACTCTGAACCCGGAGAAGACAAGTCTTTTCTGAAAGCCACTGACAAGGTGACCTCTTGCAGGGGAGGTGGAAACTGCTCCCTAAGAAAGAGCAAGGAGGCTGGGGGGGTGGCTCAGGCCTGCAGTCCCGGCACTTTGGGAGGCTGAAGCAGGAGGATCGCTGGAGCCCCGGAGGTCGAGGCTGCGGTGAGCTATGACCGGGCCACACACTGCAGCCCGGGCCACAGAGCAAGACCCTGTCTCAAAAAACCAGTAACAACTAAAATAAAAAAAGCAAGCAGGCCCCTCTGCGCTCCCGTTTCAATGCACGTGCTTTCCTGTCCTTCCGTACACGCCCTGCTTCTGTTTGCAAGCTGTGGCCCCTTTTGTTGCAGGGAAACCCGTGCACCTCCATATCACAAAGGGGTCAACGCCCGGGGAACGCCCGCGCTGGCGGACGCTGTTTCCTGGCGCCCCCTGGCGGGCAACGGCGGCGCCGCAGGCCTTCCGGGACGCCGCTCCCCACGTGGCCTCTCGGCGCCGCAGCCCAGGCCTCAGTGTGCAGCCCCGGGCAAGGGCTGGAACTCGCAGTGAGACTGTGCCCAGCGCCCGGAGGAGGTCTCTGGACCAGTCACCTATTATTGCTGGAATAACACGCAAAAGACACCCCACCCCGACGTGGATTAGAGACTGTTGATTTTTAAGGGCGAGATCACCGCTCTTGGCAGAGGAAGGCTGCAGCCAGGGAGCCTGCATGCGGCCTGCCCCAGACAGAAGGCCTCAGGGGTCTGAGCTTTTACAGCTTTTGGCCTGAAGACCAGCTGCAGCTTCCAGCCCCAGTCATTCATTCCCTGAGGCTCCCTCAGGACTGCTGAGCAAAAGCAGGATCTAGGGGAAAAAGAGCTCTGCCTGCAGTGGGGGCATTTATTTTAAGAGCAAAGGTTCACTTCGCAAAGTTCTCTCCCCTACCCAGAAGCCATTGTGCATGAAGCCCCACCCTTAAAAAACCGGACTTTTGCCTTTTTTGAAAAAGCTCTCTCGTAAAAATTCAATGCAATCATCATTCATTGTGCACCTATTGTGGACAAGGTGCTGAGCTAGGCTCCATGGGGACTCAGGCCTGTGGAGATGGGGTCCATGTGCTAAAGTGGGCAGCAGAAGGAGCCGTCTCAAGAGGTCTCAACAACGCCAAGGCCAGCACAGGCCAGGGAGCAAGCGACCTTCTTTCAAACAGGGCCTTGGTGGAGTGCACTTGGGGACAGGGTCTACAAAGGAGGGAAGGCTTTCCCCAGGGGGAGCATGGCGGAGAAAGAAAGGCCTTTAGTCCCGGAGCAGAGCAGGAGCAGCTGGGAAGGGTGGGGTGTGTTCAGGGAACAGTGAGTAATCTGGTGTGGCCCCGCACGTCTGAGCATCACAGAGTCTGGCACAGGGTTCGCTCTCCAGGGGTGGGAGGAGGAGCTGGGGACCAGGCTAGAGAGGTGGGTGGGGGCCCCAGGAGAGAGGACTACACTTGAGTAACAATGACCCTGGAGACCCAGTGCAGGCGGGCTTGTGTGAGCATTTCTCTTCCTGCTGGCGGCTCAAACGTGAGAGCCAGCAGGAGCGAGGAGAGAGGCTGCCTAATGGGTACAGGAGGCACTTCAGACACAGTGGAAGTTGTTAGGACCATAAATGGTGACTACTTCGAAATTGGGGCTGGGACGGGCCCTGAGTCACAACACAGTATTTAAAATGCCTCTAGGCCCACACGTGGGAGTATAATCCTGTGTGGGATAGATTTCCTTCTCGTCTCATATTTGTTTAATACTTCACAGTTTTCAAAGCACATTCACCCACATTATCCTATTGATCTTTCTAGCAGCCTTTGTGCTAGACAGGGCAGATATTATTCCCACTTCAGAGAAGGACCAGCTAGGGTCTGGGTGAGATGAAGTCATAAATTCGGTTTTGTTTTAATAAGTTTATTTTAACCACTGGCCTTTTGCAGGGTATGCCTCGGTTTGTTTTGTGTTGCTGTAACAGAATAACTGAGACTGGGTAATTTATAAACAATAGAAGTTTATTTGGCTCATGGCTCTGGAGACTGGGAAGTCCAAGAGCATTGCACTGGTATCTGGTGAGGGCCTTCATGCCACATCCTTCCCTGTAGAAGGTGGCAGGGCCAGAGAGCTTGCAAGCACAAGAGAGAGGAAGGAAGCCAAGATCATCTTTTATTTGTTATTATTATTATTATTATTTTAATCAGGAACCCACTCCTGAGATAACTTGACCCACCGCCATGATAATGGCATTAATGCATAAATGAGGGCAGAGCCCTCATGACCTGACTGCCTCTTAACATTATTACAGCAGGGGTTAAGTTCCCAACCCATAAACTTTAGGGGGCACATTCAGACCGTAGCAGAGTGCGTATTTGCTTTTGTTACCAATTTATTGATTTATTTATTTTTGAGATGGAGTCTCGCTCTGTCACCCAGGCTGGAGTGCAGTGGCACAATATCAGCTCACTGCAACCTCCCCCTATACCTGGCCTATTTATTTATCTTAGAGACAGAGTTTTGCTCTTGTTACCCAGGCTGGAGTACAGTGGCACCATCTCGGCTCACGGCTCACTGCAACCTCTGCCTTCCCAGGTTCAAGCGATTCTCCTGCCTCAGCCTCCCAAGTAGCTGGGATTACAAGCAAGCACCCAGCTGATTTTGTAGTTTTAGTCAAGACGGGGTTTCATCATGTTGGCCAGGCTGGTTTCAAACTCCTGACCTCAGGTGATCTGCCCGCCTCAGCTTCCCAAACTGCTGGGATTACAGGTGTGAGCCACCTTGCCCGGCCACAAATTTATTTTTTAAGATAGTTCATTCACATGGTTCAAAATTCAAAAGGTACAGATAAAATTCCCTCTCTCAACCCTATTCTTCCAGTCACCCAGGTCCCTTCTTACCCGTTTGAACTCAAGCCTTTTGCCTTTGGGTCTAGTGCCCCTTTTGCGGCAGCAGACAGCCCTACTGCAGATTCAAGAAAGCCTTGGGCAAGTTTCACTTAGGTAGAGGTTATGCCTCCTCTTAGTAAGTGTGCATGTGTACCCTATGGGACTAGTCTTCTTTCATCTTAGGCCGCATATGTTTTTGGTTTTTATCTGTTTTTTTTCTTTGAGACGGAGTCTTGCAGTGTTGCCCAGGCTGGAGTACAGTGGCGCCATCTTGTCCCACTGCAACCTCCACCTCTGAGGTTCAAGCAATTCTCCTATCACAGCCTCCTAAATAGCTGGGAGTATAGGCATGGGCCGCCACACCCAGCCAGGCTGTGTGTGTTTATCTTTAGATCTTAAACTCCTTGGAGTAGGAAGTATGTCTTCTACTTCTCGGGGGCAGTAGAGTAAGGGTGAAAATTACAGGCTCTGGGCCTGGCGCGGTGGCTCACGCCTATAATCCCTGTACTTTGGGAGGCCGAGGCAGGTGAATCACCTGAGGTCAGGAGTGCGAGACCAGCCTGGGCAATATGGTGAAACCCTGTCTCTACTAAAAATTCAAAAATTAGCCGGGCGTGGTGGCGCACACCTGTAATCCCAGCTACTCAGGAGACTGAGGCAGGAGAATTGCTTGAACCCAGGAGGGGGAGGTTGCAGTGAGCCAAGATTGTGCCACTGCGCTCCAGCCTGGGCAACAAGAGTGAAACTCTGTCAAAAATAAATAAATAAATTAATTAATTAATTAAAAATTACAGGCTCCGGCACATAGAGGATTGGAATTAAAAACTGTGTTGTGTGATTGTGGGCAAGTTACTTAGTCTCTCTGAGCCTCTATTTTCTCAACTGTGATGATGATACCCTCGCCTGCTTCGCAGAACTGCTGTGAGGACTACATAAAGCGACTCATGTTCTGTGTTTAACCCTGTTTCAGGCACAAGGTATGTCCTCTGTAGGTGGGAGCCACCATTGTTCCCATGCACTGAGAGCCCACTATGTGTGTTCACAGCGGGACAGGCCCAGGCACCCTTCCCAGCTAAATTCTGACAAGGGACTGACACCGAATTAAAAGCTCACCTAAGCCCCTTCCTTTGAACAAATCACTCTTCCCAGGCTGGGACCCACCCTTTCCCTTTGTGAGAAATCAGCTTTCCAAAAGCCTAGGTCGCCACTGTCTCCTTCTCGAGGGAGGCCCGGCTTTTCCAGGCAGTCGGTCATTTTGAGGCCACCAGAAGGGCCACTGGCCCCTGTTCCTCTGGGCCTGTCTAGTGTGTAGCCCTGAGTGTGAGCTGGCACACAGGAAGCTCCCATGCGGGTCTTCTCGGGGCCGGCAGGAATGACTCATGAGAGGGTCACCCATGCCCTGCAGCTGCCTCTCAGCGATGTCCTCGGCCCCCGGGATTCTCCACTCAGAGCCGGCTTTCCCATCCCTAGACCACTCCGTGCTAGGAAGGACCCAAGGAAGCCTGTGTTCCAGTCCCTTCAGTCTCACAGATAAGAAAAGGAGTCCAGTGCTCCGGGCCCCGGCTTGTTCAGTCATTAAAGCAGAGCTGGAATGTGGTCAAGGTGCCTTTGGTGACACCCTCCGGGCTGCTACAACTCCCCCTCACCAGCCTACACCTTCCCATGGGGGACACACTGCCTGCCACAGGCCCCAGGGCCTAAACACACTGATTTGCGGGCTCCATGGCTTTTCGGTAGGGCAGTTACTTACCACTCTGGGGTTTACTGAACCTCCGTGGCCCTCTGGGAGAACAGCCCTGTAATCTTGTTTCCAAGAAAGAGCAGAATGATCTGTTGGAGCTTATGGTCTCCACTGACCATAATATCGATAAACAATGTAAAAACATGTTTACTTTTTTGTCAAAAAAGGCATTCCTTTCCTATCCAACCTAAGTTCTGTAAATAAACAAAAATATAGGCCAACAAGGATTAAGGGATAAAGGGCTGTCTGGGAGAACAATGAAGCAATCCTTGACTTCAAGGGATGGAATTGCACCAGCCTTAGGAGCTGGGACTTGGCAAGAGGCCTAGGTGACAGGGAAGTCTGAGCTGGAATGAGAGAGGAGGGTGTGGAAGAGGGAGGAAAATGACTGTGCCGGGCAGGCCCAGGAACGGGGCAAACTGGCGACCGCTGGGTCTGTGGTGTCCCCCACCCCCCGCCTCATCCCCATGCCAATCACCAAACCCATGTCCTCTTGTTGCCCAGAGGCCCAGAGGCGTCCAGATCAAACTCTGGATCTACTCCCACCTTCCCTGCACTCGCCAGGCTCCAGCTTCATGCCGCCCCAAATTCCCCGTCTGTCCGGGTGTCATCGGTTGGGCAGATTTTGATGGGCAGCCTTTCCCACAGGCAACCGCGCCTTGAACAGGGACTCTGGGAGCCCAAAGCAATGAGTCTTGGGTCAGTGTCCTGCTTCCCTTGAGTGGCAGGGGAGGGGTGAGCAGGGTGGGGCAGAATGAGAACAGAGCCAGCCTCATTGAGAGAAGGATCTCAGGCTGGGAAAATGGGAACCGCTTGGATTCTGTCCGTCCTTCTGTGGAGGGAGCAAAGTGTGGCTCTGTCTGTCCGTGGCCTCTGCCCTCCAGAGACAGGATTTTCCTCCAGTTTTATAGATGTGGAAACTGACCACCAAAGCGCCAAGCCCAGAGGCAGAGTTGGGCCCGGAATCCTAGCCCACCGGCCCCTGCTCCTCGAGGATCAACACCAAAGGAGCCGGGAGTGGGCAGAGCCCTGTGTGCTTGTGGCGGGTGGAGGCCGCCAGCCCACGCGGGCCAGCTCTGCAGGGAGGGCGCAGAGGCCAGGGCCAGGGCCAGGGCAAGGGGAGGGCGGCAAGCGAGAGCCAGCTGTGAAGAGTCCGGTGAAACACGAATGACTCATGCGGGTGGCTCTGCTCCTCAGTCCAGCCCACATTCCCGGGTCTCTGTTCCCGACCCGCCTGGGCCTGGCCTTAAAGGGCCAGCTCCTCCGTGCAGGAGCGGGGGCCACCCTGCTGCGCTCCCCACGCCTCGGTCACCCTGGTCCCTGTGGAGTTGCTCCCAGTCCCTGGCTGTGGGCGAAAGGATGGCCCCCTGCAGGGTTTAGGGCTTTATCGGGTCCACTCCTCCCACTATAAGGGAGGGCCCTCGGGTCATTTCATCTATCCCCCTGCCTCTGAGCAGGGCTGCACCTAAACGGGCCCGCAAGGATAGAGAAACCCGTTCCCTGCTTTTACAGACGTTGCAATGAAAGGGCCCCTCTCCAGGCCCCCAGCTCCAGGGCCTCTGCCCGCCTTTCCACGCGCCGGCCCCGGGCTGCAGGTGGCGCCGGACGCCCCGCCCTTCTCGTCTCCCACCCCACGTGGTTCCACTTCAGCTCTGGCTGATTCTTGAGCTCTGGCTCGACACGCGTGTTTGGAGGGTTTCAGGTCGGCCCATCCGGACTCGCGGGCGAGGCTCCCGTCCCGGGCCTCGGAGGGGTCACACCAACCCCGTCCTGCGCGTGGCTTCCCGGGGCGGAGACACCGTCCGGCGGCCGCGGTCCCGCCGCTTCCCCGGACCCTGCGCGCCACCGTGTGGACACCCGGGGAACTGGCGCCCGCGGGGCCGAGACCCCGCCCAGCACCCGCAGTTCAAGGCGGTCCGGAGTCGGCCTCAGAGAGAGGAAAGGGGGAGGCGCACCCCCTGAACACACTGCGAGCCTCACATTCTCTGCGAAACAATGGCTTTTAGATGAATTTAACAACAAAAGCCAACCCGCTCTGTTAAAACTTACAAATAGCAATACTTTCCATAGAGGTTTGGGAAGACCTGTGTGGCCCAAGTGCCCACCCCTTCCACCCACTGCCGCCTCTTCCCCCACTAACTGGTCAGTGCTCAACACGTCCCACTGGAGGTCTGGGTTTAAGGTTTTGTTCACTGTTAACAAATTTGGGGGGAAGGGGCTCTGTCTTCCTCTAAGCTAGACCAGGAACGAGGAGAAAGGGCAAAGCTTGCTGCTACGGGACAAACTGGAGGATGGGGAAGAGAGCGGAGGGGTGGCACAGGCATGGGGCAGGGAGGCCAGGGGGCACAGCTGAGCCTGGGCAGAGGCACTTTGAATTTGGGGGCAGGGGGTGAGACTCTCTTGCCTAATGAGTGCTCTTGGGGACCGAGGACAAATCTTCACCAAACGGGCTATGGCCACAGGTTGCAGCCTTGGTGCTGACACCGACCATGGGCCTTTGTGGAGTGTTGGCCCTGGGATCCCTGGCCCTAACCAACCAGGCCAGCTGGCCCTAGACAAGCCGGCCTTGCTTGAACTGGATTTCCAAAGGCCCTGAATGCTGTGTGTGGCCTCCCAAGTCCACACAGCTCCTCACTCACCCTCTGTCCCTACCTCCTCCAACCTCACTGGCTGCCCCCAGCACCAGCTGAAACCCCGGCCCCGGCAAAATCAAACACAAACGAAGACAGGGGAGAGAGAGTGAGCACTCCATTCCTTTCGTGCCTACGGACGTTTTCCTTATTTTTGTGGGCCCCGGACCCCAGCCTGATTTTGGTGGCCGTCAAAAGGAGCTTGCCAGGGCCTGTTGCGAGCAGCCTGTGGCTCAGTGCTTACCCAGGATCCCGGGGAGGGGCAGCAACTATGCCTTGTTCGGCATTGGGGTCCTCACAGCCCCAAGCACCGCCTGGCATGTACACTCAATCTATTGAATGAATGCTACCCGCTGGTCTCCGTTCTGATCTCCCAGGGAAAGTGTTTAAATTGCTCCACTGGCCAAAGTGCACACTCCTGATTACCCTCGGCGAGTCCTGCCCCAACCAGAAGTTGAGGACACTTGGAATCTTGATAATGAACAACCCAGGTGCAGGGAACTGCCCTGTGTAGGAAGCTGGTGGCCTGGAGTGTGGTCAAAGAGCCACTCCTGTGTGCTTGATCCTCCAGTGACTGGTCCACAGAGTCAGAGAGGGGCAGCCTGCGGGGCATAGGCTGCCAGGGGGGATTCCATCAGAGCAGGTGCTGTTAGCACCCATGACCACTTGTGCCTCTTGAATGTGTCTGTGCGTGCACACCCTCCTGGCAAACAGAGCAAAGGGCCAGGAGCTGGGAAAGGAAGTGAGAAGAGCAGGGTGGAGACATTAGGCTGAGCTTTGAAGGCAAACTTTAGGAGACGGACCGGGGAAGAGAGGCCCCCTTCTGTTGGACTAGGAGAGGACTGGTCCAATCTGTAGCCAGGCATGTGGATTAGAGCTGGGTCTCCAAAGACGAGTGCCCAAGACCATATTGTAGGATAAGAAAATTAAACTTCTATTTATATTGAATGTTATGTAATCCTCTCAAATGTTTCTACTTTTTACTATACATATTAGTGCCATAAAAATATGTATAATTGATAATGGAAGAATGTACATGTATTGAGGATGCATGGCCAAAACAGTTTTTAATGCTGAGATGACACTATCAAGAAAGTCTGGAGACCGCTGCATTTCAGAGTTTTGTTTTTGTTTTGAGACAAAGCTGTCACCCAGGCTGGAGTGCAACGGCGCAATCTCCGCTCACTGCAACCTCCGCCTCCTGGTTCAAATGATTCTCCTGCCTCAGCGTCCTGAGTAGCTGGGATTACAGGCATGTGCCACTACACCCAGCTAATTTTTTTGTATTTTTAGTAGAGACGGGATTTTGCCATGTTGGCCAGGCTAGTCTCAAATTCCTGACCTCAAGTCATCCACCTGCCTTGGCCTCTCAAAGTGCTGGAATTACGGGCATGAGCCATCGCACCCGGCCTCATTACAGGGTATCCTCATAGAATCCAAAGGTTCTGAGAGATAGGATAAATCAGTTAGCCTATGTGTAAATCAACTGTCCTCTGTGTAACTCCCTGAGGTACAGAGAAGTGAAGCGACTTACTGGGGTTGCATGAAGTACAAGGAACATTCCAGACCCTCTGAGACCTGCCCATCCACTCATCCACGTATCCATCCATCCATCCACCCACCAATCTCTCCATCCATCCCTTAATCCATGAAGCTTTATACTTCAAAATCAAATGTAAATTATGCTTCAATAAATCCTAGCCAAAAAAATTAAAAACAAATTAAGAGTGTTTAACTAGTATGCATCACTGTGCATATAAGGTATGCATCCATCTATCCATTCATCTGTCCTCACTTAGCGGGTATCTGTCCTGTCGTGGTGATCTGCTGGGTCATCTTCCCTACCTCCAGGCTGTAGCATCTTTCAAAGTCCTCCCTTCCTTCCTTTCTCACCTTGTTCCACTTCAGTTCCTTTTCACTCTGATCCTAAATCAAGACACTAACTTTTAAATGACTCTCCCTGCTTCTAGCCCTTCCTGGCCCAATCTGTTCCAAGCAGCACTGCTAAATCAATTTTCCAAGTACTCTTGAGTGACTGCAGATTGCCCTTGGCCATGGCGCCCAGTCTGAATTTCTTGGCCGAACCCAGAGGCCCACAGCATATGCCCTATATTGTGATTCTGTCTTTTGGAGTTAGTGGCTTCTTGAGAAGCTTTAGTTTACACTTCAAAATCAAATCGAATGTAAATTATGCTTCAATAAATCCTAGCCAAAGGTAATAATTAAAATGAATTAAGAGTGTTTAACTAGTATGCATTACTGTGTGTACACACGCATGCATGCATGTGTATGCTGACAGCATGTGCCCGAGCAGGGCGGCAGCTCCAGTGCTCCTGAGGGATGGAAATCCAGCCACGACCAGCTGGTGAGCTGTGCACCCTGCCTTGGGGGCCACGGCGTTATGGAGAGTAGGTACCTTTCTCTATCTCACCCAAAGCCACCAAGCTCCTTTTATTGTCTTCTCGGGTGCTTTCCTCTCAAAGGAAAAGAAAACAGCCCAAAGCTGAGGCCTGGCCCAGGTAAAATAGCGAATAGGATGAGGAAGGTGCATTTTACCAGCAGCAGAGAACCCTCTCCGCTTTCTCCAGCCAGGTGTGCGAAGGTGTGAGGGAAGGGGCGACTCTCCAGGAAATATCAACTGCAACAAGACATCATTCCAGAGTGCAGAGGTCCTTAACGGGTTTTCTAGTCCAACCCTTAATTTTATCAGGCCCTGAAACTGAGAAGGGTGTCACTTGCCCTGAGCTTCCCACCTGGTTTGGAAAGAGCTTTAAAACCTCTCTCCTCTCTCCCACCTGTCAACTTCTTCCCTTCCAGAGCCCCCCTTGGTAAGTCTGTGCTCTCTCCCCTACAGCCTGGAAGCTCCGACCCCAGGAGGAGCCAGCCCATCAACCTGAACCATTACGCCACCAAGAAGAGCGTGGCGGAGAGCATGCTGGACGTGGCCCTGTTCATGTCCAACGCCATGCGGCTGAAGGCAGTGCTGGAGCAGGGACCGTCCTCTCACTACTACATCACCCTGGTCACCCTCCTCAGCCTCTCTCTGCTCCTGCAGGTGGCCATCGGCGTCCTGCTCGTGGTCATCGGTGAGGAGCCCAGCCCGCAGTCAGACCTTCTGCCTTGGCACCTGCGGCCGGCAGAAAGGCCCCCCGTGTTCCCTGGGCCACCCTGCATTGGCGCATGCAGCTTTGCAACCACACACTGACCTGCAGTGCGCCCTCTGCTAACACAGGCCCAAAGAACAACTTCCTGTCCTATCTCCTGGTATCCCACGCCACCCCACAAGGGCAGGCGCCCTGTCCTATCTCCTGTATCCCACGCCACCCCACAACGGCAGGCGCCCTGTCCTATCTCCTGTATCCCACGCCACCCCACAAGGGCAGGCGCCCTGTCCTATCTCCTGGTATCCCACGCCACCCCACAAGGGCAGGCGCCCTGTCCTATCTCCTGGTATCCTGCGCCACCCCACAAGGGCAGGCGCCCTGTCCTATCTCCTGTATCCCACGGAGCAGACACTCCACAGCACCTGCCGAGTGACTGTGCCAGCACCTTGCTAACTGCTCACTCACCCACTCGCTCGCCCGCTTCTTCCTTGAGCACTCATCCCACGCGTAGAGGACCCAGCTTAAGTTCACAAATCCTGGTGGGATGAAGCACACGAGGGTGCCCCATGTGCTGGTTGGCGAGGGCAGAGGCATTTTGGCCCGATTTCGACCACCTTCCTGGATTTCTGCCGCATGGGTTTCTGAAGGGCCCCTCTCTCCAAACTCTGGTGGGCGTTGTGGGGGCAGCTCCGTGCTGTGGCCCCATCTCTGACCCTTCCCCCTACTCCACTTCCCTGCAGCACGGCTGAACCTGAATGAGGTAGAAAAGCAGTGGCGACTCAACCAGCTCAACAACGTGGCCACCGTCTTGGTCTTCTTCACCGTGGTCATCAATGTTTTCATTACAGCCTTCGGGGCACACAAGACAGGCTTCCTGACTGCCAGGGCCTCAAGAAATCCTCTCAATACAACCCGGGACCCAGGTGAGGGAGGATGGGGACCCCAGCTTCAGGGGCTCCCCAAGCGGCCCTTCTCTCCCCTCTGGGGCTTTCGGACAAGAAACAGATCCCCTTGCCAAACAAAGGGGGAAGGCCTGTAGCTCCGAGAGCAAGGAGGGGATTTGCAAGAGCCTGGCCTCGGCAAGGCCTGCACAAAGCCCCATTGCTGTGTTAAAGGGCAGCTCTCGGTTCCTGGCTCAGGGTCTCCCACGGTCTGGGACAGGGTAGAGGCGATGCCATTAGTGGTTAAGTCTGCCCCTCCGGCGAAAGGAAAGGTGGAGATGGGGAATTTCTCCCTGCCATTGTCTAGCAGCCTTTGCTACTGACTGTGGTCCCTGGGCCAGCGGCATCCACAAACCACTCAGAAGCTTGCTGGAAAGGCAGCATCTCAGGCTGTGCTCCAGATGGGCTGCAGGCACGTGCATGAGGAAGGTGGCCAGGTGCACCCTGGGCACGCTGAAGGTTGAGGGGCACCGATCTGGCCTGCCCTCCTCATTGCCTCTTCTCTGCTTCCCCAACAGGTACTGGGCCTGGAACTCCTACCTCCTTCCTCCGTGATCTGCCAGGCTCATGGGCACTGTCCACAGCCCAGGAGAGCTTCTGAAAGGACAGTAGAGCTGCCCTTGCTCCCTACCCACAGCACCTGAGTTAAAAAGTGATTTTTTTGTTATTGGTCTGAGGGATTTCCATCTTAGTCTGGAGTCCTGAGCTCAGATGCAGGTACTGCCAGCCATACCTCCCTGGTAGCAACCCTGGACCTAAGGCATGTCTGTCGAAGGCCAAGTCTGCCCAGCTTAAGGACTCTGGTTCTGACTCTACCCTACTGCTCTAGGCCTCAGTTTTCCCTTTCTGTAAAATGGAATCTATATCTATAAAGGTTTCTTCAAATCTACTCTCGAGTCCACGTATTTGTCTAGTCCTGCAGGCTTAGGCATCCAGGCTGGTCTCCCTCTGTGCCTTGGAGAGGGCTGAAGAGCGTAAACCTCAGGGCTGGAGGGTGGGAAGGCTTTTAAATTACTCCCTCCTCTGTGGGTTCTGCTCGGAGCCACAGTGTTCCTGGCCCAGATGGGCTTATTGTCATCTGCCGCATCCGCTGTAGATGAGTCCATTGCAGATGGACGCACACATGCACAATCTTCTCCATGAACCTGCTGTAAGCTATTCTCGCTTTCAGTCACAGCTTCCCTTAGGCATGTGTTTAAGGACTGCAAACTCACTTTAACCTTTGCCTGGGCCAAATGTAATAAGGAAGGTAGATCTGCACCTGCAAAGCATTAGCAGAGCACTGCCAGCTCAAACAGAAATGATTTTTAGACGGTCTGCCGGTTTAGAAGCAGCCGTTCCTTGGCTTCTCTCGACTGCTCACCGAACCATTCTGGCTTTATATCTAGCCTTCTCCACCCAGGGCAGCCATAGCTTTTCTCAGCTAAAACCACCAGCCTCCGTCAATCTTCCGAACAGAAAATGCCTGGTCTGTTACACGGTGGGCTGCTCAGACAGGAACAACGTTGTCTTCTTCCTGAGTAAACCACAGTGCAGAGAAGGCCATCCCCACACGGCAGGCACCACACTTGTTGTAAGGGTGGAGGGTGGTGTAGGAGGGTCCTTGGCGCACTCACCTGGGCCCCTCAGCCCAATCCTTTACATCCGTGAAGAGCAACAGGAAAAGACAAGCACTTATTTTTTTTCTAAGAAGTTGCTGTATTTAATGCTTCCCCTCCCACCATCCCACACCCTCCCCTACCCAAGACATTTCTCTAGAAAGTAGGGGCCTTGCCCGGCCCTTCCTCTTAAGGCAGATGGTGTGGAGGTAACAAACATCAAATGCAAGGCACTGGCCCAGGGTGCAGGGGTGGAGGGCAGGGTAGTAGGCTGGGCTGGCTCCTGGCCGTTGGAAGTGAAGCAGGCGGGCAGTTTGGGCTGGTTCCAGCCTTCCAGTGCGATGCCCGAGGACAAGAGTGGTCCCAGAAAGAAACTGGCAGCCCCACTGGCCAACTGCAGCCCTAGCCTATGCCCCGTGATCCTTCTCCAGCGGCCAGTCGGCCTCAGCAGGGCACAGAAAACGCCACAGCCCAGGGAGCAAGTATGGCCTTCCTAAGCCACAACCTGTAACTCAAAAGTCTTTGTCCTTCATGATTCCTTAAAGGAGGCAGGGATTCTCCCCGATCCCCAAAGGGTTCTCCACGGGCTCCATTCTCCCATTGCCAGACTCGAGCTCTCGGGGAATGCAGAGCCCGCTGGGCAGACCCTGCAGCTCCAGCGCTGTGGTTTGAACTGCCACAGCCTGGAGCGGGGGCTCCGTGGCCTGGTGGTCTGGGCCCCGCCACCCCTCCCCAAGCCCTGTGCTCACCTCCCTAAACAGACTCTGGAGTTCAAGATCCAGCGTCCGATGCACCATGGACAAATTCACAGCAGTGGCGGAGGCAGCAGCAGCAACAGGAAAACCCCCAGCCACAAAAGCACCGGGGGTTATTAGTGCAAGAGAAGTACAAGGTCACCAGGTGACAGAAAGGGTGGCATCGGCTAAAAAGGCCAAGGGCTATTTTCCCTGAAACCGCCCCACCCTTCAGTTCCTCCTGCCCCCACTCCTCTCCCTGCTTCCAGGGGATATCTCAGGGCAGTGTCCTCACCTCCCCAAACCTCTCATCCTGCACCCTTCTCATCCTGCGCCCTTCTCATCCTGTGCCCTTCTCATCCTGCACCCTGGTCCCTGCTCCAGGGTTTCACCCCCATACACCCTTTCCTCTTCTTCCACGCAAGGCTGGGGGGCCAGGGCTCTCCCTGCAGAAGGGCAGGTCTGCAGCGGAGCTGGACTGTGAGGCTCATGGCTTCCACTTCCCTTTTCATCCCTTTCTGTCCAGCCCCCACCCGCTTCTGGTCTAAGGAAATTGACAGATTATGTCCCCATCCTCTTTACCTCGTCTCCACGTCCTCTCTGGAGGCCTCACCCACAGGCACGCCGGGAGGAGAAAGGGCGTCTCTCCCCTGCCTTCGTCACCTGCCTGTTCTGCAGGCCTGAATGTCCAGTGCCAGGGAATGGCAAGCCCATTGCCCACCAGCTCCCCACCTCCCAATGCCCAAGCGCCAGAAACAGCCCGTTCTGTGCTTCTGGTCTGAAGTGAGCCATCCGGAGAAGGTTAATGCCCTAATCAGTGGCCAGCTGTTTGGTGGCTACTGGGAGATGTGTGTCTCTGGAAGGCACGAGCCCAGGGTGGAGCAGAGAACTGCCCCATGTGGGACCAGCCCCGCAGCCAGGGACAATGCCCAAGGGACATAGGAGTGGGTGGGAGGTCTGCATGTGGGGACAGTCCCTCAGTGGCAGCCTCACCCCCGCTCTGGACAGCAGTTTTGATTTTCTGTTTTAAAAATCCCCGCCCCCCAATAAAATACGTCCACTAGAAGAGTGTCTGGTGGTCAGCGCGTGGTGTGAGGAGCGCTTGGTGTGAGGAGCGCTTGGCGTGAGGAGCGCTTGGTGGATACGGGCGTGTACCTTCATGGATAAGGATGGTGTCGCTCAGCCAGATCTCTCCTTCCTGACCGGTCCTTCTCAGGAGCCGTCCTCATTCTCAACTGAGCAGGTGGCCCCTTCTGGCCTCTCTCTCAAATTCCTCCCTCCTGAAGGCCCAGGAAGCAGAGACAGGAGCCCTGGAACCTGCCTCTGTGAGGGGACAGCTCCAGGTGGAGTGGGCTGTCAGCTTCGAGGCCTCTTGGGGACCAGCCGTCGCCCCACTCCCCATCCCCGAACAGCAGCAGGGCCCTGGGGAGCTGCTGCCAATCCAGGAGCAGGGAGTGCTGGGCCCAGCAGACACCCTCCAGCTACAGCATCTTCATCTGGCGGCGGCTCCACATGCCTCGCTTGGAATGGAAGTGATGGAAGAAATTCCTGAGGGAGAGACGCTCCACTTCCAGGCCGGCTTGGAGGATCCTGGAGGAGGAGGAGCCGGATGAGCCAACAGAAGCACAGGAGGCACCGGGGGGCCCCTCCACCTCTACCACAGACCCTCTGCTTGCTCCCCACGGGGCAGGGAAGGCAGGTGCAGTGGAAGGGTGTGGGCTTTGAAGCCAGGTGGCCTGGGTTTGGATCCAGCTGCATGGCTGGGTAAGTCATGCCTTCTTTCAGGGCCTGTCTGCTCATCTCCGGGAGGAGGATGATTATCACATACGTGTAATGAGAGGATAACGTGTGATAGAGAATTCTATCGTTACAGTGGACATACTATATACACATCAGAGATGGTGAAGACGAGAAGGATGGATGCTGAGGGCTCAGCACAGCTCCTGGCACACTCTGAGTGCCCCACAACTGGCGCCTCCAGGGGACACGTCGCAGACGGAGGGAGGCAGGGCTGCACCGGGACATCGCCCAGGCCCTCCCCGTGCCTCTTCTGCATGCGCGGCCTGCAGGGTGTTCCTCCCACAGGGAGGCCTGCACTTCTGGCAGGGCCGAGAGTGGCCGACCTGGATTCCTGAGCCTCCAAACAGGCAGGAGGTTCAGGGCTGTACGGGAGCCGTGCATCGCAGCAAAAGCCCAGCACAAACATCAAGGTGGAGGTGACTGCTGGGCCTGGCTTCCCAAATCAAGGCTTCCAGCTGCCTTGGGAGCTCCTTTGATCTAAGACCCTTTTTACGAGATCCCAGTTATCTAAGTTCCTTTAACTTCCCCCTTTTCACCTCAAATTATCTTAGTTTGTCACCCTCCTTTTCTTTCTTCCCTCAACGGGAAAAAACAATAGACCTAGTTTTCAAGCCTCGAACACTTTAGTGAGTGAGATTTGGGGCAAGTTATCAGCTTCTCTTCAAGACTCAGTCTTGTCATCTGGAAAACGGAGATCATGATGCCCACCTCACTGAGATCTGGGGAGAAATAAACAAGGTAACGGATGTGGATGGCCTGCCAAGTGTAGGGACCTGGTACCTGGTGGATGCATTTTGTCCTGCCTCTCGAGAAGTGAGCGCCTTCGTGTCAAGGTTCTGCCCCCCCGTGCTCCTGACCTCGCCCTGTCCACCTCCTGTAGACGCTGTTCCAGCACTTAGAGCCTTCTGAAGGGCACCCTCCCTTCTCCTTTGCTCCCTCCTCAAAGGCTCAGATCTCAAGGTGGCATCCTCTCTCTGCCCCTTCTCTTGGCAGCACATTTCTTGAAAAAGGAACCTCACACAGAATGGCCTCCGCCTCCTCACCACCCATGGCCCGGTGTCCCCGCCCAATCTTGCTCTCCTTGTCCACCTGCCAAGGCAGCAGCTTGTACTCTGTTCTCCTCTGAGGCTTTTCATCTCATGGACCCTTTCCTCCTGCTCCAAACCCCCAGGTCCCTTGGTGTCTCATGACTCGGCACCTCCTGGACATCCTCTTGCCCTTTAGTGGTCTCCACTGTCTCTTCTGCTGGCCCCAAAGTCTTTCCTGACCTTTGCCAGGTCTGCTTATCCCACAACTCTGGGCTCCCCGCTCGGCAGCTGAGGCAGGTGCGCCCCCCTCGGGCCGGGAGGTCTGCTTATCCCACAACTCTGGGCTCCCCGCTCGGCAGCTGAGGCAGGTGCGCCCCCCTCGGGCCGGGAGGTCTGCTTATCCCACAACTCTGGGCTCCCCGCTCGGCAGCTGAGGCAGGTGCGCCCCCCTCGGGCCGGGAGGTCTGCTTATCCCACAACTCTGGGCTCCCCGCTCGGCAGCTGAGGCAGGTGCGCCCCCCTCGGGCCGGGAGGTCTGCTTATCCCACAACTCTGGGCTCCCCGCTCGGCAGCTGAGGCAGGTGCGCCCCCCTCGGGCCGGGAGGTCTGCTTATCCCACAACTCTGGGCTCCCCGCTCGGCAGCTGAGGCAGGTGCGCCCCCCTCGGGCCGGGAGGTCTGCTTATCCCACAACTCTGGGCTCCCCGCTCGGCAGCTGAGGCAGGTGCGCCCCCCTCGGGCCGGGAGGTCTGCTTATCCCACAACTCTGGGCTCCCCGCTCGGCAGCTGAGGCAGGTGCGCCCCCCTCGGGCCGGGAGGTCTGCTTATCCCACAACTCTGGGCTCCCCGCTCGGCAGCTGAGGCAGGTGCGCCCCCCTCGGGCCGGGAGGTCTGCTTATCCCACAACTCTGGGCTCCCCGCTCGGCAGCTGAGGCAGGTGCGCCCCCCTCGGGCCGGGGAGGACGCCGTCTCTCCCACAGTGCCCTGGCTGGTGCTGAGAACATGACGGTTTACGTCTACACTCCATATACCTGCGACACAGTGTACCGGGCATGTTAACTTTCACACCAACCCTGTGACACAGACAGAGGGCGAATCACACCCCTCTAATAGAGAAACTGAGTCCCAGCGAGGCCAGCGATTTGAGGGCGTCCGAGTTCACTGCTCTTTACCACACACTGGGACTCCGCAGCCGAGGGGGACGGCCAGGCTGCTGTAGCCTGGCTGCCTGCCTAGAGCGCCTGAAGGGACGGAATTCCCAGGCCTCGTGGATGCCCTCCTCTTCCCAGTCACCTGTCCAGCAGCTCCCAGTCTTCCCCGCCCCAGCGGTCTCGGAACTCCTTGGTGTTCATGCCCCCAATCCTGTCCAGGTCAGACTTGTAGATGCCAAGCAGCCCGAACCCATTCACCTCCCAGTAGCCTGTGGACAGAAGGAGCTTCGGGTGAGATGAGCCAGAGGCAGGAGGAGGAAGGAAGGGGGCTTCCAGGCCTAGAGCGTCTTCTGAAAGTCAGAGGCTGGGGGCGAGGGAGGCTGAAGACCGTCTTAGCTGAACAAGTACTTCGCCTGTTTTGGAGGAAAGCCCCCTAACTAAGGTTCAGGGCTCAGCAGTGATTCCAGGCTGTGCCCACGGGCTGACGACGGCCCCACAAAGGGATCGGACAGTGGCAGCCACTGAAGACACAGCTGTGTGTCCGTTTACCTGCTCATTTCCCTTTCCACGGGCAGGGAGCCTACCTTTCCATCTTTGGATCCTCACAGGGCACAGCATCTGGCACACAGCAGTGCTTAGTACATGTGTGATGAATGAACGAAGGAGAAGACGAGGCAGGAGGTGTGCACTGCTGCACCTGCTGTGTGGCTGTCAGCTCAGCCCAAGGGGACCCTGTCTGGTGAGTTTTCCAGGGGAGTGAAGGCCACAGGAGGGCAGGGTGGGGCAGGGGAGGAGGATGCTGACGCTCATAGATAGGACTGCTCCCAGCTCTGGAGTTAAGAGCCAAGATCGGACAAGTCTTTCCTCCCTCCCCAGTCTGAGCAGGGCTCACCCTCAGGCCACTGGGGGGTGGCCCCACAATGCAGCCTCATCACCATGGGGGCAAAGGCCATCTTTCCCTCCACGCAGTGCTTCCGAATGGCATCGATGACTCCAGCTGGGAAGTGGATGTGGAGGTCACAGAGGAAGATGATGCTGTGTGGGTCCTGGGGACAGATGTGGGCAGGGTCAGCAGACCCTGCAGACCAGAGCTAGGAGGTCAGGCCACGCTCTAGGAGAAGCCTCAGAGTCTTCCCTATTGAAGTGATTCACAAACTCCCACAAAACCAACTGCTGGGCAGAGATCCACAGTGCTGAACATCGGAGCATAGTTCTTAACCATCAGAGCGAATTCTGACTCCTCCCCACTCTTTACGGGCTCCAGGGACCCTGGACAACTGGGCAAATGCTCCACTGTGCTCTGCTGATCCCACCCCGGCACTGGCCTGCAGCATCCTCACTCCGGTGCTCCCTGAGGGGCTCACCACCCCATACACCCCAAATGTCTCTCTACCTCTTAACCAGCCTTTAATTCCATCTTGCAAGCCCCATCCGGGCCCTTTACCTTCACGAGGTCTATGCCAGCCTGAAGTCCAGCTGAGCGTTCAAAGTTTCCACTTAGCTTCACGTACTGGTAGCTGCAGGAAGGGGAGAGAGGGCTGAGTGTCAGGACTTAGCTGTGGTGGTCCCCCGGAGGAAGTTGGCAGGCACAGAATAGAGATGATGTGTGCTCCCGAGAAGGGATTCTGGGCAGGTGAGCCCTCTGGGAAAAGTTAGAGCTAGGAATGAGGAAGGCTGGGCAGGACTCCTGGCTCTCCCCCGGACCCAGCAGCCCTAGGACTTTAGGACAGACGCGGCCCAGCCACCCCCTGGCTGGCGTCCCCCTCACCTCCGCAGCTTGGACCTCTTCAGTGCCGTCTCAACATCCATGTCCTCACTGCTATAGTCAGTGACGATGACGTTGAAGTGTGGGTCGCCGGTGACCTGGAACAGGTTTTCCATGTCTGTGATGAATTGCTGTACCCAGCGTGCCTGGTTCTTCACTACCCCAGGGGGTCAGGCAGGAGAGAGAAACACAGACAAGGCAAAGATGAGCGGCTGAGGCCTCCACTCCCAGTTCCCACGTGAGTCAGGAGGGCCCGTCGGACCTCGGCTGAGGGGACAGTGCAACTCTGCAAAACCATTAGCAACGCAGCACAGACACACGAGGCAGAGGGAGTGCTCACCGGTTAAGGGGGCCTCTGCATCCTGCTCCCCACGCACCCTCCTCCCAGGCACGGGGGCCCACGAGGCGGCCTTGGCTGAGGCTCGTCATCAGGAGCCCTGCCATGTTCTACTAGTGAAACCGTTACCTGTCCTATCCCCGTCGTGCTATCTCCATTGTTACACCCCTGCCTGTTGTGTGTTCCTCCTTCTCATATAAAACCCTGCTAATCACTTCATTAAGTACCTCCCTGTCTTTCTTCCCCAGACCAACGATCATCCCCCGTGCCAGCAACCCCAGTCATCACCCCCAACCCTGAAAGCCCGTGTGAAAGAGCGAGCGCTGGCCTATGAGGCAGGGTTTGTTTTCAGCACCAACATTTCCTAGCCACATAACCTTAAACTAGTGACTTTCCTGTTGTGAGCCTCAGTTTCCTCAACCATAAGGTGCTCTTTCTCAGAATGATGCCTATGGGATCAACTCAGCGAAAGCAGACGTGGGCGCTCCCGACAGTGCTAGGACCCCTTCCCTGAGAATGCCGAGGCTCGGCGCGAGGCTCACCAGGCACAACGAAGTGGACGACGGCTCGGTGATTCCAGGAGAAACCCTGGGGCCAGCACAGCTTGGGTTCTTGCGCCCGGGCATTCAGGACCTGTCTCCGACGGCTGTGTGGGTCCCAGACCAGGCCTTGCAGGTTCCGGGCCTCGGCCTCCTCGCCACCAGCTGGGCTGATGCCCTGCCAGCCTCGCGCAGACACATACTCCGAGATCCGCACCACACGCTGGCCTTGTTCCAACAGTTCAAGCTCCAAGAGGTAGCGGCCGCCACGTAGCTGGTCCTGACGCTTCTCCACATTCACAATACGCTGTAGCTGGTACCTCCTACGGCAGAAAGCGTGGGGAGGTTGAGTAACTCCTTTCCACACTGTGAGGGTAGCATATTGTGTCAGAAGCCTGCAAGGCTAATTGTCGGGAGACCCTGGTTTTTGTCCCAGCTTTGCCACTGGTTGGCTGTAGGGCCTCAGGCGAGATTCGCAGTCTCTCTGGGGTTCGCTGCCTCGGTCTTTAAAAACGTACCTACTGAACTGTGATGATCTCGAAGGTCTCTCACAGCTCCCAGATTCTAAGCACATGAGGTGAGTAAGAGGGGTCACACTGAAGAGGTTCCTTGAGAAACCTCCATAAAAATGGTCGCATCAACATTCCATAAGACAAAAGGAGTTACAAGATAAATGTCAATTGGTTGGCTCTAAATCATTAGTCAGTAGAGAAATAAAAATCAAAACCACAAGGTGATACCATTTCACACTCATCAGGATGGCTATCTAAAACAAAACACGATGCCGGGCGCGGTGGCTCACACCTGTAATCCCAGCACTTTGGGAGGCCAAGGCGGGCGGATCACAAGGTCAGGAGATCGAGACCATCCTGGCTAACATGGTGAAACCCCGTCTCTACTAAAAATACAAAAAACTAGCTGGGCGAGGTGGCGGTGCCTGTAGTCCCGGCTACTCGGGAGGCTGAGGCAGGAGAATGGCGTGAACCCGGGAGGCGGAGCTTGCAGTGAGCTGAGATCCGGCCACTGCACTCCAGCCTGGGCGACAGAGCAAGACTCCATTTCAAAAAAATATATAAATAAATAAAAATAAAAATAAAAAATAAAACCAATGAAATGAAAAGAAACAAGTGTTGATAAGGACGTAGGAAAACTGGAATCTTCATACACTGCTGATGTGAAATGATGCAGTGGATTCGAAAAGCAGAGTGGCAGTTCCTCAACATGCTAAACAGAGTCACCATATGACCCAGAACTTCTGCTCCTAGATATATACCCAAGATAACCGAAAGTATGTTCACATAAAAGCTTATGCATGAAAGTTCATTGCAGTGTTTTATTTGCAATAGTCAAAAAGTAGAAACAACCCAAATGTCCTTCAATTGATGGATGGAAACACAAAACATAGTCTATCCACACAATAGCATATTACTCAGCAATACAGAGGAATCAAGCATTCTATACATTCTACAACATGAAGGAAACTTTTGCTAAGTGAACTTTCTGCTAAGCACAAAAAGCCAAATATAAAGGCCACATATAATATGGTTCTATTTGTATAAAATGTCCAGAATAGGAAAATCCATAGAGCTAGAAAGGAAAGTAGTTATTGCCAGATACTACTGGGGGTAAGAGGAGGAATGGGAAGTAACCACTAACATATACGGTTTCTTTTTTTTTTTTTTTTTTTTTTTTGAGACAGGGTCTTGCTCTGTCACCCAGGCTGGAGTGCAATGGTGCGATCTCAGTTCACTGCAACCTCCACCTCCCGGGTTCAAGGGATTCTCCTGCCTCAGCCTCCCACATAGCTAGGGATACAGGTGTGTACCACCGTGCCCGGCTAATTTTTGTATTTTTAGTAGAGACGGGGTTTCACTATGTTGGTCAAGCTGGTCTCAAACTCCTGACCTCAAGTGATCCGCCCGCCTTGGCTTCCCAAAGTGCTGGGATTACAGGCGTGAGCCACTGTTTAGTTTCTTTCAAAGGTGACGAAAATGTTCTGGAATTTGGCAATGGTGATGGCTGCACAACACTGTAAACACACTTTTAAAACCACTGAAAGGTATATCCTAGAATGGTGATTTTAACGGTGTATAAATTTTATCGTAAAACATGTTGATTGGTTGAATGAATGGGTGCAGGAATGAAAAACAAAGAACTCCAGTCAGGCATCATGCCCTAGCCCTTCCAGCCCACATGCAGGGTCTTGCATTTTTTTAGTCTTTGTGTTGCCTGTTTGTCTATTTGCCAACTCTTTCCTTGGAGGAGGGGATCTCATCGACCAAGTCCTTCCAGTCCTCAACACATGTCCTGGGCCAGGCACCCAGGACTTCAGACCCTTGCCTAAGGGTGGGACAGAGACCTGCCTGGTCAAGACCCTCTCCAGGGACAGGGGCCCCGGGCACTTGTCCTTCCCAGGAACCTGAGTTGGGGGTGAAGCTCCAGCTGTTTCTGCAGCGGGGGGACCCTCTAGCCGTCCCTAGGCCCCTGCCTTCCAGGCCAGCTGGCCCCAGGAGAGCCCTTTACCTTACCCCCGGCTCCTCTGGTTGAGCTTCTTCAAGAAGACCCGCGTGACCTCAAGAGCTTCCTGCTCCGGAAGCAGCAGGTTGCCAGACGTGTTACAGTTCAGATCGATCCAGTCAGTCCTCAGGGCTTGGAAGTCAAGATTCCGGGCACTGAAGGTCTGGTCCCAGTTTACTACCGGGTCAAACACAGGTACGTACTCGAACACCTCACTCATATCCTCTTCCTCTTCCTCTTCCTCTTCTTCCCCCTCTTCCTCTCCCTCTACTTGTCCTTCCGGGCCTGCGGCTGCCACCACTTCCTCCTCCCCGTGCCAGCCCCTGCCGGGGGCCGGAGACCGTATCCTGTCACCCCATCTCTGCTCCGCGATGTACGACTCCACCTGGTTCAGCCACTGAGACTGCTCCAGAGTCTTCCTGGGGCCGTCACCCGCGGGCTTGGGCCGGGGCCCCCGAATCGGAGGCGGGTTCTTCGCAGGGTGCCCAGGAGGCCACGTGTCTCGGCTGGGCTCAAGGCTGGGTTTCTGCTTCCTCTTCTCTGGCTGCCGCGCTGGAATGTCGCTGGTCCTCCCTGGGAAGGACACTGTGGAGTTCCGTTTGGAGAGGGGGGCCGGCAGGCCGTCCCGAGGCTGAGCCAGGAGTTTCCGCAGGCTTCGGAGGTGGTAGTCGGTGACATCTTGCTCCGGGGTGGAGGCAGGTGTCCGTCTTCCCTCGAGCATCCCGGCATTCTGGTCGTTGGAGGCAGGGGTCTCCTCAGCCACTTCTCCATACTGGGCCTCTTCCTCAAGACCTGCTGTTAATAACAACCACTCCTCAGGTCAGGAGTTTCCAACCCTTTCCAAACAAGACATACAAGACAGAGGATGATCATACGTGTGATGCACCATGGGGCTCCAGACTGGGGTTGAATCCAGGCTCTAATCTATCACTTACTGTGTGACCCTGGGCAAGGTACTCAACTTCAACTAACCCCAGTTTCTTCATCTGCACAAAGGGAACAATACTGCGTCTCCCATGGGTGTGTGAAGACTGAGTGAGATAAACAGCATCACGTGCTCGGCAGGTGCACAGGCTCGGCAGGTGCACGGCACCTGAGGGACCCAACAGATGGTTCCAACCATGCCCTAATCCCCCAAAAAAGGCCCCAGAAGACAGTGCTTCTCTATATCAGAGCCTCCCAAATGGTGCGCCAGGGACAGTGATCCCCCTCCAGCAGTCCAAGGAACCTCCCCCGGGCTCTCACTCTCCTCCAGCCGACCCCAGCATGCTGCTAAAAATAGTGTCATTTTCCACATGGGCCTGGATACGGAAGAGGCAAGAGTCATGCTCTCCACTCCCTTGGGCATGAAGGGAGAGGTCATGGGATTTGGATCTTGAGCTCCTCAGGGGCGGGGCTGGCATGGTCCAAACTTCCCCTGGAAACAGACCATGGTCGCCCCTCTCAGTCTGACCTGGAAGCCTCAGCTCTCACTCTGTACCTGGCTGCTCCGGTCCCTGCTTCTCAGGCTGGTCAATCTTGATGTACTCCTGAAAGCCGAACCTGCAGGACGAAGGGAGGTGTGCACTGGCACCAGCTGCTCTGCGGGCTCAGCCCTGGCTCCGCTGGAAGTCTCAGCAGGAGTCTGACGTTTTGCCCCAGACTAGAGTGGAGGAAGGAGGCTGGGTGAGCGGTGTGTGTGTGTGTGTGTAGGAAGGAGGCTGGGTGAGCGGTGTGTGTGTGTGTGTAAGAAGGAGGTTGGGTGAGTAGTGTGTGTGTAGGAAGGAGGCTGGGTGAGTGGTGTGTGTGTATGTAGGAAGGAGGCTGGGTGAGTGGTGTGTGTGTGTAGGAAGGAGGCTGGGTGAGCGGTGTGTGTGTGTGTGTGTAGGAAGGAGGCTGGGTGAGCGGTGTGTGTGTGTGTAGGAAGGAGGCTGGGTGAGCGGTGTGTGTGTGTGTAGGAAGGAGGCTGGGTGAGCGGTGTGTGTGTGTGTAGGAAGGAGGCTGGGTGAGCGGTGTGTGTGTGTAGGAAGGAGGCTGGGTGAGCGGTGTGTGTGTGTGTGTGTAGGAAGGAGGCTGGGTGAGCGGTGTGTGTGTGTGTAGGAAGGAGGCTGGGTGAGCGGTGTGTGTGTGTGTAGGAAGGAGGCTGGGTGAGTGGTGTGTGTGTATGTAGGAAGGAGGCTGGGTGAGTGGTGTGTGTGTGTAGGAAGGAGGCTGGGTGAGCGGTGTGTGTGTGTGTGTGTAGGAAGGAGGCTGGGTGAGCGGTGTGTGTGTGTGTAGGAAGGAGGCTGGGTGAGCGGTGTGTGTGTGTGTAGGAAGGAGGCTGGGTGAGCGGTGTGTGTGTGTGTAGGAAGGAGGCTGGGTGAGCGGTGTGTGTGTGTGTAGGAAGGAGGCTGGGTGAGCGGTGTGTGTGTGTAGGAAGGAGGCTGGGTGAGCGGTGTGTGTGTGTGTGTGTAGGAAGGAGGCTGGGTGAGCGGTGTGTGTGTGTGTAGGAAGGAGGCTGGGTGAGCGGTGTGTGTGTGTGTAGGAAGGAGGCTGGGTGAGTGGTGTGTGTGTATGTAGGAAGGAGGCTGGGTGAGTGGTGTGTGTGTGTAGGAAGGAGGCTGGGTGAGCGGTGTGTGTGTGTGTGTGTAGGAAGGAGGCTGGGTGAGCGGTGTGTGTGTGTGTAGGAAGGAGGCTGGGTGAGCGGTGTGTGTGTGTGTAGGAAGGAGGCTGGGTGAGCGGTGTGTGTGTGTGTAGGAAGGAGGCTGGGTGAGCGGTGTGTGTGTGTGTAGGAAGGAGGCTGGGTGAGCGGTGTGTGTGTGTGTGGGAAGGAGGCTGGGTGAGCGGTGTGTGTGTGTAGGAAGGAGGCTGGGTGAGCGGTGTGTGTGTGTGTGGGAAGGAGGCTGGGTGAGCGGTGTGTGTGTGTGTAGGAAGGAAGCTGGGTGAGCGGTGTGTGTGTGTGTAGGAAGGAGGCTGGGTGAGCGGTGTGTGTGTGTGTAGGAAGGAGGCTGGGTGAGTGGTGTGTGTGTGTAGGAAGGAGGCTGGGTGAGCGGTGTGTGTGTGTGTGGGAAGGAGGCTGGGTGAGCGGTGTGTGTGTGTAGGAAGGAGGCTGGGTGAGTGGTGTGTGTGTGTAGGAAGGAGGCTGGGTGAGCGGTGTGTGTGTGTGTAGGAAGGAGGCTGGGTGAGCGGTGTGTGTGTGTGTAGGAAGGAGGCTGGGTGAGTGGTGTGTGTGTGTGTAGGAAGGAAGCTGGGTGAGTGGTGTGTGTGTGTAGGAAGGAGGCTGGGTGAGCGGTGTGTGTGTGTGTAGGAAGGAGGCTGGGTGAGCGGTGTGTGTGTGTGTAGGAAGGAAGCTGGGTGAGTGGTGTGTGTGTGTGTAGGAAGGAAGCTGGGTGAGTGGTGTGTGTGTGTGTAGGAAGGAGGCTGGGTGAGTGGTGTGTGTGTGTGTAGGAAGGAAGCTGGGTGAGTGGTGTGTGTGTGTAGGAAGGAGGCTGGGTGAGCGGTGTGTGTGTGTGTAGGAAGGAGGCTGGGTGAGTGGTGTGTGTGTGTGTAGGAAGGAGGCTGGGTGAGCGGTGTGTGTGTGTGTAGGAAGGAGGCTGGGTGAGCGGTGTGTGTGTGTGTAGGAAGGAGGCTGGGTGAGTGGTGTGTGTGTGTGTAGGAAGGAGGCTGGGTGAGCGGTGTGTGTGTGTGTGTGTAGGAAGGAGGCTGGGTGAGCGGTGTGTGTGTGTGTGTAGGAAGCAGGTTGGGTGAGTGGTGTGTGTGTGTGTAGGAAGGAAGCTGGGTGAGTGGTGTGTGTGTGTGTAGGAAGCAGGTTGGGTGAGTGGTGTGTGTGTGTGTAGGAAGGAAGCTGGGTGAGTGGTGTGTGTGTGTGTAGGAAGGAAGCTGGGTGAGTGGTGTGTGTGTGTGTAGGAAGGAAGCTGGGTGAGCGGTGTGTGTGTGTGTAGGAAGGAGGCTGGGTGAGCGGTGTGTGTGTGTGTAGGAAGGAGGCTGGGTGAGCGGTGTGTGTGTGTGTAGGAAGGAGGCTGGGTGAGTGGTGTGTGTGTGTGTAGGAAGGAGGCTGGGTGAGCGGTGTGTGTGTGTGTGTAGGAAGGAGGCTGGGTGAGCGGTGTGTGTGTGTGTGTAGGAAGGAGGCTGGGTGAGCGGTGTGTGTGTGTGTGTAGGAAGGAGGCTGGGTGAGCGGTGTGTGTGTGTGTAGGAAGGAGGCTGGGTGAGTGGTGTGTGTGTGTAGGAAGGAGGCTGGGTGAGTGGTGTGTGTGTGTGTGTAGGAAGGAGGCTGGGTGAGCGGTGTGTGTGTGTGTAGGAAGGAGGCTGGGTGAGTGGTGTGTGTGTGTAGGAAGGAGGCTGGGTGAGTGGTGTGTGTGTGTGTGTAGGAAGGAGGCTGGGTGAGTGGTGTGTGTGTGTGTGTGTAGGAAGGAGGCTGGGTGAGCGGTGTGTGTGTGTGTAGGAAGGAGGCTGGGTGAGTGGTGTGTGTGTGTAGGAAGGAGGCTGGGTGAGCGGTGTGTGTGTGTAGGAAGGAGGCTGGGTGAGTGGTGTGTGTGTGTGTGTAGGAAGGAGGCTGGGTGAGCGGTGTGTGTGTGTGTAGGAAGGAGGCTGGGTGAGCGGTGTGTGTGTGTGTGTAGGAAGGAGGCTGGGTGAGCGGTGTGTGTGTGTAGGAAGGAGGCTGGGTGAGTGGTGTGTGTGTGTAGGAAGGAGGCTGGGTGAGCGGTGTGTGTGTGTGTAGGAAGGAGGCTGGGTGAGCGGTGTGTGTGTGTGTAGGAAGGAGGCTGGGTGAGCGGTGTGTGTGTGTGTAGGAAGGAGGCTGGGTGAGCGGTGTGTGTGTGTGTGTGTGTGTGTGTGTGTAGTACTCAGAAGAGCAAGAGCCAAGACTGGTTGGGCTGGGATGCCACCACGGCCACTCTGGTCCAGGCGCTCCCCTGGCTCCTGCAGAGCCTCCTGCAAAGCCACCTCCTTCCCCACTCAGTGTGTCTCACCTGTCTTGGTAGTAGGCGTTTTCCTGGTAGAAGCATCTATTGTGGGTCTCCATGTGGCTCAGGCGGGTATAGTCATTGGGGTAAACAAAAGACAGATGAACCTGGAAGCGGAAAAATCAGCAGCAGGGGTCAGAGAGTGAGATCCTGGGAAGGCTACCCCGCCTGGGATCACACAGGGCCGCGGGGGACCCGCCCTTGCCAGGGAGAGAAGGGCTGCTCTGAGCGCTGAATGAAACGTTTGGCGATGCAGATGGGGCTTTCATGCCACTCGTTATGCCAGCTCTCCTGGGCTCTGTGGACCAAATGCAACCCGAGTCAAGCCCCTGGTCCACATCTCTCCTGAACCAGCTCCCATCCCTCAGCTTCAGCCAAAACCATTTCTTCCTCCCTCTGACACCTGATCCTCTCCTGAAACCTCTGAGCCTTTACCTGTAACCTCCCACAGTCCTAGAACAACCCCTCTTCTTATTTACCTCACTGCTTCCTTTGCCCCCCTTAAGCATAGCTTGTGGTCACCACCACCAAAGAACTTCTCAATTACACCCCAGCCATTCTCTGACCTGGCCATGCCTCCTGACCTCTTTCTTCTGCCCTCCAGCTCTTCCTTACAATCATCTCTAAATCTGGATGGACAGGAGAGTGGCCACCCTGCCCGTCTGGCTTCGACATGGGTTCCGGGTTCTTTAAAGCTAACTTCCCCTCCATAGTTCTTTTTCCCCCAGTGCCTGGTCTCCGGGTTTAGGAAGTCCTGCCGGCTGACTGGCTGGCGGGACTGACCAGGCAGGGTAGGGTTGTGTGGTCCTCGGAGCAGGACGCGTAAGAAGCCTCAGCCAGGCCGCCTGATACCATCACTGGGGCAGAGGTGGTGTGTGTGTGGGGGGCCTGAGGCAGAGCACCCACGAGCAGGCTCTGATGGACAGACCATTCGGGCCAGTCCATCCGGGAGTGCGAGTTCTTCCCAGCCCAGGGACCTGTGAGGCCGTCCTATCTGGTGGGATGGGATGTCAGGAAGACGGGAAAGGCAGCCTCACCACCTCCCCTCCCAGTCACAGGCAGCGATCCCTCTGCCGGCCCCGCTCGCCACGACCCAGGCAAGACTTACAAACCGGAGTCCCTGGTAGCGCTGCAGAGGGAGCCCGTCCACCAGGTAGCTGGGTTTGTAGGGACAGTCGGGCAGGACGTGGCGGAGACGCGACTTGGGGATCAGAGGCACTGAGGACGGTGGAGGAAGAGGAATGAGGGTGAGGGTGGGCCCGGAAACTGGGGCTGAAGCTTCTGCCCCGAGTAGGGCCCTTTCTGTATCCGCAAGGGGCAGCTGTGGTCTGCCAATGTCTGTGGCTGAGGCTGCCAGCCGGAGGCTGCCCCACGGACCTGGAGCAGGGCCGTTTGAGGAGCACCCTGGCAGCAGAGGACTCAGGACACAGCCCCAGGTCCAAGGCACAGTTTGACTTTAGAGTCACTGCAGGGATAGCCTCAGTAAGGTCTAGAAAGTTCTAAGAGGCCAGATAGGCTCCTCCCTCATGCAGGACCAATAACCGGATTTCCTACCATGGGCTGAACATCCCCTTAGCGCCAGTTGTCATTTTTTTTGAGAGGGGTGAGGAGTAAAGAAACTTTGTCTTTTTTTTCTTTCCTTTTTTTTTTTTTTTTTTTTTTTTTTTTTGAGACAGGATCTCACTCTGTCGCCCAGGCCAGAGTGCAGTGGTTCAATCACAGCTCACTGCAGCCTCAACCTCCTGGGCTCAAGCGATCCTCCTGCCTCAGCCTCCCGAAGTGCCAGGATGACAGGAATGAGCCACCATGCCTGGCCATCTTTGCCATCTTTTAAAATGTAAACACTCCCAAGAGGAAAAACGCATGAGACTTTAACACTGTGGTGTCAACATTATTTCTCTCCTTGGATGACAAGAGCTGGAATCCAGTAAGAGGCAAGGACACGTGAGACTGGGAAGGGACAAGAGCTGGAATCCAGTAAGAGGCAAGGACACGTGAGATCGGGAAGGGACAAGAGCTGGAATCCAGTAAGAGGCAAGGACACGTGAGATTGGGAAGGGATGTGCGGGGGACCTTCCGGGTTCTAATTCTATTTCTTCTCGTGGGTGGTGGTTCCACAAACGTACGCTCTGTCATGACAGGCAGAATTGTAAAATTACACGTAAATATTTTCACACGTATTTACATACTCTCTTTTCCGTATACATGTTCTATTTTATAAGGAAAATAAAAGGTACTACGGTGTTTGGGATACTGTGACGGGTCTCTCAAGTCTTCTCCACCATCAGCAGCGGACCTGGCAGTGCGGTGTCCCCAGACGGGATGCCAAGCGCTGGCCGAGGCCTTACCTCGGTAGAGGGTGTCCCGGGGGTCAGGCCGAAGCATGTCCGCGGGCGGCTGCTCGTCCCTGGGAAGAGCGTTGGAGGAGCCCACGTGGCTGGCTGCTGTCTGTGGGATGTGGCCCACCTCATCCATCTGTAGGAACGTCTCATCTGAGCGCAGGGAGGAAAGAACAGCAGGAGGCTGTGGGGCCTGGAGCACAGCAGCCCACTGCCCTTGAAGGTGAGGGAAGAGATGCAGACGGGGCTCGTGATTCCAGCGGCCTCTCTCTGGCTCCCGCCACAGCGGTGGCTTCACGATTCAGCTCCCTTTGGCCCCCTCTGCCGGTCCCATGGCTGACCCACATGACTGTGTCGTGTACTTGGAAAACGACACCTCTTTTTGAAAATGTGTTACTGCGGACTGCTAGAAATTTGTCATTATGTACGCCTAGTTTATTGAACATTTACAGAGCACTTAATAATAAGCCAGGCCCTGCTCTAAGAATATCCCAAATATTAACCCATCTAATCTCTAAAAGCACCACATGCCTTCCGTACTACTATGATTCCTAGTTTACAGATGAGGAACTTTGGCACAGAGAATCTAAGTCATTTGCCCAACATCATACAATGGATGGGTGGCCAAGCTGAGTTTGAAACCAGGTGATCTAGTTTCAGTGTCCAGGTTAAAGCAAGCCACAGAGAAGGGGGGTGGGGGGCTGGCTGCTGCTTTGCTGTCTGTCTCCCGGGTTCACGCATCTGTCTACACCTGCCACGGAGGCCTGTGGATGGCATGTTTTTCAGTGGGACCTCTGGCTGGGAGTCTCACTGGGGAAACGATACGAAATGGAAAATGCCACTGAAGAAAGAGGTCACTTCCTGCACATTGAAGGCAGGTGAAAAGGTTTCCTCTGCCCTGGCTATGGCTCTGCAAGAACCATGGTTACCTTATCTGTAAAACAGGGTTTTGTTTTGTTTTGCTTTTGAGACAGGGTCTTGCTCTGTTGTCCAGGCTGGAGTGCAGTGATCCAATCACAGCTCACTGCAGCTTCAGATTCAAACTCCTGGGCTCAGTTGATCCTTCCCAGTAGCTGTGACTACAGGCATGAGCCACTACACCCAGTTAATTTTTTAATTTTTTGTAGAGATGAGATCTCGCTATGTTGTCTGGGCTGGTCTCGAACTCCTCCTACCTTGGCCTCCCAAAGTGCTGGGATTACAGGTGTGAGCCACCACACTCAGCCTCAGAGTTTTTGAATCTGGTGTGAGCCTGACAGTCTCTGGACTCCCTTGAAGCTGTATTCAAAATGTTGTGTGTGGGTGGGTGGACAAAGGCATTTTTCTGAGGCAAGGGCTCAGAGAGCTTCTAGCAGGTTCTCAAAGGGGTCACTGACCCTGGGGAGTTAAGGACTCCTGGTCATAAGGTCCCACTCTTTTCTGGACCCCTTCATACCCGTGTCCCAAGCATCTCAAGCTTCCCTCCTCCCCTCCACCCCTGCCAAGTCCCCCAGGGTAGGCTGGCCCCACCTGGCCTCCATCTCCAGGGCAGGGCCAGAGCCTACTCACTTGTGAAGAGGGACAGGGAGAGGGAGTCAATGATGGTGAACTTGGCTCCAGGGTCATTCCGTCGCCACTGGAAGAGAAGACAGAGGGTAGATGCAGAAGGTGGGAGGTGGCTGGATTTCCAACAGGGGTCAAGGGACAAGGGGAGACGAGTGCCAGGAACTGAGCTGGGAGAGGCAGGAGCAGCAGCAAACTCACCGCAACTTCCACGTGGTCGGTGCCCTCCTCATTCTGCTTGTGCAGCACCTCGAAGTAGTACCTGTGGGAGGCTGACAGGCTGGCAGGAGAGAGGGCAGGAAAGCAAACGCTGTCTCCGTGGGCCCCGGGGTCGCGGCTCTGTCCCATCCCCTCGCAGCACCTTAAACTTCCTCATCCCTTCTCCTTGCTCTTAGAACCCCAGGAGTTCACTGCCTAGGTTCGAGCCCCCACTCTACCACTTGCTAACAGAGTGAGCTGTTTTCTCTCGGTGACATGAGCATAATCAGAGTAACCACTCCACAGGATGACAGGAAGAACCCAAAGAACGGTAACAGAAGCCTTCGGAGCGCAGAGACTGTGGCAGATGCTGTTCTAAATGCTTTCTGTATGTGACCTCACGTAATCCTTGTTCGTAGAGGAGAACAGAGGCACAGAAGGTTTGGCCAGTTTGCCTGAGTCACCAGGTGATGAGTGGCGGTGGTGGGATTCCACGGCAGGCCTGCCCCAGGGCCGTGCACTAGGTGCGGAGCTCCACACGGAGCGTCCACTCGCAGCCGGCATGTGAGCGCCCTTTGCAAGGGAGATGGTCTCCTTAAAATGTTTAAATGCATTTTTATTGACACGTAATGCTTGTGCAGATTTATGGGGTGCACACGGTGTTTTGTTGCATGCATAGGATGAGTAAGGATCAAGTCAGGGCATTTAGGATCCCATCACCCACCTCGAGCACTTGGCATTCTATGTTTTGGGAATATTCCAAATCCTTTTCTCCCGTTGTTGGGAAATATACAATACATCGTTGTTACTACAGTCGCCCTATTGTGCTGTCGAGCATTAGAGCGTATTCCTTCCTTCTAGCTGTGTCTGCACCCCGCCTCTCCCCTCTCCCCGTCTCTCCCCTCTCCCCGTCTCTCCCCTCTTCCCGCCTCTCCCCGCCTCTCACCCCCCCAGCCTCTCCCCGCCCAGGCCAAGTCCTTCCCAGCGTCAGCAACGCGTGCTCCTCCCGCCTGCGTCAGCACGCGCGGGCCAGCAGGGGGCGCTCTGAGGCCGGGCCACGCGCCCCTCCCCGCCAGCAAAAGCGATTCCTCTCCCGGCCGGGCCGACCGGGGTCACCGCGGGCAGCTCCCTGCAGCCGGGTCAGAGCCGTGTCCAGGCTGCCGTCGGTGTGGAGAAAAGGGGAGCGCGAGGACTGGGAGCAAGGAGACCCGTTTTCCAGTCCCGGGGGTCACTGAACAGCGGTGCGGGCCGGGCGCGGTGGCTCAAGCCTGTAATCCCAGCACTTTGGGAGGCCGAGACGGGCGGATCACGGGGTCAGGAGATCGAGACCATCCTGGCTAACACGGTGAAACCCCGTCTCTACTAAAAATACAAAAAACTAGCCGGGCGAGGTGGCGGCGCCTGTAGTCCCAGCTACCCGGGAGGCTGAGGCAGGAGAATGGCGGGAACCCGGGAGGCGGAGCTTGCAGTGAGCTGAGATCCGGCCACTGCACTCCAGCCTGGGCGACAGAGACTCAGAAAAAAAAAAAAAAATAGCTGTGTGACCTGCAATGAGTCTTGGCCTTCTGGGCCTCAGTTTCCCCATCTGTGACATGAGGAAGGATGGGCCAAAAAAAAAAAGCTGTGTGACCTGCAATGAGTCCCCGCCTTCCGGGCCTCAGTTTCCCCATCTGTGACACGAGGAAGGTGGGCCAGTGGGTGCCGAGCCAGAGACCCGGTGGCCTCGAACGCGTGGCGCAGGCGGCCGGGGGGCGGACGGGGTACAGCCGGGGGCAGACGGGGTACAGCCGGGGGCAGACGGGGTACAGCCGGCTCCACCACCACCGGCCTCCGCACTGAGGCGCGCACGAGGCCTGCCCTGACCCTCACTCACCTCACCGGCTTGGAAATCTGGCTCCGAAATTTCCCAAACTCTCCAGGGGCCGTCCATTCCTTCCCAGTCTGGAGGCGTGGAAGGGAGAAGCGGAGGGAAGGAGGGACGCACAGAGCAAACAGGAGGCCCGAGGCGGTGAGTGCAGAGACCAGGAGGGAGAAGAAAGGAGAAAAGTGAGAAAAAGAGGGAGGAAGAGGAGCAAGAGGAGAGTGGTAGGAGAGAAAACAGAAAAGAGTGGAGGAGGGTGAGTGTTGCCCACGCAAGAGGCGCCCGCCTTGCTACGAGGCCGGAGCAGAGCAGCCGGAGGGCCCCAAAGATGCTGCGGCTGGGCCCCCACAGCCGGATCGCCGGGGCCTTTCCCCAGCCTCAGACTCGCTCCCCGCTCCTCCCCGTCCGCACTCCCTGCCCCACTCCTCCTTACTCGTTACTCCCAACTCCTCCCTTTTCCCACTCCTCCTCTTCCCCCCAACTCCCCTCCTCCCTATACCCCCCTTCTCTTCCCTCCTCCCCACTCCTTATTCCTCTTCCCCCCAACTCCCCCCTCCTCCCTACATCCCCGTTCTCCTCCCTCCTCCCCACTCCTTACTCCTTTTCCCCCTCTCCCTCCCCCTTCCTCTTTCTCTCCCTCCTCCTCCATCCTCCCCACTCCTTCCCACCTCCCCACTCCTCCCCACAACCCAATCGTTACTCCCAACTCCTCCCTTTTTCCACTCCTCCTCCTACCCCTTCCCCACTCCTTACTCCTCTTCCCTCCAACTCCCACCTTCTCCCTACACCCCCATTCTCCTCCCTCCTCCCCACTCCTTACTCCTCTTCCCCCCTCCCCACTCCGCCTTCCTTTCTCTCCCTCCTCCTCCCTCCTCCTTCCCACCTTTCCCTCCTCACTCCCCACTTTCCCACAACTCCCCACACCTAACTCCCAACTCCTCCCCACTCCTCTCACCTCCCCAATCCCCACTCCTCCCCACTCCCCATTCCTCCCCACTCGTTACTCCCAACTCCTCCCTTTTTCCACTCTTCCTCCTCCCCCTTCCCCACTCCTTACTCCTCTTCCCTCCAACTAACCCCTTTCTCCCTACACCCCCGTTCTCCTCCCTCCTCCCCACTCCTTACTCTTCTTCCCTTCCCTACTTCCCCTTCCTCACTCCCTCCTCCCCACTCCTTCCCACCTTTCCCTCCTCACTCCCCACTTTCCCACAACTCCCCACACCTAACTCCCAACTCCTCCCCACTCCTCTCACCTCCTCACTCCTCCCCATTCCTCACCTCCCCACTCCTCACTCCTCCCCACTTCTCATTCCTCCCCATTCCTCTCACCTCCCCACTCCTCCCTCCTCCCCACTCCTCCCCATTCCTCTCACCTCCCCACTCCTCCCCTCCCCACTCCTCCCCACTCCCCACTCCTCCCTCCTCCCCACTTCTCTCACCTCCCCACTCCTCCCCACTCCTCTCACCTCCCCACTCCTCCCCCACTCCTCGCTCCTCCCCACTCCTCGCTCCTCCTTATTCCACTCACCTCCCCACTCCTCCCCCACTCCTCGCTCCTCCCCACTCCTCGCTCCTCCTTATTCCACTCACCTCCCCACTCCTCGCTCCTCCCCATCCTCAGTTTATCCCTTCGTAGAGGGGTAGGGGTGAGGGAGGAGACTTCCTTTCCACCCCTTCTTCCCTGCTGTCACACCAGAGATGCTACGGTAATGAGCGGCTGCTGGCGGACTCAATGAACAGGCCCCAGGAACAGATGGGAGGGCCCGGGGCTGAGCTGGCCCTACCTTGCCCACACTGGCCAGCAGCTGGAGGCCTGAGACCTGGTCATCGAGGCTCAGCCAGAACTCCGCGTTGTCATCAGCAGCAATGGCAAACTGGATTTTCCCTGGGCAGCGGGGAGAGTTTCCAGATGAGCAAGGAGGGCATCAGCATAAAAAGCCGGAGGCTTTTCCGAGTGTCTTAGCAATTAAATTCCCTCCAGGGCTGGATGCCGTGGCTTGCCTCTCTGTTAAGTGGGGGTCTCTACATCCTGGGAGACAGTGTGAAGATGGAAAAGACTTATAGAGAGAGAGGAGCTGGTTCCAGGCTACAAACCAGGGAGCGAAGCAGCAGCCTGTGGGAGTTGGACGAGACCTCGGTGTGACTCGATTTCCCCTCTCCCCTGAGGGGGGACTAACAGGAAGTTAGTCCCGTCTACCCGTAGCCTTGTGTGGTGGTCTTTGGGTCCCGGGCAGCACTCTAGAGCGGGAAGAAGGATGGGTTTTGGGCTGGCCTCACCGTCAGTGAAAGGGTGCAGGTAGCCAAAGATGCGGAGGCCATAGTTGGTCCATCTGGGGGACACGGCCAGCTTCCTCAGGGTTGTGCGGATCTATGCCAAGAAAGGGGAAGGAAACAGTTACCCAGAAGAGGGAAGAGGAAGTCGGTCCACCCAGGGCTGGTGGGAAGACTAGGAGGGGACTATGACAGGAGGGACCAGGGCTGTGGCTTCGTGAGTGGAGTGCCGGCTCAATGTCAGCTCCCATTTGCCTCTTTGTCCAGGAGACCTGTACAGTGCACAACCAGCACAACTGTACATGGTGGCCCTGGGTATACTATATTGTGAGCCAGAGAGTCTGAAACAGAAATGATGCAGAAGATGAAATTGAAAGAATCCCTAGGAAGGAAACAAGGGAACTATTATGGGCAGACAAAAAGAGAGCTCAAAAGATAAAGGAGAAAATATGGACCAGAAAAGAAGCAAGGAAAGATGCGAGACAAGTGGGCAGAGGAGGCAGGTGTGGAGGGAGGTGGGCACGGCAGCCTTCAGGCACTCACGTGGGGGTACAGCGGGAAATGCAGGTTCCTCCTGAGCTGCTGGATAGAGCTGCCACACCAGTCCTCAAACACGTGCAGGTTGGCACGGCCCCGGAACTGCAGGGTGGAGGCACCGTGGTGAGTGTGAGCACCCCATGCCCGCCCCAGCTCCTCAGCTCCGGGAGGCTGGGCAGAGAGGGGCCAGTGCTCCTCTCACTGTGCGGGTCCGGCCCACTCTATCCCATTCCTAGCCCAGCACCTGGCACTTATTTCAGGAACCTGGTGCTGATGTTCACCCCACGGCCTGGCCTTGAGGACAAGGTCTGCTCTGGCCGTGCACGCACATGCACATACTCTCCCTGGTCCTCCCATGCAGGAAGGGGGCTGGTTTTCATGCCTCAGGCAAGGGGGGCAACGGTTGTGAGAGAATAGCTGAGAGGACAGGGAACTAGGAGGAGCCTGCTGGGGTCTCAGGGAAGACTTGCTCTGCTCCCCTCCCCGTCCCTGATGCCTGAGGAGAGGAAAGCTCCACAGCTGTCTGCCTGTGAAACCCTATCTACCCAGGGGTCTCCACGCTTCTGGCTCCCCTTGGGAAGCAGCTGGGAGGCACCGCAGGAGGGAGCTGGGGCCCATCTGGGCTTGCCAGCATCTCGGTCTCCCACAGCTCTCGGAGGCCTCCAAGACTCATTCTGAGCAAGCCGTTCCTGGGACAGCCTCGGGACAGTGCCAGTCGGGTCGGATCCCCTCTCTCCTCTGTAGGACTGGGCTTGGAGGCCCAGAGCAGAAGGCCCCCTTCCCCAGAAAGGGCTAAGGCAGGATCCAGCACTCTGAGTGGGTGGCGGGGCTGGAAATTTGAGAGGAGAGGGGAAGCGTGGGGACTTTGTGCCAATCATCCTGACAGTGGGCCCCGGATCATCCCATATCCTCTCCGCCCCCAAGGCTTCTGTCCAGGTTGTGGGAGGTGGGGCCTGATGACTCCCTACCAGTAGCCTGCCCTGGCCTCCTTGCCATGCCCACCAGATAGCAAAATCTGGACTGCCCTTAGGAACTATGAGGGGACACCCAGATGAGAAGAAGTGGCGCCAAGTTCAGCAAGAGATCTGTAGGAGGGAGGATGGGCAGGCGGGGAGAGGAGTGGGGCAGGGGATAACTCCTCAACAGGAGTGCCCACGGTCCCAGGTGTGGCTGGGAGGGTGGGCGCAGCCTCCGGGGAACACTGCCCCAGCGCTGGATCCGGAGACACAGGGGAACCTATCTCTCCCCGCCCTCCAGCAGTGCGGCGCTAACGGGGCACACTGGCCTGCTCGATGCTAGGAATGTGGGCCTTGGGAAGCAGCCGCCACTCACAGAAACCGAAGTGGGGGACGGAACGGGTGGGAGCGGGAATGTGGGCTGGGTAGGTGGGTGGTGGGTTAAAGCTTCAAGCAAGGAAAGAATGGGGACATTGTGCGACTTCAGGGGAAAATCTTCAAGTCCAGTTTATAAGACTCAGCTGTCTCCTCCAAAGGCCTCCTTCTGCCCCCTCCCTGGGAGATACGGATCCCAGGAGGGAGGGCAGCTGGGGAGGGCACGCCACCAGAGAAGCCCGTTGTGTTCGGCCTGGAGGCCGGAGGCCAGAGGCCACGGGGACCGGGCAGGGAGAGGAGGGGCAGAGGGAGGCACTGGAGGCACTGGCTGGCCGCTCCTGCCTCACCCTCAGGGTCTTTCTTGCCCGAGCAATGAGATCATCAGATGCCACAGGCGGCCCCAGGCAGACAGGGTGGGAGTGTGGGAAGAGGAGCTACCTGCGCTAAGCCCAGGCCCTTACGCAGCATTGGGCCAGCCCTCAAACCATGCTGCACCCACTCTCAGGCTGTAGGTGGGGGTCTCTGAGGGGCCAGTGGGCACCCTCTTCCTCCCTGGGCCTGGGATGAGAACCCCCCGCCCCCCAAAGATTTGTGTCCCTCTGAGTTTTGGAGGCTTTGTATCTGGCGGGGACGTGGGACTCCAGCACACCAGCCCTGCCCTCTGCCCACTCGCTCCACTGTCCAGCAGTGACTAAGGCCCAGGGAGGGGCACTGGTCACTCCAAGCGCCAGAGCATGTCTATGGCCAATGGTGGTTTTGAAACTTCCAAAGTTCCAAGTACAGGAGAAGGTATCTGTTGGAACCGTGTCATTTTAAGGGTGAGGACACTGAAGCTCAGAGAGGTAAAATGACTCCCCAAGGACACACAGCAAGTAACCCTTGGGGAAGGGCAGGGCATCATGCAGGGGTGTGGGCCACACAGGAATATCCACTGCCCCTGCCGGGCCCTCACTCGGCCGCAGCAGAGCCTCCACCTGGATCTCGGCTTCTCCCCCACACGGAGCCCTCACTGCCTCCAAAACGGTCGTCCTGAAGCTCGGATCTGACCGAGCCACTCTGCTGTTTGAAACCTCCGAAGCTCCGAAGCTTCCCAGAAGGCTTCAGAGCGGAGCCTCGCCCAGCTCTGACCTACCTTTTCCGCCTTTTCCGCCTCACCTCACACCACTCCCCGTCACACACCTTTGCTCCACCCACACCAAACCCCTGTCTTTGCCAAAATCGTCCTGCTGTTTCACTTCTCCATGCTTTTACAAATGCGATTTCCTGATTGGAAGGCCCATTCATTTCTTCCTTACGTGGCAAACTCCCGCTCATCCTTCAAAGTTCTTCTCAAACAGTTCTCTCTGAGGCCGGCTATGAACAGCTCCCTCCCGGGTGTTCCCTGCACATCCTAATTATTGAAATAACAAACACTTGGAGGAGCTAAGCCCAGAACAGTATGTTCCTCCATTCTACAAGCACTGAGTGTCTGCTCTGTACCCCTTCAAGATGAAAGACAGATGGTCCTCAAAGGAGGCAGACACGTAAACAAAAGGGTGTCACCTGCGCCAGGGGCTCTGGCAGAGGTATGAGGTTCAGAGGGGCACGAAGGCAGGAGCCGTCAGCCTCCTCCAGGAGCACTCGGAAGCCCCTCACAGGACGTGGGCTCTGACTGACCCTCTGCTTCCGCTCTACCCTCTGCTACTCAACCAGAGGCAAACTCGCAAGACCAAGCATACCTGGCTAGTGGTTCAGTTTTAACTCACCGGGCAGTGGGGCCTCCCCCGGAGGAACACAGCAGGGTGATTAGGTCACCGGTTCCTGCACACCAGGAACTCCTATGTCCTGTTCAGAGTTTCGAGGACTCCATCTATTTTATTTTATTTTATATTTCATTTTATATTATTTTATTTTAATTTTTCATCGTCCCGTCCCGTCCCGTCCCATCCCTTTATTTTTAAGGTCAGGGCCTCACTCCACTGCCCGGGCTGGAGTGCAGTGGCACAATCATGGCTCTCTGCAGCCTCAAACTCCTGGCCTCAAGCAATCCTTTCTCCTCAGTTGCCCAAGTAGCTGTAACTACAGGTGCACGGCACTACACCTGGCTAATTTTTTTATTTAGTAGAAATGGGGTCTCCCTATGTTGTCCAGGGTGGTCTCAAACTCCTGGCCTCAAGCGATCCTCTCGTCTTGGCCTCCCAAAGTGCTGGCATTACAGGTGTGAGCCACCACACCCAGCCTTGAATTGTACACTTTAAATGGGTGAAATGTACGGTATGTGAATTACAGTTCCATAAGCTGTTTTAAATAAATAAATAAATAAATAAAAGGAAAGGCTGAGAACAGGAAGGAGCCTGTGTCACAGCTCTGTCCACAACAGACAGACGTTGCCTTCTCAAAGCCTGTGTGAACAACCCATGAAAACTCTGATCTCACTTGCTTTGATCTGACTTTGTACTCACCAAATTTCTTTCTTGTAACTATTTTGGGTTTTGGGAGTGGCCTGGCTGGCAGACACAGCATTTTGGTGAATGGAGCAGTGTATTTACCAAAACATGAACAGACTGTCACTGGGGTTTGTTAATGAGTGTCTTGGGATCCGTGTCGGTGTGAGAAGTTTCGAAACAGTCACTCCGTGAAGCCCAGGCCCCAAGTCAAACGTCTGAGGCCGCTGAGTCTCCAGAGTGACTTCTGGTCTCAGAGACCCTGGGCTGCCAGCCAAAGCCCGGGGCAGGGAAGCAGTGAAAGAGGAAGCCATTGTCATCTTCCTCATCTCCTGCCCTTGCTCACCTTTACAGCAGGGCCCTGCACTAACTCTGTGACCCTGAGCTGACCTCTCTGGGCCATTATCTGGAAGAGGGACATCAGAACAGCCTGACAGCTCCTGGACACCAGTAGATGCTCAATAAATGACCTGTATTATTAACCTGGGAACCTCCTGCTGGCCAAGGACGGGCAAGGGGATGGGAACAGAAGTCCCCACGATGTGGAGAGACTGCGAGGCTGGGCTGGAAGCCAGTTGGCACCATTATGCCGCTGTGTGACTGCTGTGTTGTTTGGCCTCTCCAGAGCCTTCCTTCCTTATTCTCCTCATTGATAAAATAAAAGGATTGGATCAGTGAATCCCTGAACATCCATGAAGACTGTAATGATGATTTTGTAAGCTATTTTTAATATTTAAAAATGGAAATCAGTCATTTGCCACCAAAAGGCCATACACACTTACTAAAATAGCCAATATTTCTTCTTCTTTTTTTTTTGGTGGGGGGGATGGGGGTCTCATGCTGTCACTCAGGCTGGAGTGCAGTGGCACAATCTCGGCTCACTGTAGCCTTAACTGCCTACACTCAAGCAATCCTCCCACCTCAGCCCCCCCAAGTAGCTGGGACCACACGCGTGCATCACCACGGCTAGCTATTTTTTTTATTATTATTTGTAGAGACAAGGTCTCACCATGTTGCCCAGGCTGATGTGGAACTCCTGGGCTCAAGCAATCCTCCCACCTTGGCTTCCCAAAGTTCTAGGATTCCAGGCTTGAGCCACCAAGCCCAGCCCAATTTTGATCACTATTTACTATTTGTTCGCTGTTTTTGTTTTATTATATGTTTATATATATGTTCTCGATTAGCAAAAACAAGTGGAGAAATTAGTTATTCAGGCGGGCGGATCATGAGGTCAGGAGATCGAGACCATCCTGGCTAACACGGTGAAACCCCGTCTCTACTAAAACTACAAAAAAAATTAGCCGGGCGTGGTGGCGGCGCCTGTAGTCCCAGCTACTCGGGAGGCTGAGGCAGGAGAATGGCGTGAACCCGGAAGGCGGACCTTGCAGCGAGCCGGCCGAGATGGCACCACTGCATCCAGCCTGGGCGACAAAGCAAGACTCTATCCCCCCCAAAAAAAAAAAAAAAACAGAAAAAGGATCCGAGCTATCCTTAAAGGAGAGTAGGCTAGATCATCAGACCAAATGATCTGTAAGGCAAGTTCTTTTCAAAGTACTATCTCCAGGTAGGGCGGGGCATAATTACATAATTACCTGGTGATGTCATCTAGAGCAGGTGCCAGCATTGTACTCCATCCTCTCCCAGGGCTTTAAAAGGAGGCAGTTTCACCGTGTGGACAACTAACATCACATTCAGTACAATACCGCCTCCTTCACTCTTGCCCCAGAGCAAGTGGGCGGACTGGAAATGAAACCGCCCAGGCTGAAGAGCTCAGTCTATGAGGTGTGGATAAAGACAATACCAGCCAGCACCACCCAGCCAAGAAAAGTCACCTGTGTCCGCAGGGCCTCGAGACTAAAGACACTGGGTTCTAAACAAGTTGTAAAATAGGAAACTCAAATTTAAAATTTTCACCCCCAAAGCGCCGTGCTACTTGGAAATCTTGGCATAAGGATTTATTTACTCAAGGTGATCTCATGTATGTTAATTAACCTCCGAGCCTCAGTTTCTTCACCAAAAGAAAAAGAATCTGGGGCCAAGCCTGGTAGCTCACGCCTGTAATCTCAGCACTATGGGAGGCCAAGGCAGGAGGATCGCTTGAGGCCATGAGTTTGAGATCAGCCTGGGCAACATAGTGGGACCCTGTCTCTACAAAAAATAATTTAAAAAATTAGCCAGGCAATGGTGGTACACCCCTGTAGTCCTAGCTACTCCGGAGTTCAAGGTGCAGTGAACTACGATTGTGCCACTGTGATTGTACACTCCAGCCTGGGAAACAGAGCAAGACCCTGTCTCTAAAAAATAAAAAACGGGCCGGGCGCGGTGGCTCACGCCTGTAATCCCAGCACTTTGGGAGGCCGAGTCGGGCGGATCACGAGGTCAGGAGATCGAGACCATCCTGGCTAACACGGTGAAACCCCGTCTCTACTAAAAAAAAAATAGAAAAAACTAGCCGGGCGAGGTGGCGGGCGCCTGTAGTCCCAGCTACTCGGGAGGCTGAGGCAGGAGAATGGCGTAAACCCGGGAGGCGGAGCTTGCAGTGAGCTGAGATCCGGCCACTGCACTCCAGCCTGGGCGACAGAACGAGACTCCGTCTCAAAAAAAAATAAAAATAAAAATAAAAAACGAAAAGAAGAAACATCATCTATCAAAGCCTATAAAAATGAAAAGTATTATGATGGTTCTGATAACTTTTATTCACATGGAACTGCTTCCTGTACAAGTTTTCCAAAGCAGAGTTTCCCAGTGCATGTTCCTCAGGGCATTTCTATGAAACCTAGAGCACTAGTTTCTGAGAGTACAAGAGGCATTTCATGGAAAAAAGCAATTCAGTTCGAGACATGCTGAGCTAAACCAAGTTAAACAGACGGCTGCGAACTTCCCATACTCTTTCACATGCTAATGTACATTTCCAGGAAGGTAAGGTAGTGTGTTACAGTTTTAAAAACGTATTTAACAATGGACTCTTTTCTTCATGGAATATCTTATGGGATTTAAGATAGTGGTCCAAGAAAGACAGTTTGGGACGCTTATCTTGAAGACTGGGGATTGGCGTGGCCATGAAAAGTCTTTTAGCTTTCGTGAGCCTTGTTTTCCCACCTATAATATGAGGATAATGACACTGTTTCACAGGGTCACAAAGCTGAGATGAGATGATCCGCAAAGTCTGCCGCCGCAGTAGGTCTTTGGCAAATGTAAGTGTTCCTTGTCTAAAGAGAGAAATCGGGCCGGGTGCGGTGCCTCAGGCCTGTAATCCCAGCACTTTGGGAGGCCGAGACGGGCGGATCACGAGGTCAGGAGATCGAGACCATCCTGGCTAACACAGTGAAACCCCGTCTCTACTAAAAATACAAAAAATTAGCCGGGCGAGGTGGCGGCGCCTGTACTCCCAGCTACTCGGGAGGCTGAGGCAGGAGAATGGCGGGAACCCGGGAGGCGGAGCTTGCAGTGAGCTGAGATCCGGCCACTGCACTCCAGCCTGGGCGAGAGAGCAAGACTGTCTCAAAAAAAAAAAAAGAGAGAGAGAGAAATTGAATCAACCTGGAATGCTTGGAGTGAAAAATTTTCATGAAACCGCTAAGCTGGATGCAGTCATGCCCACCTGTAATCCCAGCTCGTCAGGAGGCTGAAGCTGGAGGATTGCTTGAGCCCAGGAGTTTGAGACTAGCCTGGCCAACATAGTGAGACCCTTTCTCTAAAAACAACAGCAACGAAAAACTAACTACATAAATAATTTAAACATTTTTTAAATTCACTAGTAGAAAGTTTTCCGTGATCTCTGGAATTATCTGTAAAAACTATTTTTAGCTCTCTCAAAGAGCAGGTGCAGTAGAAATTCCCTTACCTCCGAGAGCCAGGGGACAGGCTTGTTCCACTTCAAGTAGCTGCTGTTACTGCTCCCACCTTGGTCCATTTCATGGTCCTAGTGGAAGAATGAAGAATGAACTTGGTAGGAATATTAAGATGAGAAACCGCGGGCAGGACAGGGTTCAGGCCCCTTGGAAGTGCCCGTGGGGAAGCAGAGGGCCAGGAGGCACAGTGCCTGCTCCCAGGGGTGTCGGCTCAGAGCATGCTGCCATCTGCCATTCACATCGTGTCCCTGGGAATACGTCTCCGTAGTTTCATCAATGCACGCTCCTCAGGTTCCTTCACTTTTCTGAATTTTCTGCCTTCCTCATATGGGAAAAAAGTTTACCCTCATTAGGTCAGGACCTCTTGAGGGCAGGGACCTTGGCTCCCTCTTCCTCCTTATCCCCCAGCTCTCTAGATTTGGGTTCCAACAAGGGGGAGCCCCTCGGGGACACCCCCAAACCCTCCCTATCGTGCAGGTCCACAGGCTCAGTTTGGCTGTGGTCCAGCTCTGGGATACATGTCTGTTCCAGGCTCAGCCTTGGGGCTCCTGACTGAATTACACCCCAGTTTCTCTCATCTGCCTCCTTAGGGACCGTCGGCTCAAGAAACACTACAGGGAAATGTTTCACTACAAGTCTCTACATATCCCAGCTAAGGGCAGGGAGGGGTGTCCATCCACCTTGTCACCTCTGATCTCAGCAGCAAGCACAGCACAGCCCAGCCCTCACCCGAGTGAGAGGCACCACATGCCACTGGTGATGGAGGTCACAGGCGCGGGGTGGTTCTGGCAGGGGCAGACTGAACTAGGGCACAAGGGCAGACTCCAGAAAACCGGGCCAGTGGCAGCCCAGGCTGGAGGCGGCTGGACGGACATCGCTATGGCTCAGCTAGGAGGTCCCGAGGCCAGACTAGGATTCCGGGGGCTGTTTCTCTTCTGCCTCTCCTCCCAGAGTAGCGGGGGTTACCTTTAAGGCAGCTGGGCAGAGTACCTGAGGACCCTTGTTGAGGCCCCGGCAGGGACAGTGGACTGGCCGGCCACCTACCTCGAGGTTCGGTCTCTGGGGATGGTAGAACTGGAGGTGCGGATCCACAGCGGGAATGTTCCTGCTGGCCAGAGCCTTGGCCAGTTCTCTCCAGCTGCCGTATCCTGTGGAAGGGGAAGAGAGGAGCCCTCAGGTCAGTGCAATCTGGAAACCTCACACATCTAAAAGATTTGGAAGGTTAATGGAGGGATTCGTCTTCCCTTGTGCTTCTCACCTCTCTTCAGAGGGTGGGTGGGAAGAGGGCGGGGCTGGGGGCAGGAGATAGCTGCAGATTGGCCAAGGTCCAGAGGGCAGAGAGAGGAGATGAGCTTACATCCCATCAGCCGTCACCGCCTTCCAGAAACCAGAGAAGGAGCCAGTCCCGGTGAGCATGGACCACGGGACTCCCACTACCAGCTCGTTCTCCCCCGGTTGCCTCTGGAGGCCAATTTCTCCCAAGAGCTGCTGTGGAGAGATGGTTGCGACAGGCGGTACACTCTTCCCTTCCTGCTCGGCTCCTGTGCCCTGAGCCCAGGGAACAGCAGGGGGTTACTAACGGGTGGGGAGCCCTTCCATTGATCACTGGGTTGCTGGATGGAGCCAGACCTGAGAGGCAGGAAGGGGTGGGCCTGGGATATGGTGTCTGTCAAACAAATTTATAAACCACTGGAGGTACAAGATTAGAGGCCCTGCGACTACTGGCGTCATCGGGAGGCTGCGTGGGGCTGATGCTGTCTGCCCTGAAGGCTCTGGGCCAGGTCGGCTTACACACATCTGGGAAGGCGAAAAGTCAAACCACGGCGAGAGGGAGGGAGGGAACAGGAAAGTGGGGGGTGCACACGCATTCACACCAAGTCAGGAGGCAAGGGCTGCACCAGGGTGAGGGCCGGGGAGCATCCGTCCGGCGGCTGGCCGCCGCTGACACTCCCAAAGGCTGGGACTCCCATCTGAAAGGAGATTGCTGGGCTTTGAATAAGCAGAACCAAACTACTGTTAGTCACAAACCAGAACCACAGACCACTGAAAGCTAGAAGAGGCTTTCGAGATCACCTCGTCCTCTCTTTGAGTGAGGAAAATGGGACCCAGACTGGTCAAATGGCTGATCAAGGCTCACTCAGCAAGTAGTGGCAAGGCTGAGACGAGGACCCCAGTGTGCAGGTGGATTTCCACCGAGCCTCCCCTTTCCCTCCAACAGCTTCACCACGATGTCCCCAGGATGCTGTGGTGAGCACTGCTTGGAAGGAATTAGCCTGACAGTCCCTGACCCCTGGGAGCCAAGAGTCGACAGTAGGCAGGAGTGTCACAGGAACCCCTATGTGAGCACCAGCAGGGACACAGACAACCACGCGGACACAGACAGCCACGCGGACACGGACACAGACAGCCACGCGGACACAGACCACAGACAGCCACACGGACACAGACCACAGACAGCCACGCGGACACCACAGACAGCCACGCGGACACGGACACAGACAGCCACGCGGACACGGACACAGACAGCCACGCGGACACGGACACAGACAGCCACGCGGACACACAGACAACCACGTGGACACAGCCAGCCACGCGGACACAGACACAGCCAGCCACGCGGACACAGAACACAGCCAGCCACGCGGACACAGACACAGACAGCCACGCGGACACAGACACAGACAGCCACGCGGACACAGACACAGACAGCCACGCGGACACAGACACAGCCACGCGGACACAGCCAGCCACGCGGACACAGACACAGACAGCCACGCGGACACGGACACAGACAGCCACGCGGACACAGACACAGACAGCCACGCGGACACAGACACAGACAGCCACGCGGACACAGACACAGACAACCACGCGGACACAGACACAGACAGCCACGTGGACACAGACACAGAGCACCGCCCACGAACACGGGCCTCACCGAAGGGGGCCACCCACGCTGCACACGAGTGTTTACGTAACAGGCCTGGGGAGGGGGTGGGAACGGGGGCCGCATGCTGGCAGGCAGGTGTGGGGTGAGAGTGCTTTTCTTACATGGTTATGCTTTGTGTGGGCCCTTTCGTGCTTGCTGAGTGTCTCACAGGCGTGATTGCATCTGAACCTTCTGAGAATCTCCTGAGAGGCCAGCTCCATCACCCCATTTTACGGATGGGGACAGAGCGCTCTGAGCGTAAAGTCACAGAGCTCGCTGTTCTGCAGCCAGGATTAGAACAGAGAGCTCCTCTGTCTCCCAGGCCCAGGTTTTCTCGTTCTGCCCACATTTTCTCCTGCGGGCACTTTCTGGCATAGACTTTGAGCAGTGCCGGCGCAGGGGCCTCCGCGGGGATCTGCCTTTGGGTTTCTGCAGATGTTAACCCTCCACTCAGGCTACGGTTACAGGGACTTCTGCAGCTTTGTCCCTCCGTCATCAAGGTCTCTGCTGTTTCCGGGCTGGTCCAGCTGGCAGGAAGAGGTCTGGCGAGTTCAGGGCAGGGGCGTGTTCTGGGGAAGCAGGATGCCGGGGCCACTGAAGTGATGTGAAAATACGAGGAGTGAGGGAGAAAGAGAAAGAACGCTCCCAGACTCTACCCGCCATCTCCAGATGAGCTCAGGAGAAAACTGCTTGTTCATCTGCTAATCCCAACCCAAACACATGAGCTAAAGCAAGAGCTCATCCCTTCCCAGCCCCGGGGAGCTGCTGGCTAGCAGTTGTGGGTTCAGGTGTGCCTGGGTGACATAGCAGTTGTGGGTTCAGGTGTGCCTGGGTGACACATGAGTTACACTGTGGGGAGGGGGAGGACGGGCCCTGCCTCGCTCCTGCATCTGAATGACTGGGTCATCTTCACTCTTATGACTAAAAGCTTCCTACTCAAGAGAAGCTTGTGGGGAAATACCCCCGAAATGCTGCCTGCCAGGTCAGTGGGAGTTACAGCGCGTCTCAGGTGCACGTTCCTTCTCCAAGGCAGCCTTCAGCTCAGCCAAAGTCCTTGACTGTTGGAAGTCACCCCGAGGGGAGATGACTCACCCTACAATCAACTAGCACTGTGGGTCTTCAGCTGCCTTTGTCCTGGCATCTGCTGGGGAGTGACAAAGACTCTCTCCTTGACCAAACCTTAGATGCTCCTCTGAGCACTCTCGTCTATGTGACCTCATCCTTGGGCCCTGTCCTGGGCCTGCCTAGTCCAGTTTCCAGCAAGAATTCTGCTAGGTCAGTTTAGCAGGACCCCCCACCCCGACATCTGACCAAGCTTCTCATCTCCCACCCTTGCCGTTAGCGAGCGTCCCATTAGGCCAGTTCAGCAAGAATCCCTCCATTCTTTTTTTTTTTTTTTTTTTTTTTTTGAGACGGAGTCTGGCTCTGTCACCCGGGCTGGAGTGCAGTGGCCGGATCTCAGCTCACTGCAAGCTCCGCCTCCCGGGTTTACGCCATTCTCCTGCCTCAGCCTCCCGAGTAGCTGGGACTACAGGCGCCCGCCGCCTCGCCCGGCTAGTTCTTTGTATTTTTTTAGTAGAGACAGGGTTTCACCGTGTTCGCCAGGATGGTCTCGATCTCCTGACCTCGTGATCCGCCCGCCTCGGCCTCCCAAAGTGCTGGGATTACAGGCTTGAGCCACCGCGCCCGGCCTGAATCCCTCCATTCTTGACTTCTCAGTCGCTTTCCAACCACTGACCCCTCCACTCCGCTGGCTGGCAGTGAATCCCCAGTCACTGCTGCTGTATTCAGAGCTGAGCTCCGTTCTGTCCTGAAGCCTCTCCCCCGTGTTGCAGCAGTACTACATAAAACCCGTCTTCACGACCGGTAGCTAGTGTGCGGTTCTGTTTTCTCTTTAACAGAAGGTAAGAGGCGGCTCTCTCAGTGACCAAAGACAAATCCATTTAGGGAGGTGAGTGGATTCCAGGTAGGAAATTCGGTGAAGTTAAACCCAGTCAGGTCTTGCCCCTGGGTAACAGGTGGGTCTAGGTGGCTGTGAGATACCTAAAACTTGGGATAGTCAACGGCCCAACCCTCACTAATTTAAGGAGCAGGAAAATTCCTCTGCAGGCCTCATGATGTAGCAGGAAGACAAGCAAAGCCTTCTGAGTCAGAAAGATCTAATCGTGGCCTGGCGCGGTGGCTCATGCCTGGAATCCCAGCACTTTGGGAGGCCGAGGCATCAGGATCACTTGAGCCCAGGAGATTGAGACTAGCAACATATGGGCAACATAACAAGACCCTCCCTTTTTTAAAACAAAAATAAAATTTAAAAAAGGCCGGGCACGGTGGCTCAAGCCTATAATCCCAGCACTTTGGAAGGCCGAGACAGGCGGATCACGAGGTCAGGAGATCGAGACCATCCTGGCTAACACGGTGAAACCCCATCTCTACTAAAAAATACAAAAAACTAGCCGGGCGAGGTGGCGGCGCCTGTAGTCCCAGCTACTCGGGAGGCTGAGGCAGGAGAATGGCGGGAACCCAGGAGGCAGAGCTTGCAGTGAGCTGAGATCTGGCCACTGCACTCCAGCCTGGGCGACAGAGCGAGACTCTGTCTCAAAAAATAAATTAAATAAATAAATAAATAAATAAATAAATAAAATAAAATAAAATAAATAAAATTTAAAAAAGATCTAATTGTATATCTACCACTCATAAACTGTGACTGCTTGAACAAGTAATTTAACTTCTCTGGCCCTGGTTTCTTCATCTGAATGGTGGAAATAAAAACACTTGCCCCACAGCGACTGCTATGGAGATTAAATTATGTGGGCCAGACCTAGCATGGGGTCTAGACCCAATAAACGTTTTCTTCCTAAAAATTTCCGAGTTTGAGGTTTTGGATTTAGGAGTCAGAAGATATGAGTTTCAACTGCTTTAAAAATATTCAATATTTCTCTGACTCTTTTCTCTCTATGCTTCTTTTTTTCTTATTTTTCTTTTTTTAAGAGACAGGATTACCCAGGCTGGAATGCAGTGGTACAATCATAGCTTACTGCAGCCTTGACCTCCTAAGCTCAAGTAATCCTCCCACCTCAGCCTCCTGAGTAGGAAGGACTACAGTGCATGCCACTATACTTGTTTAAAAAAAAATTTTAGAGATGGGGTCTTTTTATGTTGTCCAGGTTGGTCTTGAACTCCTGGATCAAGTGATCCTCCCACTTCAGGCTCCCAAAGTGCTGGTATTACAGGTGTGCGCCACCGCGCTCAGCTTTCTCCATGCTTATTGACCAGAGTAGTAAGCAGTGGGCCAGGAGTGGCAGCAGGGAAACAGGTAACACCCCCTCTTTGTTTCGCAGGGTTGCTCTTTGCCCCCCACCCTTCCTCATCCCCCACAAATATTCACTAAGTGCGTCTCAGGTGTCAGGAGCCGTGCTGTGCATTGGGGTATCTCCTCTTCCTGTATCCTTGCCTCTGTGTTAATCCTGCCGGTGAATAACCAGGCATTGCTTAGCCCCCCTGGGGGAACGTGGAGCTGAAAAATGTGCTGATTTAACTACTGACATTTGTCACTTGCCCTCTGGGAAGCGAACTCCTCCTGCTCCCGGCCAGACCTCTCCTCCCAGAGCGCCAGCTGCCAGGGCCTGTTTCTGCTACAACAGGTGACACATTTGTGCCAGGAGACAGACACCCCAATCTCAGGTGACAGATAAAGCACCACCGTGGGCCTCATATTCTGCCCTCACAAAGCTGGGCTATCAAATTCACCATCAGCCGGAGCTTTGCCAACATCCCTCCTCTGTGCAATGCAGACTCTTCAAAGGCCTGAAGATTACCATCTTTCTCGCTGGTAAAAATATGGCATGCATATATCCCTTTGTGCTTTTTGCTTTTTTCTAAGACTCTCGCAGACGTTATTTCATGAGCTCTTCTCAACCTCCCTGTTAGGTATCGTCATCTCCATTTTCGAGATGAAGAAACAGAAACAGAAAGGCAAAGTCATCAGCTCAAGGCCACACAGTGAACGGGATAATCCATGTCAAGGATTTATTACCCAGAACATCATCAGCCTTTAACACACGGCAGCTTATTATTTGCGTTATTAGTCATGATGCTGCAGATCTGGAACTCACAATTATTTCTCCTGACGCCTGGTCTGATTCACACCCAAGAGAAAGGGAGTCTGTCGCTGCCCAGGCTGGCATTGGTGTTACAGATTCTGTGCTGGGACTGCAGGCCTGAGCCTCCCAACTCCACTCCAGGGCTAAAACACTTCAAAGCACTTTCAACTTAGCAAGCAAAACATTCAGATTAAGTTCTCATGTTAATAAAGACCCGGGACCAACTAGCTGACCCACAACACACCAGAACCACGGCCCATGACGGGAAAATCTCCCCTGAGTCAGCCTAACACATAGCAATGCTCAAACTCCTACCAATGCCCAACAGGGCATTTTACAACGTACGTGGCAAGAGGTATTGCTTTTGCTCCTAAGCAGTTGTGATAATGGCAATATTAATAGCAGCTAACCTTTACCGAGCACTTATTATACGCAAGGCACTACGCGAAGAGTTCGACTTCACTGCGTGAAGGTGCAGATAACGTGCGCATGTGCATACACGTCACTTCATGGTAAATGGCAAGGGAGCCCAACATATATCTCCAGAATCTGTTCGAATCGTCTGTGATCTACGCTGGGAGTAACATCATCGGCCCCAAACGAGTTGGGTTCACCTCACCCATCACTCCCACATCTTACTGCTTGCTCATGTGGAAATGAACTTTGCCACCTACAGATGTGACTGGGTGTAGACTGCTCAACCCGGTGGATGGCACAAGTCCATCACAAGGGGAGCAAAAGGGTTAACCCCAACCCCAGCTACAAGCAAGCGCTCCGTATCAGTAGGGAACCTGGAAGCAACTCATGAATGCCAACAGGAGAGGTGGAGCTGAGAGTAAGCCGGAAAAAGAGGTGGAAGCAGTGGGTGTGGGGGTAACACCTGCAGGCAGAGACGCAGAGAAGCCCTTCTGAAGCTCTGACTCCAGCCTTGGGGCAGGGATCCATTAGAAAGGGCTTGCTCCTGGGCAAGGGTATGCAAGAGGGTAAGGACTGGCCCTAGCAGGGCCCTAGGAAAGTGAGGGAGAAGGAGAGGCCTGGGAGGGCTGGTTCCACGTACACCACCACATGGAAGGACCCGAAGATCCAGGGTGAACGTAGATGACTGGCTTAGAAGCCCCAGGGTCTGTAGAGAGAACTGTCACTGGACACTCAAACTGGAATGAGAAAAGGTGATGAAATCCAGAGGAACTGAACAGAAACACAGCCCTTCGCCCACTAGTGAGCAGGAGGTTGTCAAGGGAATGGACAAGAGGCCATGACATCCAGGCACAGTTCCACAAAGCCAGGCACCAGCACTGAGTCCTGGGAGGGAAAAGCAGGGCCTGCGGCTCTGTCCTTGGAGAGCACGTGGGGCCAGTCACACGTCCTCAGCAGGGCGAAGCTGCTAGGGGTAGTAGCCAGCAGGGCAGGGCCTGAACCCCACCAGAAACCTCAAGTGGCGCAGAGAGTGAGGGGTGAAGCCAGGGGCCTGTCACCTGGGAGGGAGTCTCTAAGGCAAACCCAACGCTCCAATGGCAGAGTCCGGGTGTGTGGCTAAACCTATCCTTTCTAGTCCATGATGCCCCAGGGAACCTGATGCAAGAAAAATTATTAGTAATCCAACAGTAATAGCTAGCGCTGAGATGTTAGGCATTTATGTAAACATACATAGGCCTGTTATGTTTATAGTAAATGAAACATTGGGTGTTTTATTTCATATAATAAACCTCGCTGGGTGCAGTGGCTCACACCTGTATTCTCAGCCACTCAGGAGGCTGAGGTGGGAGGATGGCCTGAGCCCGGGAGTTCAGGCTGTAGTGCGTTAGGACCGTACCTGTGAATTGCCACTGCACTCCAGCCTGGGCAACATAGTGAGACCCTGTCTCTAAAAACATTTAAAAATTAAAAATTAATAGAATAAACCTACAGGAAAGGAAGACTTAGAGGTTAAAATTCTTGCTAAAAGTCACATAGGCCGTAGGTGACCGAGCCAATATTTGAACCCAGGACAAAAGCCTGGGTACTAAATTCCACTACTCTCTATGGAATGTGCTTGAGAATTTGTGCCTGCCTCCACTATCACCCTCATTATCACCTGGTGTCAGGTACCACCGAGTCACCAGCTACCCCTGTTCCCCATCCCCTCTCCAGTGACCTCCCCCTCACCCACCCACCCACACTTCACACACACACACACCCCCACCCCAGACCATTTTCTTATATTCTCTCTCATTTGGCCACTAACATCTCTCCACATAAGCCCCCCAAATGCAAGGGAGAGTGTGGAGACCCAACTCCATTGTCCCATAGTCCCAAAACAGCTGGAGAATTGGACACGAGCGCATTCGAGCATGGGCCTGCTCCCCTCTTCCCGCTTCCAAGCTCTTCCTTCTCAACGTAAGCCACCCAGCTGTGTGTCTGCAAGCAGACGCTGCCCTGGCCCCATCTCACGCGCCCTCGCAGCACAGGTGTGCACGGGGGGGGCAAGTGAGGAGCAGCAGAAAGGTGGACTCCTAAGGCCTCCCAGCTCCTCTAGACGAGCAGATGGATATGGGTGGGGCCGTGATAAGCCTCTTCCCCACCCTCCCCTGAGCCTGCTGATGCTCACAGCCAGGGCCAGAAACCTGAAGAACAGCCAGCTGTGCCTTGCCCCGGCTTCCTGCCAAGCTGGCACCTGAGCTACTGAAATGGCTGTGGCTGCAGGCAGGCTGAGGTGTGCAAGCTACGGGCACAAGGGACTATACCTACTGCCCCACTGGGTGCCACCTAAGGGGGTCCAAGAGAGGGTATCTGAGCCCACGCCAGGTGTTTGCCTGGGTATTTCTGCCCTGCTGTCAGTGCTTCCTGTTCACCCAAACGTCCCTGCTTGGCCCAAACATCCACACTGAAGTACAAAACCAGCCGGGTGTGGTGGCTCACACCTGTAATCCCAGCACTTTGGGAGGCGGAGGGTGAAAGATTGCTCGAGCTCTGGAGTTCGAGACCAGCCTGGACAACATGACAAAACCTCGTTTCTTAAAAAAACAAAACAAGGCCAGACACAGTGGCTCACGCTTGTAATCCCAGCACTTTGGGAGGCCAAGGCAGGTGGATCACCTGAGGTCAGGAGTTCGAGACCAGCCTGACCAACATGGAGAAACCCCGTCACTACTAAAAAAAAATACAAAATTAGCTGGGCTTGGTGGTGTGTGCCTGTAGTCCCAGCTACTCGGGAAGCTGAGGCAGGAGAATCACTTGAACCCGGGAGGTGGAGGTTGCGGTGAGCTGAGATCACGCCATTGCACTCCAGCCTGGGCAAAAAGAGCAAAAACTCTGTCTCAACAACAACAACAACAAACTAGCTGGGCATGATGGCACGCACCTGTGTTCCCAGCTACTCGGGAGGCTGAGGTGGGAGGATCCAGCCCAGGAGGTAGAGGCTGCAGTGAGCCACAAGTGTACAACTGCACTCCAGCCTGGGTGACAGAGGGAGATTCTGTCTCAAAAACAAACAAACAAACAACAAAAACACAAAGTCTAAAACCAAGGGGGCAGATGAGAGGAGGTAGGAAGAGGGGGCAGACGCCCTTTCTATTCCACTGCCGCTGCTCTGGGAATGTGGAGTCCGTCTGGACCCCGCCCGGCTCAGTAAATAGCCATTCCCCAGGCCGTGAATTTGATCAGAAGAGGCCACAGAAGGTTGACCAGGCCATGGGATCACCTCTAAGATATCATCATCATCATCATCATCATCATTACAAAAAAATAAAACTAACACCTACAACATTTAAGGGCCCAGTTAGCAGTAAGTGCTGTGACAATCACAGCCACAAACACAGTCCTGTGAAGGGGAATTCTGACTTAAGACCCTTGATAAAATGGGATGATTTAGGAAAATCTAGAAGTAATAGAGTCAGGGACTTCTAAGACCGGCCGAAGCCCATGGACCTAGCGAAGGCCCACAGAGGCGTTTCCAGGGTCCCTCAGATCAGTCCTGACTTTTCTGAACCCGTCAGGCTGGTCTTTTCCGATCTTCTTTCTGCCCTGGGAGAGGACGAGCTTCTGCATGCAGAGGGAAGATGGGGGGCAATCCTCTTCCTTCCTGGAGTCTTTCAAAGAGGACGTGCAGGGGTGGTCAGGAGTAAGCGATCAGCAGGCTGAGAAAGAATGAGCTAATGAGTCAACCACCAGCAGGCATTTACTGAGCACCTGCTGTGTGCGGTGCTTAGTCCCACCAGCAGGGATTTACTGAGCACTTGCTGTGTGCGGTGCTTAGTCCCACCAGCAGGCATTTACTGAGCACCTGCTGTGTGCTGTGCTTAGTCCCACCAGCAGGCATTTACTGAGCACCTGCTGTGTGCTGTGCTTAGTCCCACCAGCAGGCATTTACTGAGCACCTGCTGTGTGCTGTGCTTAGTCCCACCAGCAGGCATTTACTGAGCACCTGCTGTGTGCTGTGCTTAGTCCCACCAGCAGGCATTTACTGAGCACCTGCTGTGTGCTGTGCTTAGTCCTCTGCTAACCGCTGTGATAACAGAAAAGTGCCAACGGAGACATTCAGCTGCACCCTTCCCTAGGTGCAGTCAGGACGGACGTCCACGGACCTGTGGATGTGCCCTGGCACACTTACTCATGCCCACAGGCAGGGCACACACAAGCCAGTTCTGCATTATGCAAACAAGCAGACCTCATTAGACGTCAGGGCTAACTGGATGCTAATGACATGATGCCGCTCATTACGTTTCCATTTCTTAGGCCTGCAGGAACCTGGGGCAGAACGTTCTGCAAACAGTTTCCGGGACTGGGAAACTGGTCTTCAATGTCCTCAAGAGTCCGGGAAAAGCAACGGAGATGTAGGAAAACCCTGACTCTGTAAGGCGGTGATGGAGAAGTTTCAGCAGAAACATCTTCAGAACTCACCTCACGTTTACCACTGAACATGGAAGCTCTGAACGGTTTGGGGCCACAGTGGGACAGTAGCCCAGTAGCTGGTCAAAAGCCTGTGCTCTTCCTCCTGTTCCTTTCCAGGTGAAAGGAGGGAGGTGCTTTCCATGGTTGGAGGCCTACAGGGACACACGCGTTATAGAAACAAAGAGAAGGAACCAGCATGAAAAAACTGACGATTGGAAAAAGAGTGGGAGAGGAGAAGAACGTAGTCAGGAATGTGGCTTTGAAAAGAAGAAAAGATCACGAGGTCAGGAGATCGAGACCATCCTGGCGAACACGGTGAAACCCCATCTCTACTAAAAAATACAAAAAACTAGCCAGGTGCGGTGACGGCGCCTGTAGTCCCAGCTACTCGGAAGGCTGAGGCAGGAGAATGGCGTAAACCCGGGAGGCGGAGCTTGCAGTGAGCGGAGATCTGGCCACTGCACTCCAGCCTGGGCGACAGAGCGAGACTCCGTCTCAAAAAAAAAAAAAAAAAAAAAAAAGAAAAGAAGAAAAGAGAGCATCACCTCACCAGCAACCGAGAGACATGGGGAACAGTTGATGATAACTGTGTTATTGGCTGGGCACAGTGGTTCACATCTGTAATCCCAGCACTTTGGGGGGCTGAGGTGGGCGGATGACCTGAGGTCAGGAGTTCGAGACCAGCCTGACCAACATGGTGAAACCCCGTCTCTACTAAAAATACAAAAATTAGCCAGGCATGGTGGCATGTGCCTGTAATCCCTGCTACTCAGGAGGCTGAGGCAGGAGAATCGCTTGAACCCAGGAGGTGGAGGTTGCAGTGAGCCAAGATCGCACCACTGCACTCCAGCCTGGGCAACAGAGCGAGACACCATCTCAACAACAACAACAATCAATCAATCAGTCAAATTGTGTTATTTATGAAGAGGTTAGACTTGTAGGCTGACTACAGTAAGATGCCAAAAGGGACCTGGGTGGGAAACAATACTGTTTACAAAACCCTCCTCCATACATTAACCCACTTAACCCACCACCAAGTTTAACAGAGGATAGTGGCAGGTTTAACACAACGAGTTTAACCCACCACATGCATTTAACAGAGGATAAACACAACAGCTAGCGAATGTGCATTTGCCCAGGGCAGTCATCATGCTAAGCACTTGACATAAATGGTCTTGTTTAATCTTCATAACAATCCTTTAGATAGGTATTAATATTATTCCCATTTTACAGATGAGAAAACTGAGGTCCTGACTGGTAAGGATGGTGCATACCTGCCCAAGAACTCACAACATCTAGATAATAGAGCTGAGATTTAACTCGTTCGTTTTCTTTTTTTTTTTTTTTTTTTTAACATCTCTTAACAAGTATCTTACACAGACCCTTTTGTTTGTTGAATACAAAAGCAATGGAATCCGAGGAAAGCAGAAAGAGGTATGGCCCTGAGGCCAAAAAAGTTTTCCAGGCCCACACAGGGACTGGGTTTGGGACCAGCAGCCAGGAGCCACAGCCACCCCGCCCTCTCCCCACCTGATGGCTCCTTTTGGAAAACACACTGTGATTAAGCCCTTTCTCTTTTCTGCATCAGGCTTGAAAACAAAAAAGGTACGTTATCTGATCTGGAGGGCTGCCAGCTGCTGGTATGCGGGGTCTGACGATTATAACTTGCCAAAGTCAAACTGAGGTTGTTGTAACCTGTCCTTGGTAGCAATAAGTGGGACGGGGAAGGCATGTATGACAGTAACTTTGTTCTCCAAGAAAGGAATATGGGGATCTGCTCTCCTCCTCCCCATGAAACGTCATTTTAATGGGACTTCAGGTTAGCCCACCGCAGGGTGGAGGAGTGCGTTGTATATTGTTTTGTCAACCATCCCACCACGGATCGGTCGGTCTATCCGATGTGTGATTTTTTGTTTTTGTTTTTGTTTTTGAGACGGAGTCTCACACTGTGGCCTGGGCGAGAGTACACTGGCAAGATCTCAGCTCACTTCAACCTCCACCTCCCAGATTCAAGCAATTCTCCTGCCTCAGTCTCCCGAATAGCTGGGATTACAGGCGCCTGCCACCACCCTCAGCTAATTTTTTGTATTTTTAGTAGAAACGGGGTTTCACTATTTGGCCAGACTGGTCTCGAACTCCTGACCTCGTAAGCCGCCTGTCTTGGCCTCCCAAAGTGTTGGGATGACAGGCGTGAGCCACTGCGTCCAGCCTCTATCCGATGTTTTCCATCAGAGCTGATTCATCTTCTTATTCTTATTTTTATCCCAGTGCCATAAATCATTTCCATTTTGCGGATGGAGACACAGAGACCTGCAGAAAAGTTAACTGATTTGTTCAATGTCAAAGGGAAGCCTGTGCTAAGGACCGGACTGGAGACGAGGCCGTTGATCCCCGGCCCAGGACTTTGTGCACCACAGCACAGCACCCGCCGGAGCTGCTGGAGTTAAGTGAGCTGCAGGCAGAGCGTTCCCGGGGAGGACGCCGGCTGAACCTAACCTAGGCAGGGGCTGAAAATCAGAACCATGCAGAGGCAAAAACCAGGTCTTGTTTGTTACCAGATTCTCACTGTATAAATGAGTTAAAATTAGTGGTTTCAACACATCCCCGCTTCAGAAAAGGATTAAATTGCCTGGGCCTTTATATTCTCATTATATAAACCAGGCATTTGATGCACGTGGAGTGAATGAACGAACGAAGGAAGGACAAGGAGGGTTGAGAGGCCTGGCGTACTGATCATGCTAGAACCGATTAGGCATCGTGACCGATTAGGTCACGATTCTGGGCTAGGGACCGAATGAAGTGACAGACACTGGCCCTGACATTGAGAAATTAACAACCAGCTGAAGGCTGTCCCAGCACCCTGTGGACACTCACAATGGCACACATGTCAAAGGCACAGCCCAAAGGCGCTTCGAAGGAAGTGCTTTCTTTAGGGAATGCTTTCTCTCTTTTTTAAATTTAATTTTTAGGAGGAGTGTGTATTTAGTAAAATACCTACAACATAAAAGTTACCATTTATTTTATTTTTTTGAAACAGTCTCCCTCTGTCACCCAGCTGCAGTGCAGAGTACAGTGGTGTGATCTCCGCTCACTGCAGCCTTGACCTCCCAGGTTCAAGCAATCATCCCAGCCCAGCTCCTAGATAGCTGGGACCACAGGCGCGTGCCACCATGCCTGGCTAATTTTTTTTTTTTTTTTTTTTTTTGGTAGAGACGGGGGTTTCTCTGTTGCCCAGGCTGGTCTTGAACTCCTAGGCTCAAGTGATCCTGCCTTCTTGGCCTCTCAAAGTGCTGAGATTACAGACGTGAGCCACCATGCCTGGCCCATTTTAACCATTTTAAAGTGTACAGTTTAATGGCATTAAGAACGTTCACACTGCCGTGCAACCGTCACCACCATCCACCTCCAGAACCTCCCCATCTTGCCGAAATGAAACTCTGTTCCCGTTAAGCACTAAGTGCCACTTTCCCTCCCCCCAGCGCCCGGCAACCACCACTCTACCTTCCGTCTCTCTGAATTTGACTCCTCACAGGATTTGACCTCACAGAAGTGGAATCAGACAACATTTTTCCCTTTGTGTCTGGCTTTTCTCACTTCACATGTTCGCAAGGTTCGCCCATGTTGTGGCACGTGTCGGAATTTCCTTCCTTTTTTAAGGCTGAATATCCCATTGTATGGATAGACCACATTTCGGTTATCCATTCATCTGTCATATACACTTGGGCTGTTTCCACCTCCTGCTATTGTGGCAAATGCTGCTGTGAACATGAGCATGCAAATATCTCTCAGAGCCCCTGCTTTCCACGCTGTTGGAAGGCATGTCTTTTTTTTTTTTGAGACGGAGTCTCGCTCTGTCGCCCAGGCTGGAGTGCAGTGGCCGGATTTCAGCTCACTGCAAGCTCCGCCTCCCGGGTTTATGCCATTCTCCTGCCTCAGCCTCCCCAGTAGCTGGGACTACAGGCGCCCGCCACCTCGCTCGGCTAGTTTTTTTGTATCTTTTAGTAGAGACGGGGTTTCACCGTGTTAGCCAGGATGGTCTTGATCTCCTGACCTCGTGATCCGCCAGTCTCGGCCTCCCAAAGTGCTGGGATTACAGGCATGAGCCACCGTGCCCGGCCCAGCACGTTTTTTTAAACTGCACACAAGTAGCAGGTGCTGCAGGCCAAGGGAGGCCAGGCTGCTCTCTTCTTTGGTGGCAAAGCCCATGTTCGATGGAGAAAGCAGAAAGTCCGGGAAACCTTGGGTGGAAAGAGGAGGAGTGGCAGGTGAGTCGAGTCAGGTTGGGGCAATCCCAGCCAACAAGTTTAAAAAAAAAAAAAAAAGAACTTCTGAGTGAGCCTGGATTAGGGCTCTCCCCAGGGACAGGGAGGTCCTAGTCCACTAGCCTGTGTGGAAGTCAGCAGTTCCAACACATCCTAGCTTCAGAGAGAGGCTAAGTTACCTGCTCCCGTGGAAGCTCCAGCTCAGTGCCGACAGAGGTCTGCACACTGTTGGTTGCCTGTCCTCAGTAAGGCCGGTACAGGAACTTAGAGCGAGCATGTAGAATTAATGCAATTTGACATTGCGGCAACATCAACGTGTGATGGTGGAATCATCTCGATGCACATGTATTTTGGATGTTTTGAACCCCTGTGGTGAGTCTCATGTTGTGCAAGCCGCATACCGGGATTGTGCAGCAGGACCATGTCGCTCAGTGACGGACCAGAAACTGCAAACAAGGCGGGAAAAACTGGTTCTTCACAGTAGTTTCTTCCAGTTAGCATCACGGGCCTGCCTCCCCGCCCTCTCTTCCTTCCTAACTCAGGACAAGAGTAATTCTGGGAAAGACCACAGAGTAGAATCACAGAATCAAAGACAGAACCACACCACAGGCCCCGGAAGGGCCAGGAACCACAGCAGTGATGAGGATCTCCGCAGTTACCCAGTGACCCGGCTCCAGACACCTCGGTGTGTCTCCCCTTAGGATTCACATTCCCAGGACAGTCTAAGTGACTTTAAGACGTAAATTCCTGGGAAAGAGGGTCTAAGTGACCCCAGGATTCAAATCCCCAGACGTCCCATGGTGGTGGAGGGTCGGCCACATCAGCAGGAGTGATGACGAGAGCCCTGCTGGTAGAAGGACCACACGTCCTTCTAACTCCATTAGAATCGTGGGTGGGGAGCGGGCGATTTTCTGAATCTTCCCTGTGAAAACAGCCTAACTCTGAATAACTGATTGTTACTCCTAAACCAGGGGTGCGACTTCTCTGAGAGTCATTACGTGTTTAATGCAAACGCACATCAAATGCAGCTGAAGGTATCAAAGATACAAACATATGGAGTTAGTTTTCCAATACTGGAGAAACTTTGCAGGACACGTGGAAGATGGAAGAGCTGACTATTCAGAATGTCCCCTGGAAAAGTGGGTTCCCGCACAGGCAGACAATACACAAGTATTTCTCGGAAAGTTAAAACAGTCATCTGTCAGAGCCTTTGAAAGCGACACTCCAATTCATATAGACACATTGGAGACGGGAGTCTCGCTCTGTCACCCAGGCTAGAGCACAGTGGCACAATCTTGGCTCAGTGCAACCTCCGCCTCCCGGGTTCAAGAGATTCTCCTCCCTCAGGAGAATCTCCTACCCTCCTGAGTAGCTGGGATTACAGGCAGGTGCCACCACACCCGGCTAATTTTTGTATTTTTAGTAGAGACAGGGTTTCACCATGTTGGCGAGGCTGGTCTCGAACTCCTGATCTCAGGTGATCCGCCTGTCTTGGCCTCCCAAAGTGCTGGGATTGCAGGCATGAACCACTGAGCCTAGCCTCCAATTCATTTTTAACTATAGTTTTTTTAAAAAAGAAAATTTAAGAACTGTTGCTGTCTAGAGAAGCTGAGAGATCATCATTGCAAGCTCTAACATTCGACATGTTAGTAAACTGAAGCTTTGAAGACGGAGACCATTGTCTGAGGTAACAAAGCAAGTCAGAGGCAGAACCAGGACTAGAGCCCAGGTCTCCGCTCTCTGGTCTGAGAATCTTCAGCTCAGACCACACATCCAGTCTCTAACGTGTGGGGCTGTTCTCGGTTTTGAGCCTGATGAGGACGCACAGCGGTGTCAGGAGTGGTAGTAAAGCATTTAATAGTTTGGAATCCTAAAACTGAACACAGCCCCTCTTGGGGAAACAGTCCAAGTCTAAAGAGGCAGCCTGGAGAACAAGCTTCTCTGAGAATCCGAGACCCTACAAGCTTAAGTCCAGACTAATTATAAATCTAGAATCATTTTTTCTTTCTTTGAGATAGCATCTTGCTCTGTCACCAAGCCTGGAGGCAATCACGGCTCACTGCAGCTTCTAACTCCTGGGCTCAAGCGATCCTCCCACCTTAGCCTCCTGAGTAGCTGGTACTACAGGCATAAGCCACCACGCCAGGTAATTTTTATTTTATTTTATTTTTTGTAGAGATGGGGTCTTGCTATGTTACCCAGCTCGGTCTTGAACTCCTGGCCTCAAGCGATCCTCCCATCTTGGTCCCTCTAAGTGTTGGGACTACACATGTAAGCCATCCCGCCCAGCCTAGAATCTTTTATCATACAAAGCAAGCTTTTGAGCTCTTCAGAAGCATAAGCCACGTAACACTCACCTCTGAGCCCTCCTTTGGCTTTAGCCTAAAAACTCTACCTGTGCACTCACAACGGTGCATTCTTGGCTAACTGGGGTATAAGAGGCCTAGCTTTCGGCCTGTCTTGGCTTTGGACACGCCTTCCTCACTAAGCTTAATCATTTCCAGCTAGTGACTTAAAGGACAGGCGCGGGACTCTCCCTGACACTTGAACACTTGGAGGCCAGTGCAGGGTTATTAATTGGCCTGATTTCAATATTGTTGTGCCTCAGGGAAGAGGGAGGTCTGAGGAGAGGCAGAGAGATGGGAGAACCGTCCATGAGTGGGGCAGTTGGAACACACACCACATTTATTAAGTTCACCATCTTATTTGGGTGCAGTCTGTGGCGCCCCAAAATAATTACAACAGTAACGTCACAGATCACAGATTACCACACCAGATGAAATAGTAATGAAAACATCAGAAGTATTGTAAGTATCACCAAATGTGACAGACATGGAGCAAGCGCACACGGCTGGAAACACGGCGCTGATAGACTTGGGGCGCGCACGGCTGGAAACACGGCGCTGATAGACTTGGGGCGCGCACGGCTGGAAACACGGCGCTGGGAGACTTGGGGCGCGCACGGCTGGAAACACGGCGCTGGGAGACTTGGTGCACACACAGCTGCCATGACCTTCCATCTGTAAACAAAGCAGCATCTGTGAAGTGCATAAAGCAAAGCATGATAAAACGACGCGTGTACCGCTCCGTGATCTCTCGTAACACGCTACACGGAGGGAGAAAACACCTACTCTGTGCACGGACAACTACTTTTTTAAATAAACGAGCAAATGCAAGTATACTTGAGAAGAGAGAGGAGTGGAGACTCACTGGCTGGAAAGCAAGCTAGGAGGGAGCCCCCACAGGCACGTCGTCGATGTTATTTATGTTTTCTTTTGACCTCTACAAATAAGAATCTGTTCCCTGGACTGCAGTGTCATTGTTGAAATATCTACTTTAGTTCAGGTACTATTAGTCACAATCTCATAAGGTAATTTCTACTGATCCACTCTTACCTTTCAGCAATGCAATGAGACGTCGACCCTTATGACGGCTGATTAAACTACCGAGCAGGGTTTTTACATCCCGTACAGCTCTATGTCTATAGAGAAAAGTATAGCAATAGAAAAGTGAGAACCTTACGAAATCAACTGGTTATTCGATGTGTTAGTGACCATATTTTCTGAACTCAAAATCAGGATATGTGATCTGGCTATCGCAACAGAATGTCTGAAATAGTTCATCTCTCCTGGAAAACCAGGCCGGTTACACTGTTTGACACCGTTATCAGTTTCAAAGACCTCTATTGTCCTTAGTCTCTCACATTCACTAAAATCACTGGTCAGAGGACCAGACGGGACTGCTCCATACAACTCTATCTAACCCATGTACAGCTGGGTCAACAGACATGTTGCTAAAGACACATGGATAGCTTTAGAGGATAAAAGTTTACTCCAAGGCCGGGAGCGGTGGCTCAAGCCTGTAATCCCAGCACTTTGGGAGGCCGAGACGGGCGGATCACGAGGTCAGGAGATCGAGACCATCCTGGCTAACACGGTGAAACCCTGTCTCTACTAAAAATACAAAAAACTAGCCGGGTAAGGTGGCAGCGTCTGTAGTCCCAGCTACTCGGGAGGCTGAGGCAGGAGAATGGCGGGAACCCGGGAGGCGGAGCTTGCAGTGAGCTGAGATCCGGCCACTGCACTCCAGCCTGGGCAACAGAGCGAGACTCCGTCTCAAACAAAAAAAAAAACAAAAAAAAAAAACAAAAAAAAAAGTTTACTCCAAAACCCCATATCCCATGTCGTGTCTTGCCCCTAACCCCCAGCAATTTCTCCCACCGCTCCCTTTTCCCCGAGCCAGTGCATGAATCCAGGGCTACCTCCATGCTGGCAGGACATGACCGCTGGCCCAAACCATATGCAGAAGTGGAAACAGCAGTAGAACCAATGCTAGGTCAAATATATGTTGAAATTCCCCCACACAGAGGACATAACGAGAGGGTAGAAAGCTGAGAACATGAAAGGGGCTAACCCGGCCAACGAGAGAATACTTTCCGCAGAAACAACCCTAGGGTCATGGCAAGCGCTGCTGAGGGCTGAGTGAGGAGCTCACCTCTTGCTGATGAGACTGCAGTCGCTAAGTTGCTAAGAAACAGCAGTCGTTCAACTTAAATTTGTGTCCCTGATTCGGCTGAAAGAGCCTCAGTGAACCAACACATCAACAAGGTCTGGTGGGAATCAAAGAGAAAATCAAGGATATCTAAGAAGATGAGCTGATAAAAAGCTGCTCGGGATGGGATGGATGACTCTGATCCTTACCAAAAAAAAAAAAAAAAAAAAAAAAAAAAAGCAGAAAGGAAAAGAGAGACGCTTTGGGGAAGGAGCCAATGCTCCGAGAAAGCTCCAGGATGAAAGGCGAGGGAGCCTTATTGCCAATGAGCCGGATTCTGCCAGCAGTGAACATTTGAACCCTTCAGATCTGTGTGACTCTCATTTTACCTGCATGATGCTTAAATGGTTTCTGAAATGTTCTCCTAGTTGAGGTATTTGTGAAGACAACTGAGGCACAGAGAAGTTGCATTGTTTTTCTTTTGGCTTCTTGAGCATAAACTTTGATATTTAATGACCTGTGATAGCTGCCGGTATCCTAGGAATACATAAAACCCTTGAGAAGCTATTAACTGTTTAGCCTTCCCAGGTCTTAGGGGAATATGTTTTCCATCTTTCAAAGAGCCTGTTGTAGGCAATTTGTAGGGTAAGATGCAAATATTCCCTTGAGTGGGCTGAGGCACTGAGCTAGGTTTCCCTGGAGTTCACCACCATATAAAAAGATACAGGCTTCTCACAAAGACTGCACAGTCTGATATTTATTTGGAACTGGCTTCTTGGATCAGTTTATTAGCATTCTGATGGTTGCACGAAATGGCTTACGGTGGGAAGAAAGCTTTAAAAGAGACCTGAAAGAAGAAGCCACATGGACAGACAAGCAGCTAGATTTTCGAAGCATCTATTAGGTATATAGTCAGTCCTTGGCATACACAGGTTCCATAGGTTTCATATCCGTGGATTCAACCAATAGCGATTGAAAATATTCAGAAAAATAAAAATAAAAAACAATATAACGATAGAAAATACAAATCAAGAATATACAACATAACAACTATTTACAATGCTATGTAAATGCAAACGCTATTGTATCGTATTAGGTATTAGAAGTAATCTAGGGATGATTTAAATATATGGGAGGGGCTGGGCACAGTGCCTCATGCCTATAATTCTAGTACTTTGAGAGGCTGAGATGGGAGGATAGCTCAGAGCCCAGGAGTTGGAGACAAGGCTGAGCAACATAACAGACCTCATCTTTACAACCACAACAACAACAACAACAACAATTAGCCGGGCATGGTGGCACACGCCTGTGGTACTAGAGGCTGAGGAGGGAAGACTGCTTGAGTCCCTGAGTTGGAGGCTGCAATGAGCTATGATCACCACTGCACTCCAGCCTGGGGAACAGAGTGAGACCCAGAGTCTTAAAAAAATTATATGGGAGGATGTGTGTAGGTTATATGCAAATACTGCACCATATTTTATAAAAGGGACATGAGTATCCTCGGATTTTGGTATCCATGGGGAATCCTGGAATCAACCCCCCGTGGATACCAAGAGACAACTGCACATAGCTGCCTTGTCTGGCTCTGAGTGGATGTTCGAAGATGGGTAAGAACCACCTGCAGAGCCAGAAAGATCTGGAATTGAATCCCCGCCCTGCCACATTTTAGCTTGTGACCTTGGGCAAGTTCCTTAATATCTTAAAACCCAGTTGTTTCACCCCCCTACTCCCACAATTCAGCTGGAAAGATGAATTAGGCACATGAATGGATGAATTTCCAACGTACAACAGCCCCGTAAGGTACTATGCTCCCCACTCTCCTAACGATAAAACTGAGGTTTAAAGGTTCACATGGTCTGTCCCAGACCTTACAGGTGGCTAAACTGGGATTCAAACTAATTCTGTTTGGTTTGAAAGGCCACGCTCTTCCCACTACTGCCTGGTTGATCCTCATTCCGACCCTGTGAAGCCAGCACTGTGGAGCCCCACTGGTGAGGAAATGGAGGCCAAGGAGCCGGTTTGGGTCAGGCAGATAAGTCACGGCTGACGGTTCTGCGTGGCCGCTAACGCACGGCGGGGCTGGAGCTCACACCCGGCCGCCTCTCCTGTGCTTTCCCCGCGGCACAGCCCTGCTTCACGCAGGAAGGAGGGGTTTGATAACGTGACAAGGACATAACTGCACACTGAGTCAAGTCTCCTGGAATCGAGAGAGGCGGATCCTGGTGGTCAGGGAAGACACACGGTGAAGTAGGTCATGAACAGGCATTTTGGGGAAGGTGGAATTGCTGGGTCTGGGAACATAAATAAATCCTGAAATCAAGTAAAATGGAAATAAAACCACTGTCCCTGAAGAGACCTAGATTTTACAGAGCCATCTCCAACCCCCTGGCCTCCCACAAGACACCTGTCTTGGGTTCCTGACTGAAACCAGAAGCTTTGTTTCTAAAATACAAGTAACACACGCTTCCCTCCCTCCCCCTAGATCACAGAGTGCAGAAGCGTGTGAAGCAGAAGGTTACGATTCTCCTGCAATCCCTGATCTTCTCCCATGGGCTACTCCCCATCTTTTTGCTAAATGTTCCTCATTTGTCCTTTAACCTTTGAACACTGGATTGCTCACCTTAGGGTCAGTCTCTGATGATCGTCTTTGCCATCAACACGGCTGCCTTGCTGATCTCAGCAGGTGTTTTGGAAAACCGTCCGTACACGGATGAGTTCCCAGCCTTAGCCTGACCACTCCCTGCGCTCCCCACTTATACAGCCAATTTTCTTACTCACTCTCTCACTTGGATATCCAAGGCATCTGAAACGTAACCTAACTCTTGATTTTTCCTCCCAAACCTGCACCTCTCCATCCTGTAAGTGACAACTCCAGCCTTCCAACCACCCAGGTCAAAAATCTTCAAACTACTTGATTCCTCTCCCCATATCCAATCCCTCAGCAGGTCTCATCAGCCACACTTTCAAAAGCCGTGCAAAATCTGACGACTTCTCCCTCCTCCATCTCCACCACTCCAGTCCTAGACATCATCGCTCTTGCAGCCCCCTTGTATCCACCCCTGCAACTATGGTCTAGAAGCAAGAGGGACCCCACCAAAATGTAAGTCGGGCCATGCCAATCCTTGCTTAGAACCTTCCAGTGACTTCCCAAACCACTCAAATACAATCCAAAATCCTTCTGATGGCCAATGAGTAAAGTTTCTTGGGGAAAGACCCAGTTTACACTGGTTGCCCTGACAATTATTAATAGTACCTGCTTTCACTCTCAAAACTATTCCAATTTAAACAATCAATTATATGGTTGCTCAACTAATAAGGCCTTACAGATTAAATCTCCGACCTTGTCTCCTATCTCTTTATCACCATTTCATTCCAGCTACCCTGATCTCCTTGCTGTTCTTCCAATATGCCAGGCATGCTGTACCCCGGGCCTTTGCATGTCCTCTACCTAAACCACACTTCCCTGAGAAAGTTTCTTGCCCTCTTTACTCAGATCTCTGCTCCAATATCAGAAGACTTTTCTGATCAACCTATATATAATAACACTCTACCCCCAGCCTATCACTCTATCTTTCTAACTCTGTATTATTTTTCTCAACAGCATTTATTACCACTTGACATATTATGTGTGCATGTGTATAAAATCTGTCTTCTCCCCACACATAAATATTTGAATATATGTTCCACGAAAGCAGGATTTTTGTCTACTTTTTTCATTATGCCTAGCACATAGGTACTTGTTCAACAAATAATGTTACTGATAATAGTATCCAGCAGGGGGAAGAACTTTAGAGTCAGGTGCTAAGACATCTAGCTTAATCTCTAAGCCTTGGTTTTCATCTCTGTAAGAAGGCTATATTAGTAGTATTTCCCATATGGGGTTATGAAGATCAAATGAGAGTGGCATACGGTAAATGTTCGATAAATATGAGATGATAAAAATAGTAAGAGCTAACACATTTAGCATTTATAATATGCCAGGCAGTGTCTTAAACATCTTACAGATGTATCCCTTTTAATTGTCATTAAAAACCCTTTGAGGCCGGGCGCGGTGGCTCACGCCTGTAATCCCAGCACTTTGGGAGGCCAAGGCGGGCGGATCACAAGGTCAGGAGATGGAGACCATCCTGGCTAACACGGTGAAACCCTGTCTCTACTAAAATACGAAAAGAAAATTAGCCAGGTGTGGTGGTGCCCGCCTGTGGTCCCAGCTACTCGGTACTTGGGAGGTTGAGGCAGGAGAATCGCTTGAACCCTGGAGGTGAAGGTTGCAGTGAGCCGAGATTGCACCACTGCACTCCAGCCTGGCGACACAGTGAGACTCCATCTCAAAAAAAAACAAAAAAAAAAAAAAAACAAAAAAAAAACAAAACCCTTTGAGGTAGGTACTATTATTGTCTCCATTTCACAGATGAGGAAATTGAACTTCAGAGAGGTTAAGCACTTGCCACATGGCTAGTAAGTTGTGCAGCCAGGAACTCAAGGTCTTTGGTTCCAGAATTTGTGTTGTTTCTTTCGTTTCTTTCTGAGAGAGAGCCTTGCTGTCGCCCAGGCTCAAATGCAGTGATGTGATCTCGACTCCACCTCCCGGGTTCAAGAGATTCTCCTGCCTCAGCCTCCCGAGTAGCTGGGATTACAGGCTCCCACCACCAAGCCTGGCTAATTTTTGTATTTTTAGTAGAGACGAGGTTTCACAATGTTGGCCAGGCTGGTCTCGAACTTCTGACCTCAGGTGATCCGCCCACCTCAGACTCCCAAAGTGCTGGGATTACAGGCGTGAGCCACCGTGCCCAGCCAAGGAGGGTCTATTTTTAAAATATAGATTGGCTTATACTATTACATATTATCCTGCAATTTGCTGTTTTTCCTCTCAACAATAATGTCACGAACATCTTTTCAATTATTTAAAAATTTTGCTGTTTGAGTCATATAATTCATCTGTGACCCGGTGCATGCTTCTTTCCTGCCTGGGAAAATTGATGTGTGGCTGAAATGGGAGTGACAATGTTGATCTACCTTAACTGGCAAGAGAAGAAGAATTTATTTACAAACAAGTACAGAACCATTTCACACCCACTAGGACAGCTGTCATTAAAAAATCAGACAATAACAAGTGTTGGCAACAGACAATAACAAGTGTTGGCACAAACACAGAGAAATTGGAACCCTTGTATATGGCTGGCGAGAGAGTAAAATGGTGCAGCCGATTTGGAAAAATCTGACAGTCCCTCAAAACACAGAGTTACTATTTGACCCAGCAATTCCATTCCCAGGTATACACCCAAAAGAAATGAAAGCCTCAGAGCATTATTACTCCCAATAGCCAAAAAGCAGAAACAATGCAAATGTCCATCAACTATGAATGGAGAAGCAAAATGTGGTCTATCCACACTGCAGAATATTACTCAGCAATAAAAAGAAATGGGCCGGGCACAGTGGCTCACGCCTGTAATCCCCATGCTTTGGGAAACTGAGGTCAGAGGATTGCTTGAGGCCAGGAGTTAGCGATCAGCCTGGGCAACACAGGGAGACCCTGTCTACACAAAGTAGTTGTGAGCTATTGTCAGAGGTGTTGGAGCAGCTCCACCTTGAATAGGGGCTGGCTAAAATAAGGCTAAGACCTGCTGGACTGCATTCCCAGTAAGTTAAGGCATTCTTAATCACAGAATGAGACAGGAGGTCGGCATAAGATACAGGTCATAAAGACCTTGCTGATAAAACAGATTGCAGTAAAGAAGCCGGCTAAAACACACCAAAACCAAGATGGTGATAAAAGTGACCTCTGGCTGTCCTGGCTGCTACACTCCCACCAGCGCCATGCCAGTTTACAAATGCCATGGCAACATCAGGAAGTTAACCCTATATGGTCTAAAAATGAGAGGCATGAATAATCCACCCCGTCTAGCATATAATCAAGAAATAAGCATAAAATGGGCAACCAGCGGCCTTCAGGGCTGCTCTGCTTATGGAGTCGTCATTCTTTTACTCCCTTTACTTTCTTAATAAATTTGCTTTCACTTTACTCTACAGATTCGCCCTGGATTCTTTCTTGGCAAAATCCAAGAAGGTGGAAGGTGGAAGATGGTGGAAGATGGTGGAAGGTGGTGGAAGGTGGTGGAAGGTGGAAGGTGGAAGGTGGAAGGTGGAAGGTGGAAGGTAGTGGAAGGTGGAAGGTGGTGGAATGTGGAAGGTGGAAGGTGGTGGAAGGTGAGAGGTGGTGGAAGGAGGAAGGTGGTGGGAGGTGGAAGGTGGTGGGAGGTGGAAGGTGGTGGGAGGTGGAAGGTGGTGGGAGGTGGAAGGTGGTGGGAGGTGGAAGGTGGTGGGAGGTGGAAGGTGGTGGGAGGTGGAAGGTGGTGGGAGGTGGAAGGTGGTGGGAGGTGGAAGGTAGAAGGTGGTGGAAGGTGGAAGGTGGAAGGTGGTGGAAGGTGGAAGGTAGAAGGTGGTAGAAGGTGGTGGAAGGTGGTGGAAGGTGGTGGAAGGTGGTAGAACGTGGTGGAAGGTGGAAGGTGGGAGGTGGTGGAAGGTGGAAGGTGGCGGAAGGTGGAAGGTGGTGGGAGGTGGAAGGTGGTGGAAGGTGGAAGGTGGAAGGTGGTGGAAGGTGGTGGAAGGTGGTAGAAGGTGGTAGAAGGTGGAAGGTGGAAGGTGGGAGGTGGTGGAAGGTGAAGGTGGAAGGTGAAAGGTGGTGGAAGGTGGAAGGAGGTGGGAGGTGGAAGGTGGTGGAAGGTGGTGGAAGGTGGTGGAAGGTGGTAGAAGGTGGTGGAAGGTGGTAGAAGGTGGTGGGTGGTGGAAGGTGGAAGGTGGTGGAAGGTGGAAGGTGGTGGGAGGTGGAAGGTGGTGGAAGGTGGAAGGTGGAAGGTGGTGGAAGGTGGTGGAAGGTGGTGGAAGGTGGAAGGTGGAAGGTATCTAAAAAAGAAATTAGCCGGGTGTCGTGGCACACGACTGTAGCTCAGCTGCTCAGGAGGCAGAGGTGGGAGAATAGCTTGAGCCCGGCAGGCAGAAGTTGCAGTGAGCTGCCACTGTACTCCAGCCTGGGCGACAGAGTAAGACCCTGTCTCAAAAAAAAAAAAAAAAAAAAAAAAAAAGAATAGGCAAATCCATAGAGACCAAAAGGAGAGTCGTGGTTGCCAGTGCCGGAGGTGGGGAGAATCGGGAGTGACTGATGTGGGTTCGAGGTTCCTTTCTGGGGTGAGGAAAGAGGTGGGGAGAATTGAGAGTGACTGATGTGGGTGCAAGGTTCCTGTCTGGGGTGAGGAAAACGCTCTGGAATTAGGCCGTGGCGATGGCTGCACAGCCCTGTGGATACAGCAGCACCAGCAAATGGAATACTCAGATGGGTGCTGAGAACCTGAGGCCAACTTACGGCCTCTACTCCTCATTCCATTTCAACATCTGGGGCTCTCCCTTCTCCCTGCTTCCCAAAGCATCTCCACTCCCAGTTTAATTATGACCATCCCCAGAGGGCTGGCAACAGGTTTCTTTTCAAAGCAGCTCTGTAGGGTTTGCACCGCCCCCCGCTCATACCCAACCCCCTCCTCTTTGTACCCAGACCGTTTACTTATTAAACCAATTAAATTAAATGACTCACATAGCACCCTTGGGCATGAGGCGGGTAAACAGCTCACAGGAGTCTGACCTGCACTTGAAAGGGCCTGTTTCCCTCCCAGCCCGGCCAACTCCCCTTACCAGCCCCCCAGCGCCCAACGCCCCCACCACCGAGTGTTTCTCAGATCACAGTGGGAAGAGGATCAGGGGGAGCTGCTAGCCCTTCCCATTGTACTTTCTCACCCCCAAGGAAGACCACACCCACCCCTCAAAAAGCTGACACAATAGCCTTCTTATTCCACTGCTCACAAAGCCAGCAGGCAGCCAGCTCAGCATCGCAGAAATCATCGGGAGCCCTCTTGCCCGCCCTTTGCTGCCACATCTTACCCCTGCAGCAGTACTGGTGCCATTTCTCTGGGTGCCCCGCCCCTGTCATGCCTGCTTTGAGCTGGATGCTCTGGAGATGCCACGCAGCTAGCTAGGTTAGGCAACCTGGGCCCACCGCTCATCTTGCCTGAAGAGGAAAGGGAATGGTTCCGATGATTTCTCCAGGCTCCAACCTGTGAGTTTTCAGTGCAATAAATGTGGACTGAACTCACTCAGCCCTGGAAGGGAACAGAGGTATGCCATACAAGGACTCAAGAAGGACACAGTAGGTCTCGTAGGGGTGAGTGCATAATTTTAGTGAAATGCAGCAAGGGATGAAACTGGGTGTGTGCGGAATAGTGTCCTGGTCTCTCCTTGCTCCCACCACCCACAGCTCACTTCTCTGCCCTGCTGAGCAGGGCACTGGCTGGGGACACACATTCACAAGTCTGGCAAGATCTTCCCTAGGCCACACTTAGAATAACCCAGCTCTCCTCTCAGCACCTCCTTCCAAACACCGCCTCGGAGGCATCCCTCTGGCAGAGTCTGGAATCCAGGAGGGAAGTGTGATTTGAGTCAGATCCTGTCCTGGAGGGGAACCACATCCTCCTGCCACCCCGCTACCCAGGCATTTCTGGCTTTGTGTATTTATAGGACTCTCTTAAACTAGGTACCAGCACACAGGAGCGGAGACCTGATTTAGGTCAATGAAATCAGCACTCGGGAGAATAAAGACACCCTGAGAGCAAGTTGCTGTTTTTTGTCCTGTTCCATATCCGGGTTTCAGTATCATCTGAATCCCCCCGAAAGCCTCCCTCTGTCTCCATTCGGTGTTGCTTCCCAAGTTTCTCCTGCCCTGGAATTCTCCCTTTTTCCTGTCCTCTCCGTATGAAGGAGTTTCCTGAAGCATAGTGGCCCCAGGCCACCTTCTAATGTTCATTTATGATTAAGTCGTTGCATTTTGCAAAGCACTTCTCAGCTGTTCACAAGCCCATCCATCCCCTCCTAGGTGGGATCTGAGTTCTCAGAGGGGGCTGGGGGTGGGGCAAAGGTACAGCGGTTGGTTCGTAGGTGCAGGTGTGCAGGTGTCCTCCCCCCCATCAGCCTCAGACACGTTGTCCATCACCTTTACTTATTTATTTTGAGTCGGAGTCTCGCGCTGTCGCCCAGGCTGGAGTGCAGTGGCCGGATCTCAGCTCACTGCAAGCTCTGCCTCCCGGGTTTACGCCATTCTCCTGCCTCAGCCTCCCGAGGAGCTGGGACTACAGGTGCCCGCCACCTCACCTGGCTAATTTTTTGTATCTTTAGTAGAGACGGGGTTTCACCGTGTTAGCCAGGATGGTCTCGATCTCCCGACCTCGAGATCCGCCCGCCTCAGCCTCCCAAAGTGCTGGGATTACAGGCATGAGCCATCGCGCCTGGCCGTCCATCATCTCTGAAGTGCTGGATGACAGGCAGTGATGGGGAAAGCAGTGTTGTCTAAATGTGTCTGTCTTACACACCTGCTGGGTAAGAAAAGCCAGTAGGGTTACGTCTCCACCTCTCCTTAGTGGGGCACCTCCCCAGCAAGGCTCTTAAAGGCATGTGCCTCTGCCCAGGCACGGGTCACACGCTGTCCCGCCAACCTCACAAGGCTGCGTGAGAGGAGAAGACCCTGGTTCCCTGGCTCCTCAGTGAAAAGTAATTGTGTATGGGAGGCCTGCTGGGGCACTTTGTAGCGTGAGACGAAGAGGTGTCCAGTTCTCCCTTACTGTGGGTGAAGCCCTAAGTCTGGGAGGTTCAGTCCTCATAGTACGTTTGTAATCTCTGCTTGGGTAAGAACAGCCTGGAGCTCTGCTGGAAGGGCCTGTGCAAATGAGAGGTCAGAGGGAAAAGGTCATGGGCGAAGAGCTGAACACGGGGTTTGGAATAGCGGCAAATATTAAGCGAGAGGAATAAGGCCGATCGGAGGCTGTGCCCAATTCTGGGGGACATCTGCAGAGAACCAAACCTTAGGTATAATTTAAACATTAAAAGGCTGTTTTATTGCTTGAGACCATGAGTTTGAGACCAGCCTGGGCAACACAGTAAGACCCTATCTCTATAACAAACATTTAAAAATTAGCCAGGCATGGTGGCGCACACCTGCAGTCCCAGCCACTCGAGAGGCTGAGGCGGGAACATTGCTCAAGCCTGGGAGTTCGAAGCTGAAGCAAGCCACGATTGCATCACTGCACTCCAGCCTGGGTGACGGAGCAACACCCCGTCTAAAAAAAACAAAAGTTGTTTCAAAATATGCACTGGTCGTTCTGAGGTAACGGCGACACTGTGAAGGATCTGGAAGCTTTCTCTTCATTAACGAATATGAACTGGATGTCCTCCTAGGGACAGGTCTGGGCTGGCGGGGCCAGCGGAAGAGGCAATAAGAGAAGACATTCTGTCTCCACTGGCTGTGGGACCTTGGGCCAAGTCATTTTTCAGATCTCTTCCAGTTATAATGGATGATCATCAGAAATTTCTTTCACAGGTTAATATCAACCCTCTACTCAAGCACTCCTGACAGGTGTCCACCAAGCTAGTACTGGATTTCCAGGGACAGGTGTCCACCAAGCTAGTACTGGATTTCCAGGGACAGGTGTCCACCAAGCTACTCCTGGATTTCCAGGGACAGGTGTCCACCAAGCTACTCCTGGATTTCCAGGGACAGGTGTCCACCAAGCTACTGCTGAATTTCCAGGGACAGGTGTCCACCAAGCTAGTACTGGATTTCCAGGGACAGGTGTCCACCAAGCTAGTACTGGATTTCCAGGGACAGGCGTCCACCAAGCTACTCCTGGATTTCCAGGGACAGGAATGTTCTGTATGCCACAGTCACGGGCTCTACAGCTGGACGACTCATGTTGCTACCTAGAGCTTTTGTTTGGTAGGGCCTCCTAGAATAAGCACCACCATTTTGTGAGAAAGTGCTTCAACCACAGATGTAAACTCTTGTATATAGACACAGAGCCACTCGCAGGGTGTAGGGTGTGGGGTGAGGGATGTAGGGTGAAGGCCGTGGGGTAAAGGGTCACCACAACAGCAGGCCACATGGCTCCTTTTCTCTGAGCTCTGTCAGTTCATTTACATCCATGTTCTGTGTTCCCACAGCGTCCAGATTCCAAGACAGCGGAAGCGTCTGTCTAATCCACCAGACAGCACCCAGGCCCAGTGACACTTCCAGACAGGGGCTCTGTGCCAAGGGCAGTGTGAAATGATGGGGTAGAGCCACTCAACAGAACACCGTGGTGAGTGAAAAGGGTGTGGAAGGCCGCACACACTAACCCAGAAAGGTGTTCAAAACATATAGTTATGTGAAAAAAGGTTGCCATATATATATTACAAAAGTGACGCTATCAAAAAAACACTTAACACTGTCACGGCCGACAGGAACTTAGGGAGACCCGATGACTACAGAGGTCCCGGAACAGAGAAGGGACATACGGAAAGGAATTCAGGATACAGTATGAACTTGAGTTAATAATAACATCCGATATGGGTTCATTAATCACGACAAAGGTACCGGGGCTAATGCAAGATGCTAATAATAGAGGAAACTGGGTGTGAGCGAAGTGAGAGCTCTCCAGACTACCTTTGCAATGTTGGGTAAATGTAAAACTATTCTAAAATTAAAAATTCATTTTAAAATGCACTTATAAGCATCGGGGCTTCTGTGTATATTTGTGTAAGTATCACAGAGGCATAGAAAACACTTAGAAAGCATATTACATTTTTTATGGTGCTTACTTCTGGGAAAGTACCTTTTAATATTATATACCTTTGAATTTTAAAAAATAGAAATGTTTTTAAGTAGAAAAAAGAGATGGAAATGAAAATATAGGAAGATAACCACCTTAAAATTCTGCCATATTTCACTGTTCCTGTGACTGAAAGAGCAGTGGGCTAGAAGTCAGGAGATTGAGGTTTTGGTCCACGTTCTTTCACCAGCTTTGTGATCCCAGGGACCTCTTGATCCTTGGTTTTCTTAGTTATAAAATGATAATATTTAGGGACCATTGTAAGTGTTACACTCTATGATTTGATAATAAACACACAAATGAAAGAACTATTTTCCTGTTGTTAGCAGATCCATCATGGGGATGCCTGAAATAATAAAGCCTTCCTAATGAATTTAAAATATTTCAGTTCCTAAAAAAAAAAAAATCTGAACTGCATAGAATGTTTCAGGGACATAGCTATAGGTATATACTGTACCCGTGCTGTATAAGAGGTTAAAAACACGAGAGAGACAAATTGGGTTACACTCTGATTTATAAGAAGAGTATCAGCTGATGCTTACCTGGCTCAGATCTATGCAAATGAAAGAAGACAAAAATAGATGGATGGAGTTGCAAATGGCAGCTCTCCCACTTGTCACTGATCTAGGGCTCTTCATGGGAGACAGTTTAAAAACCTTGGCGGGCTCCACAGAGCTTTGTCTCCAGCTCCTCGGCCTCCTCCCCCAACTCCTATCAACCCCAGAAGCAGGATAATTTGAGAGGCAGACCTATTCAGACCCCTCTCTCTCTGCAGATAGCAATCCTGGGCCCCAGTAACATGAAACAAGGGTCTTCAGGACACTCGCCCCCATGACAATGAAGGGTGGCAGGGAGACAAGACTTCAGGCAGTGGGAACCTTCTGAAAATGGACAGGAAAGCATGAGAAAGGCCAGAAAATGCAAGTCCAAACTCAAGCACGGGGCAAATTTTCCCCCCGGCAAATCTCAGCAGGTGCCAATTCTTGATTTCAGGTTTCTCCAAAGCAATTCTCCAGTCCAAGAAGGATCAGGGTTCAAATGGGTGGGCAGACGGCCCTGCCTTTCCCCGCCGGGCTTAGGGAGTCCGGGGCTGGAGGCTGCAGTGGGAACAGAGGAAAGTGGGCTGCTGTGAGGGCCACTGATGCTGCTGTCAGTCCTCTGGGCGAGGTTGGCCTGGCGGTCACTGTCCCTCTGCTCTTTCACCAGCTGTCAGTTATTCTAGGAGGAGCGTGAAGCCCCAAGTTGTCTCAAAACAGAGCTACCAAATAACTAATTAATTCACTCATTACATAGTATAGAACATCTGTGAAAATCTGTGGTGAGGCTGGGCGCGGTGGCTCACACCTGTAATCCCAGCACTCCAGGAGGCCAAGGTGGGCGGATCACAAGGTCAGGAGATTGAGACCACGTTGGCTAACATGGTGAAACTGTCTTTACCAAAAATACAAAAAAAATTAGCTAGGCATGGTGGTGGGCACCTGTAATCCCAGCTATTCTGGAGGCTGAGGCAGGAGAATCGCTTGAACCCAAGAGGCGGAGGTTGCAGTGACCCGAGATCGCTCCACTGCACTCCATCCTGGGCAACAAGAACGAAACTCCACCTCAAAAAAAAAAAAAAAAACCTGCGGTGAACTCTTTTTAAGACGATATATTCACATAAGGGTTTTTGTCGGGGAGGGCAGAAGGGTTAAGAAAGGACAGAAGGGTTAAGGGAATTAAAGGCAGAAGGGTTAAGAAAGAGAAGATTTGACAACATGGTGATGATAGTAACAATATGTGGATTTTTTTTTTTTTTTTTTGGACAGAATCTCACTCTGTTGCTCAGGTTGGAGCGCTGAGGTGCGATTAAAGCTCACTGCAGACTCAAATTCCTGGGCTAAAACGTAGCCAGCCATGGCAGCCGGTGCTTACAGTCCCAGCTATTTGGGAGGCTGAAGTGGAAGGACGGCTTGGGCCCAGGAGGCGGAGGTTGCAGTGAGCTGAGATCACGCCACTGCACTCCAGCCTGGGCAACAGAGTGAGACGCCGTCTCAGAAAACAAAAAAGGGGGTGGGGGGCGGTTGTTGGGTGGAGAGAGGAGGCTGGATTCGAGACACATTTCATGATTGTATAGAGGTGAGAGGACTAGTGGTTTTATATTTTACTTAAATTCTGGTGTATAGTGTTGGATTTCTTTTTTTTTTTTTTTTTTAATTGTGGGTTGTTTTTTTTCTTTATAGACAGGGTCTCGCTGTTGCCCAGGCTGGAATGCAGTGATGGGATCTCAGCTCACTGAAGCCTCGACTTCCCAGGCTGAAGTGATCCTCCTGCCTCAGCCTTCACTTTTCCTTCTTTCTTTTTAAGCAATGAGCATGTGTTACTTTTACATTTTTTTAAAATTTTTTTAATTGAGACAGAGTCTCACTCTGTCTCCCAGGCTGGAGTGCCTTGGCATGATCTCGACTCACTGCAACCTCTGTCTCCGAGGTTCAAGCGATTCTCCTGCCTCAGCTTCCCAAGTAGCTGGGATTACAGGCATGCACCACCACACCTGGCTAATTTTTGTATTTTTAGTAGAGACGGGATTTCACCATGTTAGTCTGGCTGGTCTCGAACTCCTGACCTCAGGTGATCCACCCACCTCGGCCTCCCAAAATATTGGGATTACAGGCGTGAGCCACCGCGTCCGGCCACTTTTACACTTTTAAGAAGAAGGCAGTAGGTGGTCAACAGTGTCAAATGCTGCCAGGCAGCTGTTCAGAGATCAGTGCATTGGGGAACTGAGGTCCACCCAGGTTCACAGACCTTAAATGACTCGCTCTGGTCATCAAGAGCTTATCTGTATGGTAAACAGTAGGAAAGGAGCAGGGCTTGGCTGTTAGGAGTGCAGGTGGGGGTGGAGGAGCAAAGCTGACTTTGGCATCTTTCATCCAACAAGCAACAAGTTCCTTAAGGACGGTAATTCACTGCTCCACACAGCAAGAAGGCGTGAGCGGTGAGCCTGAGGTTCATTTTACAGGTCAGAAATCTGAGACGCAGACAGGAAAAACGCTTTGTGCAAGAGCCTGCGGAGGATTTGACAACTGATAGCAGAGAAGTCACAGCTCCCAGGAAACACGGGCTTTGAGGAGGGAGGTGGCTGTCAACAGAGCGAGACAGAGGCTGCGTGAGTGGCAGCCGTGGCTTAGTGGCTGGGGCAGTCGAGATCATGAGGTGTGGTCACTGAGCGGACAGGCGTGTCGGTGAAAGAACAGGTATGCAAGGCTGGGACTGGAAACCCAGGCTGTGGTCATGTGAGTCACTGCACACGTGCCTGCAATCCCCAGGATTTCCTTGCTGGGAAACAGGGTAGAAAACAGCAGCCAGCAGCAGCAAACCCAAAACTTCCTATTATTGCCTCTGTTGAGTCACTGCATCTTGTCCAGCTCCTAGTTCCCACTCAAGAACTTGTTTAGGAGGCCACAGTGGCTCACGCCTGTCATCCCAGCGCTTTGGGAGGCCAAGACAGGAGAATAGCTTGAACCTCGGAGTTCAAGACCAGCCTGGACAACACAACAAGAATCTATCTCTACAAAAAATAAAAATACGAAAATTAGCCAGCGTAGTGGGTCACGCCTGTAGTCCCAGCTACTCTGGAGGCTGAGGTGGCAGGATCGCCTGAGCCCAGGAATTAAGGCTGCAGTGAGCTATGATCGCACTACTGCACTCCAGCTTGGGCAGCAGAGCAAGACACCCTCTCAAAAAGACAAAATGAAAGAACGTGTTTAAACAAAAAGGAAAAAGTGCTCACATATGGCACTACTCCTGAAATAATAGCAAGGGTTACTACCCTCTGCAAATCTATGCTAACACCACTCACTGCCTTCCAGATTTTAACTTCCCTTGCTTTACGTCTTTCTCGGCCTCCCTCTTCCTCAGTCTTTCTCTAACATTTCATCTCTCACCCCTGCTTGTTTCTCCTTTCTCTTTCCAATCCCTTTGTATCTGTGTCTCAGCATCTCTCTCAGCCTGTGTCCCTACACCTCTTCCCTATCCTCATCATTTGGAACTAATGCAACACCGGGAGCAGACCCCTAAGGCTGTGATATAGTATTTTACCTCCAAGGGAGGCCCCAGAGTGTATAAAGAGGAGGCAATGAGTGCAGCTGCCAGGCAGAAGAGGCACTCAACCAGGACAGCTGCTGCAAGTCAGAGCACCTGACGCCGAGGGCTGCAGGATGCTGGGACACAGGAAGCCCTGTCAACAGGTGGCCCACACAAGGTCAGCCAACTGGGCCCATGCCCTGGGGGGATGCAATGGAGAACACCCTCAAAAACAAGTTAATCTGCCTAGCTCGGATCTCCGCCTCCTGGGAAGGCAACCCAATCCTCGTTCTGTGTGTCTGGTTTATCCTGAAACCCAGCAAGAGGCTCAGGTTTGTTCTCCGGTGTCCTGTACTCCCAGCCTTAGGAGAGGCCTAGATCCCACCTCGGAGATGCAATGAGGTCTGTGACAGAGGCAGCAATAAAGGGCGAGGGGAAGGCCCTGCCTCAGCTGGCCCAGGCCCACGCACGGATTCACGTGAATCCGTCGTCACTGCGGTGGACTGAGCACCGACCTGCACGGTTCTGTGTGAAGCAGCAGAGGCAGAGATGCCCAACAAGAGAACAGCACAGTTCCCAGATTCAGCACTTAATCAGGATCATCGCAGGGCACTTGGTAAAAACGACGATTCCTGGACTCCACCCGGACCTCCTGAATTACAATTTCTAATTCTAAATGTAGAGGCCTCTATATTTAACAACCTCCCTAGGTGAGTAGCCAACTGGGCACCACCAACTTTTGGGACCCAGGGGTCATGTCACTGCGCAGTCCTCAGCCTCTAGTTCTCTGACCCCTATTTCTTTTTTCTCTTTCTTCTTTCGAGAAAGGGTCCCACTCTATTGCCCAGGCTGGAGTGCAGTGGCACAAACATAGTTCACTGCAGCCTTGAACTCCTGGGCTCAAGTCATCTTCCCGCCTCAGCCTCCCGAGTAGCTGGGACAACAGGTGTGCGCCACCACACCTGGCTAATCTGATCCCTATTCCTCCAAGCCTTTGTATAAAGGTACAAAGGATGCTGTTTTCCTGTTTAGAGCATAGAACATAATAACAGTAGCCTTATCTCAGCTACACACTTACTTTTCACAACAACCCTGCAAATAGATTAGTTTCAGTAGTAGAATTCCTCTTTCATGGAGGAAAGACCCTCTTTTATGGGGGAAGGAAAATAAGCTGAAAGACAGTGATTAAGTAATCTGTCAGTGAATACTCAGCCAAGTAAGAAGTGGAGCCAGCACGCTGGCTCACGCCTGTAATCCCAGCACTTTGGGAGGCCAAGGCGGGTGGATCGCCTGAGGTCGGGAGTTCGAGACCAGCCTGGCCAATACGGTGAAACCCTGTCTCTACTAAAAGTACAAAAATTAGCTGGGCGTGGCTGGGTGTGCCTGTAATCCCAGCTACCCAGGAGGCTGAGGCTGAGCCGGGAGAATGGCTTGAACCCGGGAGGCGGAGGTTGTAGTGAGCCGAGATCTCGCTACTGCACTCCAGCCTGGGTGACAGAGTGAGCCTCTGTAGCAAAAAAAGAGAAAGAAGTGGAGCCAGGATTCAAATTCAGATTTATCCAGGGGTGAGTTCAAAATGCTTACAGCACCATAATACGGGAATTGACCATTGAGAATGGATGGCAGCCCTGGCCCTGGAGCAGAGTCCTAGAGAAACACGACAGCCAGGCATGGCCCCACTCACTGCTGGATAGTATGAAGGCCTGGAGGGTCCTCGATTGGGGCACCCAGGGGATTCAGGGCAGTAGCTATTTACCTCCCAATACAGAAATATTTCAGTATTTCAGCACGAGTGGAATGACCGGAAGGTGTGTACCAGCTCAATGTCCATCCTGTAAAGCCAAGGTTCTGCCACTACACTGTTCTGCCCAGCTCAGTTATCCTGGCTCCCACCACCTGCCCCTGGAGCTTTGTTACATGCAGGACTAGATTCAGCAGAAAGCCATTACAGAAACCAAGCCACAGCCACAATTTAAGGCATCAGAATCTTATATTTCACCCTCTCATGAACCTCCTATTGAAACTTGCTTTCAGGACCTTTATTCAGGTTGGTAAGTGAAGGATAACATTTTAAAGAGTGGCTTCTGGCTGGGCGTGGTGGCTCACGCCTGTCATCTCAACACTTTGGGAGGCCAAGGCGGGAGGATCGCTTGAGCCCAGGAGTTTGAGGCTGCAGTGAGGTATGACTGCTCCACGGCACTCCAGCCTGGGTGACAGAGCAACACCCCAACACTTAAAAAAATTAAAAATAAAAAAATAAAATCTGCTTCTCCTAAGAGTTTGTGCATCTGCTGGAGATGAAAGCCTTACGTTAGAAGTTGCAAAATCCTAACGTTAGAGGATGCTGTGCTGTCAAACAAGAGAAAGGCCAGCAAGCCTCAGCAAGAACAGCCCAGGGATGCAGCGCTGGGAAATGCTGGCGCTGAAAACAAGAAAAATAAAACGGCTACCTTCTGACTTTAGCTCGCTGTATTTTAGATAAATTAGAGCCAACATTTTAAAACTTGGAAAATGTCACGTAAAACTCTCAATTTCTTGTTTCTCTTGAAAAGTAGGGCAAATGGGCAAAACAGGGCCTGTAACCAAATGGAAAGTAAGGGCTGGAGCCAATAAAGTGACCGCTCCTGTATTCATTCACTTAACAAATTTTTTTTTTTTTTTTTGAGTGCCTACCACGGGCTACTACTGTTCTAGATAGTGACAGCACGGGCTCCGCCTGCACCACAGTCCTCACACCTCACACAGATTACGTGTTTGCACTTATATCTGCTTCTTTTATTGAAGTTACCTGCATGGATCTTAAGTTTTTCACTGCCCTAAATTAAATACACAAAGAGAAGAGTGGCCACAGCCAGGCAGGCAATTTCCACGATTCCACCCACTCACCACCTCAAACTTCCTGAAGGGACAGCACCAACCCCTAAACGCCCCCCGTCCTCCCCCAAAACTCTCGTCTGAAATTAGACATGATGAAGGGCTCTGGGCCCTGCTGTGGAACAGCCCACCAGACTTTGTGTCCTCTCTGTGTGCCAAAGCTCCACTGTCCTGTCCCCAGATCCACCAACTTGCCATTCATCACTGGATTTCCCAATTCTACTGCCCAGCTGACACCATCATGGAGATTCTTTCCAGGGTAGGGCAGTGGAAACTGGGAGGCCACAGCCTGCCGGCTTTGGACGTGCCCAGCCCTCTCCCATGCACTAGAATCGGTGCTCTCTGACCCAGGGTAAAACCCTGGCTGTCCAGCGTGCTGGAAGGAACCTCTTAAAGACAGACGCGGGAACATCCAAAATGACAAAGTTACAAACGCGGCTTTATCAAGGTAAATTCCTCCACCTTCGTTTTCCAGGTCTTCTCCCAGCTAAGGTAACCCCACATATTGCTTTTTCTCAGCTTGTCATTCCAATCTGGAACTTTTCTTCCTTCTATGGTGCCTGTCCCTCCTGCCCCAAGACCATTATCTCACACATGCAGGGACCCTTGTCTCCTGAAGCTAATAAAAAACTAGCAATGTGGGTGGGGACACACACACAGGAATCAGAACAAAATAAAATCAAGAAGTCAGCTAGAGATGGGGCCACAGATGGAGTTATTTAAATTAACCATGGTCCAGAGGGCATCATTCCAGCACACGGTAGAGGGTTTGGAGCATCCAAAGCCAGCACACAGTGGCCTCTCAGTGAGCTGCTTCTGAAGTGTCTGGGCTCTGGGTGACAACTGGACGTGGGTGGACATGGTGGAGAGGTAGCTGGGGACGGAGAGCATCAGCGGTAGGGAGAGCCAGTGACAAGCCTGGCTTCATGATACGCAATCAGAAACAGCATCGAATGGAAAGAGAGAAAAACAGTCTCTCTTCAGGGGCAACTGTGGGGCACTGTGGGGCACTGCCAAGGCACTAGTAAGCCCAGGAGACAGCACGAAGAGCTTGGCAACCGACAGGGCAGTAAAGGGGTGTGTGTGTATAAAACGAGAAAAGTAGAGGAACGTTTGTTGTTTACTCACTGAATGGGAAATCGGGGGTGGGTTTGGAAGTTGCGGGTGGGGAGGCATCAGAAGAGACTAAGAAATCCAGTGTGTATCACATCCAGGAGGAGACTTTAGGGCCACGGTGGTTGTAAACAGGCTAGGAAGTGGTTAAAGAGTCAAAACACTTTATAGAGTGGCTGTGCTACTGAACAAGACAGCAACAAGGGAACGGCCAGCAGGCCTTAGCAAAAGCAGCCCAGAGATCAGGGCTTGGCAATGCTGGTGCTGAAAAGCAGACAGAAAGTGACGGCCTCCTGACTTACACGAGAAGAGTGGGAGGTGAAGCATGAGGAAGAGTGACCACCTGGCTCAGTGCTCAGCAACAACGAACAAAGCCGGTGTTCCAGAAAGTTAAACAGAGTTACCATAGGACCCAGGAATTCCGCTCCTGGGTCTACACCCAAAAGAAATGAAAACAGATATTCAAACAAATATTTGTATACCAGTCTTTACGGCAGCATTATTCACAATTCACAAATGTCCATTGACAGATGAATGGATGAACAAAACATGGTATATCCATACAATGGAATATGATTCGGCCTTAAAAATATATGAAGGGGCCAGGCGTGGTGGCTCACGCCTGTAATCCCAGCACTTTGGGAGGCCGAGGTGGGTGGATCACCTGAGGTCAGGAGTTTGAGAACAGCTTGACCAACATGGAGAAACCCTGTCTCTACTAAAAATACAAAATTAGCTGGGCTTGGTGACGCACATCTGTAATCCCAGCTACTTGGGAGGCTGAGGCAGGAGAATCGCTTGAACCTGGGAGGCGGAGGTTGCAGTGAGCCGAGATCGCGGCATTGCACTCCAGCCTGGGCAACAAGAGTGAAACTCTGTCTCAAAAAATAAAAATTAAAAAAAATAATAAATGAAAGCCAGGAGCGGTGGCCCACGCCTGTAATCCCAGTACTCTCAACGGCTGAGATGGGAGGATCGCTTGAGGCCAGGAGTTTGAGACCAGCCTGAGAAACACAGCAAGAGCCCGTCTCTACAAAAAATTTAAAGTGAGGGAGGCTGAGTTGGGAGGATCCCTTCAGCCCAGGAATTGGAGGCTGCAGTGAGCCGTGATCTGTACTGCACTCCAGCGTGGGCGACAGAGCAAGACCCTGTGTCTAAATAAATAAAATGAATAAATGAATGAAGTACTAACATGCTACACATGGATGAATTTCGAAAACATCATGCTAAATGAAAGAAGCCACACATAAGACTAGGTAAATCCACAGACACAGAAGGCAGAATAGAGGTTGCCAGGGTCTAAGGAAAGGGGAAGGAGTGACTGCTTAATGGGCATGGGCAGAGTCTCCTTTGGGGGTGATGGAAATATTTTGGAACTAGACAGAGGTGATGGTGGTACAATATTGTATATGCACTAAATGCCGCTGAATTATACTATTTTTTTATTTTTATTTTTATTTTTTGAGATGGAGTCTTGCTCAGTCGCCCAGGCTGGAGTGCAGAGTGTAATATTGGCTCACTGCAACCTCTGCCTCCCAGGTTCAAGCAATTCTCCTGCCTCAGCCTGCCGGGTAGCTGGGATCACAGGTGTGCACCACCACGCCTGGCCAATTTTTGTATTCTTAATAGATACAGGGTTTCACCACGTTGGCCAGGCTGGTCTTGAACTCCTGACCTCAAGCAATCCACCCGCCTTGCCTCCCAAAGTGCTGGGATTACATGTGTGAGCCACCGCTGAATTGTACCCTTTAAAAGGTTAACGTTCCATGAAATCCAGTTCAATTTTTTTTTTTTAAGAGTAAATGACACCCAGGGAGCCCAGGCAACAGGGCTGCTGGATACCAGAATAAAAAAGCGAGAGCTAGAGATGGACAAGGGACTACATTGCTACCATTTGTTCGCTAATTCCACAGCTCTGGATCTTTTTTCTGCCATGATCCTGGACAGGGGACATGGCATGCCACATATATGGGCATATTTAGGGTTCTTGGCAACTCCCAAGGAGCTAACAAAGTCCAACCTTTTATGTCCCCTTCAAGAAAGTGTATTTGAATACAAGGGAGGAGAATGATGTGAGTCAACTTTTCTATTTATAGATGTGCATATATAAACACAGGATACTGTCAATAAAGTTTAATAAATGTCAACGTTCCAAATGTGTATCATTCAGGAACATTGATCTTGTAATTCTTGGTAGCTGAGCACTGGCTGCACTCCTCACACTAAATGCAAGACGGCACAGCTGCAGACCCCTGCTTCCGTTACTTCATGAGGATACTTTTCTAAATAAAGATAAGAAAGTTACCCAAGGGCCAGACTTACCCCTGAGCCCAGCAGAGTCAGGGTTACCACTAACCCATCCAGTGTCCTTCTGCCTTCCCCCAAGGCATGCAGTTTGGCAAGTGGAGCTCATGCTAGATTGTGGTTCGCACTCACCCCCTAAGAAGGGAACATCTTTGCAGTGAACAACCTGCACAGCTGTACACAACAGCCTCAAGCACAGGCCTAGAAATACAGCAGGTACTTCCAAGTGCTGAAAATAGGAGGCAGCCTTAGAGGTGATCTTATCTCACCTATTGCATGCCTGAGGTCTAGATGAGCCTTTTGTTTCTTAGGGTACATTTGGCGGAGGGTACACTGATCAGCTGAACTAAGGTTTACAAAGAAAGTTAGGGGAACTAAGGGGAAAAAGAAGGTCCCAAGAATTCAAGAGGAAATGAGAAATCTCAAAGAGGGCACCTGGAAAGCCCTCCCCAGGAAACTGAACCCCTAAAGCAAACTCTTTTAGGGGGCAGTACCTGAGGTGACTAGGAGCATGGGTTCCGAAGTCAAGATAGACCAGGTTTCAAATCCTGGCTGTTACAGTGTGACTGTGTAACTTGAGACAAGTTATTTAACTTTTCTGAGCTTCTGTTTATTTAATCTGTAAAAGAAAAGGAAGCTCTGAAGATTAAAACGAGCTACCACACACAAAGGGCAGCCATTGTGCCAGGAACACAGAGGGTGCTCCACACGTTCTTATTATTTAATAGTAATATGCCAGCACTGTGCTTACGCTACGCAGAGCCAGAGCAAAAACTCCAGACCTCCTTTTCATACCCCACGTTTCCTCACTTGTAGCTAAAGGGGTAGGGGCTTTTCACATTTTCAACTTAACGAGTGAAACCTGAGACTAAATACTGACAATGCTCTCACTGATTCTGTTACTAAAGAATAAAGATTCCCCCACACACATCACGCCCCAGGCAGCCTTTCCGGCTTACTCCCCCATCACTGCCTCAGGGGCCTGCTGCTACCATGTTTGGTGTGCAATGACAGGACTGGTGACAAGGGGCCAATCTGTGGGTCTTCTCCTACATTCCTGTTCCAATGTCCCAGCTTCCAGTACCACATGGGTCTCCGAGATGGGGAAAACCCTACGCTCAGGAAATTCTCCGAAGCCATACAAGTTATACCTGGGTGCTGACCTCAACACCTTAAGCTATGGTCCCACCCAATCCTAGTAGCTGGGACTACAGGCGCCCACCACAACGCCTGGCTAATTTTTTGGGTATTTTTTTAGTAGAGACGGGGTTTCACTATTTTGGCCAGACTGGTCTCGAACTCCTGACCTTGTGATCCGCCTGCCTTGGCCTCCCAGAGTGCTGGGATTATAGGTGTGAGCCACCACGCCCGGCCTGTTGCCTTGTTCCTGATTTCAATGGGAAAGCTTTGAGTTTCTTACTATTCAGTATAATGTTAGTTGTAGGTTGTAGATATTGCTTGTCAAGTTGAGGAAGTTCCCCTCTGTTCCTAGTTTATTAAGAATTTGTATCATGAATCAGGTTGGGTGTGGTGGCTCACGCCTATAATCTCAGCACTTTGGGAGGCCGAGGAAGGCATATTGCTTGAGCTCAGGAGTTCAAGACTAGCTTGGGCAACATGGCAAAACACTGTCTCTACAAAAATACAAAAATTAGCTGGGCATGGTGGTGCATGCCTATAATCTCAGCTACTCAGAAGGCTAAGGTGCAAGGATGGCTTGATCCCAGAAGGTCGAGGCTGCAGTGAGCCAAGATGGCACCACTGCACTCCAGCCTGGGCGACAAAGCGAAACTGTCTTTAAAAAAAAAAAAGGAATTTTTATCATGAATAGATGGCAGATTTTGTCAAATATCTTTTCTGCATCTATTGATATGATCATGTAATTTTTCTTCTTTTGCCTATAAATGTGATTACATGATTTTTAAGTGTTGAACCACTCTTACATACCTAAAAAAATGGCCATGATGTGTAATCTTTTTACACATGTTGGATTCAATTTGCTAATATTTTGTTGAAGATTTTTGCATCTATATTCATAAGAGATATTAATCTGTAATTTTCTTTATTGTAATGTCTGTCTGGGTCTGGTATTAGGGTAATGCTGGCCTCATAGAATGAGTTAGGTAGTATTCCCTCTGCTTCTATCTTCTAGAAGAGATTGTAGAGAAATGGCATAATTTCCTCCTTAAATGTTTAGTAGAATTCATCTGCAGACCCATCTGGGCCTGGGGCTTTCTGTTTTGAAAGGTTATTAATTACTGTTTCAAATTCCTTAGTAGATATGACTATTCAGATGGTTTATTTCTTCTTGTGTGAGTTTTGGCAGATTGTGTCTCTCAAAGAATTGGTCCATTTCATCTAGGTTATCAAATTTTGGGGTGTACAGTTGTTCATATTTTTTTTGGGGGGGGGGGACAGTGTCTCGCTCTGCCATCTGGGCTGGAGTGCAGAGCACGATCTTGGCTCACTGCAACCTCTGCTTCCCAGCTCAAATGATCCTCCAGCGTCAGCCTCCTGAGTAGCTGGGAATATAGGTACAAGCCACCATGCCCAGATAATTTTTGGATTTTTTTGCAGAGATGGGGTTTCGCCCAGGCTGGTCTTGAACTATTGAGCTTAAAGCGATCTGCCCACTTCTGCCTCCCCAAGTGCTAGGATTACATGCATGAGTCACCATACCCGGTCCATAAAATTATTTTATTCTTTTAATGTCCATGAGATCTGTAGTGATGTCTCCTTTTTCACTTGTGGTATTAGTAATTTTTTTTTTTCCTTAGTTAGCATGGCTTAGAGGCTTATCAATCTTATTTATCTTTTTAAAGAAACAGCTTTTGGTCTCATTAACTTTCTGTATTGGTTTTCTATTTTCAATTTCATTGATTTCTGTTCCAATTTTCATTATTTCTTTTCTTCTGTTTTTGAAATTTAATTCACTCTTTTTTCATAGTTTTCTAAGGTAGCAGCTTAGGTCACTGATGTTAGATCTTTCTTCTCTTCTAATATAAGCATTCAGTGTTATAAATTTCCTTCTAAGCACTGCTATCACTGCATCCCACAAATTTTAGGTTATATTTTCATTTAGTTCAAGATTTTTATATTTCTTTTGAGATTTCTTCTTTGATATATGTGTTATTCAAAAGCATGCTTTTAAGTATCTATATATTTGAGGACTTTCCAGTTATCTTTCTGTTAATGATTTCTAGTTTAATTCCATTGTGGTCTAAGATCAGACATTGTATAACTCTATTCTTTTATATTTGTTAAGGTGTGTTTTACCACCCAGAATATGGTCAATCTTGGTAAATGTTCCAACGTGAGTTTGAGAAGAATTAGTAATCTGCTATTGCTGGATGAAGTAGTTTATAGATGTCAATTACATCCAGTTGACGGATGGTGCTGTTGAGTTCAATTATGTCTTTACCAATTTTCTGGCTGCTGCATCTGTCAGTTTCTGAAAGAGAGATGTTGAAGTCTTCAACTCTAACAGTGGGTTCATCTGTTCTTCTGCTTTCTTTTTATTAGTGTTAGCATGGTGTATTTTCCTCCATTCCTTTACATTTAATCCATATGAGTCTTTATATTTAAAGTGGGTATCTTGTAGAAAATATACAGTTGGGTTTTGTTTTTAGATGCACTCTGACAATCTCTTTTAATTGGTTTATTTCGACCATTCACAGTTAAAATGATTATTAAAATACCTGGGTTAATAATATCTACCATATTTGTTACTATTGTCTACGTATTGCCCTTATGCTCTCTTCTTATTTTTGTCTTCCTTTCTTTTTTTGTATTTTGTGGGTTTTTTTTTTTTTTTTTAAGTTCTGGGATACATGTGCAGAATGTGCAGATTTGTTCCACAGGTATATACGTGCCATGATGGTTTGCTTCCCTTATCAACCCATCATCTAGATTTTAAGCCCTGCGTGCATTAGGTATTTGTCCTAATGTTCTCCCTCCCCTTGCCCCCCCCCCATCCCCTGACAGGCCCCAGTGTGTGATGTTCCCCTCCCTGTGTCCATGTGTTCTCACTGTTCAACTCCCATTTATGAGTGAGAACATGTGGTGTTTGGTTTTCTGTTCCTGTGTTAGTTTGCTGAAAATGATGGTTTCCAGCTTCATCCATGTCCCTGCAAAAGACATGAACTCATTCTTTTTTATAGTTGCAGTCTTTTGTGGTTTTAAGTGAGCATTTTAATGATTCCATTCTTTCTCTCCTTTGTTAGCATATCAGTTATACTTTTTTTTTTTTTTTACTTTTTTCAGTGGAGCCCTAGAGTTTGCAACATACATTTACAAATAATCCACATCTGTTTTCTTTTTTCTTTTCTTTTTTTCCTTTTTTCTTTTCTTTTCACAGGGTTTCACTCTGTTCCCTAGTCAGGAGTAAAGACATGCAATCATAGCTCACTGCAACCTTGGGCTCCTGGGCTCAAGCAATCCTCCCGCCTCTGCCTCCCAAGTAGCTGGAGCTACATGCATGTGCCATTATGTCCAGCTAATGTTTAAATTTTTTTGTAGAAATGGGGTCTTGCTATGTTGCCCAGGCTGGGACACCCACTTTCAAACAACACTCCACACTATTATAAAGTGCAAGTACTTTATAATATAAAATCAGGAAACAACAGGTGCTGGAGAAGATGTGGAGAAACAGGAACACTTTTACACTGTTGGTGGGACTCTAAACTAGTTCAACCATTGTGGAAGACAGTTATATATTATATTATAGAATATATATTATATTATAAATAGATTAAATATAAATATATTATATATAAATATATTATAAATATATTAATATATATTATATATAAATATATTATAAATATATTAATATATATTATATATAAATTTATTATAAATATATTAATATATATTATATATAAATATATTATAAATATATTAATATATAATATATATAAATATATTATATAAATATATAAATATATTATATAAATATATAAATATAAATATATTATAAATATATTAAATATAAATATATAATTATTACATATATTATATTATAAAGTGCAAGTACTTCATATAATAAAATATTCCTAATTCTGCCTATTCATCTCTTGCATTAATGCTGCAATTCATTTCACTTATATAAAAGCATACATCAGTATATATATGAGCATACATAATTGTATACAATGTTATAATTTTGAATAAACCTATCTGTTAGATCAATGAAGAAGAATTAAAATTTTTATTTTACCTTCAGCTATTCATTCTCCAACATTCTTCTTTTCTTTATATAGATCCAAGTTCTGACCTATCATTTTCCTTCTCTTTAAAGAACTACTTTTAACATTTCTTGCACGGCAGGTCTACTGGCAACAAATTCCCTCAATTTTTGTTTGTCTGAGAAAGTATTTATTTCTACTTCACTTTTGAAGAATAATCTCACAGGGTTCAGAATTCTAGGTTGATGGGTTTTTTTTTTTTCCTCTCAACTGTTTAAATATTTCACTCGACTCTCTTCTTGCTTGCATGGTTTCTGAGAAGTCAGATGTAATTCTTACCTTTGCTTCTCGATCGGTGTTTCCCCCCATCTGGCTACTTCCAAGTTTTGGGTTTTTTGTTTGTTTGTTTTGGAGACAGGGCCTTGCTCTGTCACCCTAGCTGGAGTGCAATGGTGTAATCACAGCTCACTGCACCTCAGCCTCCTGGGCTCTAGTGATCCTCCCGCCTCAGCCTCCCAAAGTAGCTGGGACTATGCCACCATGCCTGGCTAACTTTTAAACTTTTTTTGGTAGAGACAAAGTTTTACTATGTTTCCCAGCCTGGTGGTCTTTTTTTTTTTTTTTTTTTGATAGAGTCTCGCTCTGTTGCCCAGGCTGGAGTGCAGTGGTGTGATCTCGGCTCACTGCAACCTCTGCCTCCTGGGTTCAAGTGATTCTCCTACCTCAGCCTCCCAAGTAGCTGGGACTACCGGCATGCACCACCACACCTGGCTAGTTTTTATATTTTTAGTAGAAACCAGGTTTCACCAAGTTGGCCAGGCTGGTCTTGAACTCCTGGCCTCAAGTGAGCTGCCCACCTCAGCCTCCCAAAGTGCTAGGATTACAGATGTAAGCTACCACACCCACCAAGATTTTTTTTTTAATCTTTGACTTTCCTTAGTTTGAATATGGTCTGTCTGGGTATTGTTTATTATTTCATTTTGGTGTTTATCCTACTTGATGATTTCTGAGCTTCTTGGACCTGTGGTTTGGTGTTTATCATTAATTTGGGGGAAATTCTGTTTTTAATCGTTTCAAATATTGCTTCTGTTTCTCTCTTTTCTGATATTCCATTACGTATATTTCACCTTTTGTGATTGTCCCACAGTTCTTGGATATTCTATTATTTTTTGTCTTTTTTCTCTGTGCTTTTCAGTTTTGAAAGTTTATACTGTCGTATCCTCAAGCTCAGAGATCCTTTTCTTAGCTGTGTCCCATCTACTAATGAGTCCATCGAAGACATTCTTCATTTGTTACAGGGGTTTTGATCTCTACGGTTTCTTTTGATTCATTCTTAGAATTCCCATCTTTCTGCTTACATTATCCATCTGTTCTTGCATGTTGTCTACTTTTTTCATAAAAAATTTTAATATATTAATCATAGTTTAAAAAAAGGAAAGAGGATAAAAAAACAAAAACCAAAAAACAAAAACACTAGTTTTGGTTTGGAGGATGCTACATTGCTCCCAATAATGGTCCCAGACCTTTCCAGTGGCATGTGTTGTGTGAATTCCAGTGTGTTCTGAGCTCAGGTCCATCCTGTGGTGTGTGTGGGTTTCAGGAGATACAAAGAAGTGTGAACGCCAGGCCGAGAACCACTGTGAAAGCTCAAGGATTTCAAAGCCTCAGCCTTCTCAGCAGAGGGTGATGGCCCCAGAGATAACCGTGGAACCTCCATGTGCCAACAGGATGGCACTGCTTGCATGAGCGGTGGGGTAAGGACCGGTACTTCATATCTCTTACATCTCAGCCTCAGAATGACCATCACTGACAAGTGAAAGCCAGCACCTCAGGGAAGGCAGGGTGGAAAGAGTTGTGTAACTAGAGGATGCTAAGAGCAGGGAGGCAGTCTGCCTGTGAAACAGGGATCGTGCCCTCCTGATGGGGTCAAGGAACGATTAGAGAGGGTGATACCTGAAAAGTAGCTGGTACAGGATTAGTTCCTCATAAATGTCCGCTTTTATGCTGATATCGTGCTTTCATATTCAAATTATTTGGACAAGAAGGAGCAGCAAGTAAAATTAGTTCCATTTTATGAACTGGGAAACAAATTAGAGAGATTTAGTAACTGTCCTGCTTTTTCCTCCCCTATCCCACCCCAAGGCCAGCTCACTGTGCGAGTCAACTCGCCCCTCCTCCATTGCGGTATAATGGCTAAGATGTGAGCACTTGAATCTGACTGCAAAGATGATTCACCATGAAACTTTGAACAAGGTAAGTACCTCTGAACTTCAATTTTCTCACCTGTAAAATGGAAACAACAGAACGTGTGCATTGTGAGGATTAAATGAGATCATATGTGCCAAGTGCACATAACTGGGCTATTATTTTTTTGTGGGGGACAGGGTCTCACTATGTTGCTCAGGCTGGAGTGCAGTGGGGCGATCTCAGCTCACTGCAACCTCTGCCTCCTGGGCTCAAACGATCCTCCCACCTCAGCCTCCTGAGTGGCTGGGACCACAGGCGCACACCACTACACCCAGTGCATTTTTTGTATTTTTGGTAGAGATGGGGTTTCACCATGTTGCTCAGGCTGGTGTCAAACTCCTGAGCTCAATGATTCATCTGCCTTGGCCTCCCGAAGTTCTGGGATTACAGGTATGAACCACTGTGTCCAGCCAGGCTGGGCTGTTACTATAGTAGCTTTGCCATGGTTCTAATCACCCTGCCTTGTAACAGCAAAGCTACTTGTCTTTCTCCTTCCCTAATTCCTAACTCCCCAGGGCACTTTCTCCAGTTTTCTCACTTTTCTTTCTATATTTATCCATTGCTATTTAAAAGAAATATACATCTAAAGGAATATATAGGATGGTTTAAAGAATGACACCTACAACCGGGCATCCTGGCTTACGTCCATAATCCCAGCACTTTGGGAGGCTGAGGCGGTAAGACTGCTTCAACCCAGGAGTTCAAGACCAGCCTGGGCAACACGGTAAGACCCTATCTCTCCAAAGGGAAAAACAAAAATTAGCTGGATGAGGTGACATCTGCCTGTAGCCCTGGCTACTCGGGAGGCTGGAGTGGAAGAATCACTTGAGGCCAGGGGGTTAAGGCTGCAGTGAGCCATGATCATGCCACTGCACTCCAGCCTGGGTGACAGAGTGAGACCCCGTCTCGAGAAGAAAAAAAAAGAGAGAAAAGAAGAACACCTGTGTACACTTTCTTTCCTTCTGAAATGGGGTCTCGCTATGTTGCCCAGGCTGGAATGTGGTTGCAATTTACAGGCTCTATCATACATCACTTCAGCCTCAAACTCGAGGGCTCAAGTGAACCTCTCGCCTCAGCCTCCTGAGTAGCTGGAACTGTGGGTGTGTGCCACGGTGCCCGGCTGCATACGCTTAAGAAATAGACATGTTTTGAAGCCCTTTGTGCCTCTCTCCAATCCCATCCCCATCTCTCTCTCCAGAAATAATTCCCTTCCTGAAGTTTCCTGGATTTTCTTTTTACCAAATACAGATGAATCCCCACAGCTATTCTTCGCCATTGTATCCTCCAAATATTCATCTTTATAGGAACTCAATAAATGTTGGATAAATGAAGGAATGACTGTCCTAAGAGAACTTGAATCAAAACTGGGATTTTGACTTACTAGCTGTTTAAACTTGGACAAGCCTCTTTCAGTCTCAGTTTCCTCATTTGTAAAAAGAGAGCACAGATCCAATGCTCTCTGGGTTCCCTTTCAGCACAGGTCTACGATTAGCCAAGATGTTTCCTGAAGCTTGGACTTGGCGTACATGGACCGTAGCAAGCCACTGATGGATGATATCAGAGCTTCCCCACTGGTGTGCTGTGGCTGCTGGTGGGCTCCGAGCGGTAACGTGTCCCAAAGTATCAACCCTCAGTGCTTGGGGCAGCAGAATCTGAGGGTTGGCTACATCCAACCACAAACCTCTTTATACCCCATGTGTGTTACAAGTATCTTTTCCTGTCATTTGCTCTATGTACTAACAGGAAGGAGGTTGAGAAGCACTCAATTGGATTATCGGCTCGGGGTTGAGTGGGAGGCTGGATTTAGCCTATAAACCCACAACAATTTGTGGACACCCTTTTCTCCCTGCTGCCTCTACCCGCCCCATTTCAGAAGCCCACTGACCAACCATCTAAGATGCCATATCCGTGTTTTCTGGTCTACAAAGTCACCTAGAAAGAGGAGATGGAGGACAGAAATATCTTGATGCAAGAGGGAGGAAGGAAGCCTTGGAGAAAGTGGAGGCTTCAAGGCCCCACCCTCTGTGTAGAGGAACCCTCACCCAGGCTTCCCCACAGCTGAGGCTGAGGCAGGAATATGCCCCCAAGAGCGGACCTGGAGGGCTGTGTCCAGGGCTCCCTGCAGGGTGGCTGAGACTCCCCCCAGCCATCCAGCCCAGCTGCCTGGGCCCGGCCACAGCTGTTGGCAAGGAGTCTCCAGGTCTAAAATTAGCTCCGCTCTCCACCCAGGCAGCTCCATCATGCACTCTGGCAGACAGGGGCCCTGCGGTGAGGTAATGACTGGGGCCTGTCTGCCCAGCCTCGGGACAACACAGGGTTAGGAGAAGCAGCACAGAGCACTTCCCACTTTCCCACCGCAGCCATCCTCGGCTGGGCACTGGAGAAGCCACGAGAAGCACGAGTGACTGGGTGTGGACAGCTGGACTCCTGCTTTGCCTCTGGTTTTCCTCCATGTCTGCATCCCTGGCGTCCACCCTGCCAGACCCTAAGGCACACCAAGGAAAGTAAACCTTCGCGGACAGCTTGATGTGCTTTTCAACTTGCTGCCACGGCATTGTGAGGTCAGGGCCATTCTTCCCACTACACAGAACGCCACGGGGATGCTCGTCACCTTAGCCGACCTAAGACAGTGACCCTGGGAGGAAGAACCCGGAGTTCCACCACTCTTCTTTGGAGGGGAAGCCTGCTTCCTCGAGGGGCACCTCTAGCGTGAGCTCCCTGCCTCCCTGAGGCATGGCCGTGACTCACTAACTCCCACCTCTCCTTCCCTCAGCTTCGGATGGTCTTTGTGGGAGCTGCCAAAATAAGCAGCCAATTCCATGGCCAATCCCTGGGCAGAAATCCCTCCCACCCCTGGCTAAGCACACAGCAGGGTTTCTGTGTTGGCTGCCGAGCGGACAGGGAGAGATCGAGGCAAGGCTGAGCGGGACTGGTGCAGTCCTTGGCCTGGAAGGGCAGAGGAGGCGGCTGTGACAAAGATGACCACGGTCACCAGGGCCTGGGGAAGGGCCCCCAAGTCCCTGCGCCTCTCCAGCCAAAGGCTCCCCACAGATGTCTAAGGACCATCATCCATGACCCATGCAACTGCACCCCTCCTCACAGCCCCCACCTATGGAGCCTACCCTTTGATTCTCAGGTGAGAGGAGGAAGGGTGAGGAAGAGCCGCGGTCCCAGGGATAAGGCTGGGCCTGGGTCCCACTCCCCGTCCTGCTTGAACGAGAAGGCGAGGTCACCAGTAGGAACCAGGCATCTCCCCAGGGATCCTTTCCATAGTCTTTCTCCAGCCACGGCCAACTCAGAACCCCCAGTGCTGAGGCAAATGCCATTTTCTTTGAGAATAATGTCAGAGTCAGAGGGACCTCAAGAACCACGCTGTCAAGCCTTCTGTGTTTATGGAAAAGGAAACTGAGGTCCAGGGGGCAGAGCTGGCCTGCTCAAAGTCACAGAGCCAGTTCACACAGAGCCAAGACTGGACCCCACACAGCCTGAATCCCACAAGAGTACTCTTACCCTAACCATATGCTTAAGAGAAAAAGGACTGACTATTTTTTTTTTAATCGGTGAGTTCTGAATAGAACTCCCCATCCTGGTTGCTGCTGGTAACGAACTCCAGGATCCACTGCACTTGGACACGAGCAAACACGAGAGACAAATCGCCCCACCACGAAAGGCCTCAGCTGAACACGGTGCTCCCCTCCAGCCTAAATACTCCATGATTCCACAACACGGCTTCTGCTGTCCTCCTGCTACGGCTGGTCTCAGTTATCACAGTTCACCAGTGACTCTCCCTGTTCCTTGGCCACACGTGCTGGTTTCTTCCCGGGTATCATTCTTCTGGACTTTTTACCTGCACCTGACACGGTTGGTCAACTTCCCCCTTATCACGTGTCCTTAGAAGTAAGATCCCCTGCCCCATATTTCCCTAACTTCACTTTGTTTCTCTTCTTGGCTAACTGTGGGGGACCAAAGGTTCCCTAAGTATATCCCCTTTTCCTGCCGATGACCAGATTCAAAGTCCCACTGCCCCTACCCAGTTTGGTAGTCCAAGAACAACAGTTCAGGGAAGGGATCCGGGCAGAGTGGGGCGGTGACACCATCAAAGCCACAGCCATCACCGAACATGGTGGCACGTGCTTGTAACCCAGCTACTCTGGCGGCTGAGGTCGGATGATGGCTTGAGCCCGGGAGTTTGACACCAGCCTGGGCAACATGGTGAGACCCTGTTTCATTAAAAAAAAAAAAAAAAAAAAGCCACAGCCATGAAACAAAACACCTTCAGCAACAGTTAAGTCACCCCAGAGAGACTCTAAGTTGTCTCCTGTGGCCTGCTGAGCTTCTGAACGCTGCGACATCCCCGACCTGGAGCTGAGTCAGAAGCCTGGATTCCTTCGGGACTTAATAGGTTTGTCCGTGCCAGCTCCCTCCTGCCTTCGTTTCCCCTCTCTATAAACAAGGCTGTAACCTCTGTCTTCCCAGTGAATTCCAGGATTCATCATGCTTGGGTGGTGTCATTTTCCACTTCCGTTGTCCATAAGGACACCTTCCCGGATGGGTGGAAAAGGACAAACTTCTTTCAAGGAGAAGAGCGGTAGCAACCTCTGAGCCTAAAGGTAACCACAGCTGTGACTTCCCAGGAGACAAGTTCTACGCAAAAACAAGGTGCTATTGTTCGCCTGCCCTTCCACCCCTTCCTTCACAAGATTGGTTCATGAAAACCCTGCCAGCTGGAGAAGGTGCTCACCACCCTGGAACTTTCCAAACCTTCTCAGAGATACAAAGAATCAGAAAAAGATAGAAAAACTCTCTCTTGAGGATTTTTTTCCCTTTGAAAAATGTGCTAGAAGAATCACCACTGAAAATATCACAATAAATTTCTATATCCCAGAAACTGAACTTCCCTCTTCTTTTTTGTATTAACAAGTACCTTGGGTAGTTTATACCCATTTCTTTTTCTCAAAATGGTAAATGTTGACTTCCAATTTGATAGCTCTTGCTTCAATCAATAAATACTTCCCCAAAACAGACAGGTGGCATTTCCTAAGCAACCTAATTAAAGTTTTACTATTGTAGAATTTTCTTCATGCAAATCTTTTTTTTTTTTTTTTTTTTTTTTTTTTTTTTTTTTTTTTTGAGATGGAGTCTCGCTCTGTCACCCAGACTGGAGTGCAGTGGCCAGATCTCAGCTCACTGCAAGCTCCGCCTCCCGGGTTCACGCCATTCTCCTGCCTCAGCCTCCCGAGTAGCTGGGACTACAGGCGCCCGCCACCTCGCCTGGCTAATTTTTTGTATTTTTTAGTAGAGATGGGGTTTCACCAGGTTAGCCAGGATGGTCTCGATCTCCTGACCTTGTGATCCACCCGTCTCGGCCTCCCAAAGTGCTGGGATTACAGGCTTGAGCCACCGCGCCCGGCCACAAATCTTTTTTTCAATTTTCATGCATCAAAGCAAAATTGAATTCCTATTCAACAAGCTAAATCAAGCTTGAATATTATTGTTTTTTTAACCTCCTCTGTGTAATCTTCTTTTTTTTTTTTTAAAGACAGAGTGTCACTCTGCCACCCAGGCTGGAGTGCAGTGGTGTGAACACGGTTCACTGCAGCCTTGATCTCCTGGGCTCATGCAATCCTCCCACCTCAGCCTCCCAAGTAGCTGGGATCACAGGCTTGAGCCACCATGCCCGGGTAACTTTTAAATTTTTTGTAGAGATGGGGTCTTGCCATGTTGCCCAGGCTGCTCTAAAACTCCTAGGTGCAAGCAATATGCCCACAGCGGCCTCTGAAAGTGCTGGGATTGCAGGCGTGAACCACTGTGCGCACTCTGTAATCTTCCAAACACGTTCTGAACCTATTTGTTGCTACCTCTCTGCAAGTTTTCTTTAATCTGTCACCCATTTCACTTTTTACCCTCACACTGCCAACAATGGACTTCCATTTGCTAAGCAGAACTAGGATTACGAAAATATCTGTCCTCTTCAACTTGTATATTTCTACACAGAGAGACGAATAACGGAGGAGACAACAATGTTTTAAATACATCATGAATCTGTCTACCAAAGGGCTTCATCATTCGTGTGTTCCAGGATTCTTTTGATTTAAAATCAACTTCATCTATTCATTATTTCCCATCCCTCAATTCAAGAAAGTGAGATAGGAAGTCATGACTCCGTTTGCCTGTTATTTAAGAAGGTGTGGGCCGGGCGCGGTGGCTCAAGCCTGTAATCCCAGCACTTTGGGAGGCCGAGGCAGGTGGATCACGAGGTCAGGAGATCGAGACCATCCTGGCTAACATGGTGAAACCCCGTCTCTACTAAAAATACAAAAAAAAAAAAACTAGCCGGGCGCGGTGGCGGGCACCTGTAGTCTCAGCTACTTGGGAGGCTGAGGCGGGAGAATGGCGTGAACCCGGGAGGCGGAGCTTGCAGTGAGCCGAGATCATGCCACTGCACTCCAGCCTGGGAGACACAGCAAGACTCCGTCTCAAAAAAAAAAAAAAAAAAAAAAAAAAAAGAAGCTGTGCACCGGAATGGGCTGTTTCTCAGGGTGGGAGTGTGCAACCAAGGAACCTGTTGGATGAAGAATGTCAAGCCTTGGCCTTTCTCTAGCAATGTGAGAATTCAATTCAACATCAGCAATAGCTTCTCTGCAGGTTACTCTCCACCATCAATGCCAGTGCAGGGTGTCAATGCATGGATCACCCCTAAAGGCAGCTGAGTTGGGAACATGCATGATCCACCCCCAACCGAGTGGCAATAACTTCAGCGAGCTCACTGGTAAGAAAAAACTAGATCAACAGACTTGAGGTTGGCCTATATGCGTCATAATATACTATCAGATTGCTAGGGCGGTTAGCAAAAGAAAGGAGCTTCCCCGACCTCGTGAAACGCAGACGTTAAAAGGAGGCAACCTCAGCAAACAAAAAGGGAACGAGCGAAGGCGGAGGGTGGGTGGCATGGTGTGGTGAAAACAATCGTCTAGGCACCAGGAGTCCTACAAACTGCTATATGAGCAGGTTGATTAAAGCTCTCCAGGCTTTAAATTCTTCACTGGTAAAATCAGGAGGCTGGATACATAGATAACATTTTAAGGGGCAGCTCAAGTCAATCTGTAGTGACTGCCTGGTGAGCAATGTTGAGATGATGCTGAGACTGCACCTGAGCTCAGTAAAAGAACTTCATGTTCTATTGGAGATGTCTGCCATGGGCCTAGAATACGAAACGCAGGTATAATCCATCTCAGAATTTAACATCTCTGGACTTCTGCTTTGCTTTTGGTTTTCTTCCATTCTGTACCCACGGGGTCCACCCTGTCCTAGGATTCTTTGATATGTGAAAGTCAGCATGCTAAAACCAATCAAAACAGAGACAAAGGGTGTTTAAAAGCTAAGTTATAATAAACAATAGCACCTAACATCTACTGCATGCATCTTCAAATCAACATTCAATTCTGGGCACATACTAGGTGCTCAGATAAGCATTTATTTATGTATTTATTATTTTTTTTTATGAGGCAGAGCCTTGCTCTGTCACCCAGGCTGGGGTGCAGTGGTGTGATCATAGCTCACTACAGCCTCCAACTCCTATGCTCAAGCGATCCACCTGCCTCAGCCTCCCGAGTATTAATAACTAGGATTACAGGTGCACACACCACCATGCCCAGCTAATTTTTCTTTATTTTATTTTTTGGTAGAGATGGGGGTCTTGCTATGTTGCCCAGGCTGGTCTTGAACTTCCGGCCTCAAGGCATTCTCTTACCTCGGCCTCTAAAAGCGCTGGGATTACAGATGTGAGCCACTGTGCCCAGCCACCAGCTAACACTTATCAAACACTATGTATTAGAAACTGTTCTAAGTACTTTATTATTTCACTTAATCGTCACAACAAAAACACAATGAGACAGGTACCATTAATAGTCCCATTTTACAGAGAAGAAACGGGGGCATATTGAGGGTCAATAATATGCTCACTGAGGCACAGCTTACCAAGGACAGGAACCAGGGTTCAAAGTCAGGTAGTCTGACTTCAAAGCTTCTCACCACTCTGCCACGATAAAGGAAGGAAGGAATGGAGGAGCCAAGACAGCAGCAGATGGCCTGGAGGGCACAACAGCAATGCCAGAAGTTAAGGCGGCAAGGATGGCCATGTCCATATGGAGGAAACACGGGCACAGCATAGCCTGCGCCGACTCGATTCTAAGAGAACTGCCTGCCTCTTCCAAGCATTCCATCCACGCTGTGGAGAGAGTGAAGCAAACCGTCCTAACCAGATACTCTGGAGCCACCTTGGGCTTCTCTAACAACCCAGCTGGGACACACAAGACCAACCCAGATGAAGTAAACGAAAGTCAGTCAGTGCTCAATTGTAAGTTTCAGAAAAGTGAGGTGCAACAGAAGTTCCAAGAAGAACGAGGTCAGCTGGTTCTAAAATAGCTGAGGAAGGCTTCAGGGAAGGGATGAGAGAAAGGGATAAGCGGAGTTTTGAAAGGCAAGCAGAGGGATGTCATGAGACTGGAGAACAGCAGGCACAGGGCGAAGGGGAGGCACGGCAGAGCCCAAGGGAAGACCAAGCCCAGGGAGGAGACCCCACCTCCGGTTCTCCCGGACAGGAAGTGAGGTGAAGCTACTGCTCTCTGGATGGCTGCTTCCAGATGGATGATTTAAACACTTTTCTGCATCTCCCAGCAGCGGGGCTCTTCCTGGCTCTCTTTCTCCCACCTAACATCTGTCCCCTGCAACTAGAGGAAGGAGATTTAATCAGGAGAATATTCCCAAGTCACCAGACTCCAAGAACTTACCACATACCAGGCACTGGGTAAAGCTTCAGGCAGAGTTCTTAACTAGGGATCCACGGATAGGGGTCAGAGGCCTGTGTACCTCCTCCCAAAATAGCAAAATACACAGGAGATGGGCAGACTTCTGAGGACAGGGTACACCGTTTCTTCATCAGATTCCTTTTTTCTTTTCTCTCTTCTCTTCCCTTCTTTTTTCTTTCTTTTTAGATAGGATCTCACTCTGTCACCCAGGCTGGAGTACAGTGGCGAGATCATAGCTTACTGCAGCCTCAAACTCCTGGGCTCAAGTGATCCTCCCACCTCAGCCTCCTGAGTAGCTGGGACCACAGGCCCGCACCACCACACTTGGCTTTTTTTTTTTTTTTTTTTTGAGACAAGGTCTCCCTCTGTCACCCAGGCTGGAGTGCAGTGGTGCAATCTTGGCTCACTGCAACCTCTGCCTCCCACGCTCATGTGATCTTGAGCCTCCCGAGTATCTGGGACTACAGTAGTGCCACCACTCCCGGATAATTCTTGTATTTTTTGTAGAGACAGGGTTTCACCATGTTGCCCAAGCTGATCTTGAACTTCTGGACTCAAGTGATCTGCCCACCTCGGCCTCCCAAAATGCTGGGATTACAGGTGTGTGCCACCATGCTTGGCTGGGGCTAATTTTTAAACTTTATGTAGAGATAGATAGGGTCTTGCTATGTTGCCCATGCTGGTCTCAAACTCCTGGGCTCAAGCCATCCTCCTACCTTAATCTCTCAAAGTGCTGGGATTACAGGCGTGAGCCACCGTGCCTGGCCTCTTCATCAGATTCTTACAGATGTATGTGATCCACAAAAGGTTACAAATCTCTTCACAAAGAGGGGGAAATGCCCAGGTCCAGTACTCTAGAAATTCCCAATCTCACAGAGGAAGACAAACAGACAAAAATAACTCTGATGCAAGGCTGACTTTGGTAAGTGCACTAATGGAGGCACGGAAAAAATGTTGTGAGGGAGGGGATGGGGTTAATTCCAGTCTGCCTTTCAATAAGACATCCCCTATCCCCCCATACTGATTTTGGGATCTGGGTTTGTGATGAAGAAGAAACAGCCACGATCATTTTCTGCCCAGCCCAGACAGTCTTTAGCCAGTGCTTCTTTCTCAAGCGCTCCTGGTAGAAAACTCTAAGTCTGAGGCTGACTCTATTCCTTCCTGAGGTAAAGGAGAACACTGTTTTCAGGACAACAGGATTAGGAAGGAGGCGCTTATCCTGAAAACCAGCAACAACTCTGCTCTACAATTTTTTCCTCTTCTACCCAGCTCCCATTCTCCAAATTCCTGAGGTCTTTGTAATCCTGACACCCTTTTGGTGTCATGTCCTCCAGCCCTCAGTTATCTGTCTTAGGAGCTATCTGTCTGGGAGAGCCCCCTCAGCCTCCAAGCCAGTGCGATTATTGCTTCTTTTTCTTCCCAGATAGCATCACCATCTCAAATCCCCATCTGTTTGTTTACATGATTATCCTCTCTCTTCCTCACCAGAAACGCATGCTCTGTGATGGCAAGCTCTTTCGACTTCTTCTTCCCCATGATCTCCCTAACACCCAGAGCATAGCCTGGCAAATAACAAGTGCTCAGTGAACACCCTCTGAATGAATAAGTGTCTGCCTCCCCACCCTTTGCATTCTTCTGTAGGCCCACCATGGTTCCAGAGAAGAAAGTACAAGGACAAACGAAGGCATGTTTTTCTCAGGAGACCATTTCTGAGATGCTGGGTGCACAAGACAACCCATATCTGAATGATCGTGGCAGAGTACAGTAGCCAGAGAACCATGTATGAAACCCATAACTTTGGTATTCTATCACCTTCTCCATCAACCCTACTGCCGAACTGTCACGTCCTGCCTTGACATGTCTCAGCTTTCATCTGCCACTCCTTCCAGCTAGGCACTCGCCACTCATCCGCTGGGTCACTGCAGTCACCACCTCACTACGTCCTAGCCATCCTGCAAACTTCCAACAGCCTAATCAACCTACAGACACAAGTTCCTGGGATGTAGAAGGGGCTGGTAAGTATTTAAAGGCAGTGGGGTGGCTCACGCCTGTAATCCCAGCACTTTGGGAGGCTGAGGAAAGAGGATTGCTTAAGCCCAGGAGTTCAAGACCAGTCTGGGCAACACAGTGAGGCCCATCTTTACAAAAAGTTTAAAAATTAGCTGGGCGTAGTGGTGTATGCCTGTGGTCCTAGCTACGTGGGAGGCCAAGGCAGGAGGATTGCTTGAGCTGAAGAAGTCGAGGCTGCAGTGAACCACTGGACTCCAGCCTGGGTGAAAAAGCAAGATCCTGTACCAAAAAAAAAAAAAAAAAAAAAAGTGTTTGAACAATTAAAGTACAAATCAGTGGATGAAAAACAGAAAACACTCCCTCCATAAGAAATTCCTGCTTTAAACAATTTATGTTGGCTAGACACAGTCACAGTGGCTCGTGCCTGTAATCCCAGTGGTTTTGGAGACAGAAGCAAAAATGTTGCTTGAGTCCAGGAGTTTGAACCAGCCTAGGCAACATAGTGAGACCCTGTCTCTACAAAGAAAATGTTAAAATTAGCAGGCATGGGCCGGGCGCGGTGGCTCACACCTGTAGTCCCAGCACTTTGGGAGGCCGAGGCGAGTGGATCACCAGGTCAGGAGATCGAGACCATCCTGGCTAACATGGTGAAACTCCATCTCTACTAAAAAAAATACAAAAAATTAGCTGGGCATGGTGGTGGACACCTGTAGTCCCAGCTACTCGGGAGGCTGAGGCAGGAGAATAGTGTAAACCCGGGAGGCGGAGCTTGCGGTGAGCCGAGATGCGCCACTGCACTCCAGCCTGGGCAAGACAGCGAGACTCCATCTCAATAAATAAATAAATAAAATCAGCAGGCACGGTGACATGTACCAGCAGTCCTGCCTACGTGGGAGGCTGAGGTGGGGTGATTGTTTGAGTCCAAGAGTTTGAGACTGCAGTGAGCCCTGATCATGCCACCAAACTCTAGACTGGGCAACAGACTGAGGCATTATCTCTAAAACGAAAAAACATCAGTTAATCAATAAAATAAATTTACGTTGCTCCCTACCAAGTCCAGACTCAGCAACCTGGCCCGCAGGTGAGTCTACAATTAGGTTGCAACTACCATTTCATCTTCATCTCCTTCAAGCCTCTGCACTACAGAACTTGTGTTCCCTACAAAAGTTTGTATTCCCCAGACTTTCCACTTAGCTTGCGCTATATTCCTCAAATGGAAATATTCACCTTTGCTTAGACACACACACCCGCATAACAGCAGCCTGCTGTCGCTGGAGGAGGTATTAGAAATTCAAGCCAGAGGACTTCCTTTTGGAAAATACCCACAGCAAAATATTAAAAACACTAGATGAAGGATGACAAACTGCTGTTTTATTTACATAGTAAAGCCCTCCATAAGGTAAGAGAAAACTCCAGCAGCCAAAATATGAAGATGTAAAAATCAGAGCAGTAAGCAGATGCTAACATCTTGGCAGCCTCTTGCAACCAACAATTTTAGATAATTAAATTTGTTTTAAATTTTTAAATGCAGAAGAACGATGGAGTTTATTTTTATTTATTATTATTATTATTATTTTGAGACAGTCTTGCTCTGTTGCCCAGGCTGTAGTGTAGTGGTGTAATCTCGGCTCACCGCAACCTCTGCCTCCCAGGTTCAAGCAATTCTCCTGCCTCAGCCTCCCAAGTAGCTGAGATTACAGGCATGTGCCACCATGCCTGGCTAATTTTTGTATTTTTAGTAGAGACGGGATTTCACCATGTTGGCCAAGCTGGTCTTGAACTCATGACCTCAGGTGATCCACCCACCTCAGCCTCCCAAAGTGCCAGGATTACAGGCATGAGCCACCATGCCCAGCCTATTTATTCATTTATTTACTTATTTACTTATTTATTTATTTGTTAAGTCAGAGTCTCACTCTGTCACCCAGGTTGGAGTGCAGTGGCACAAAATCAGCTCACTGCAACCTCCGCCTCCTGGTTCAAGCGATTCCCCTACCTCAGCCTCCCGAGTAGCTCGGATTACAGGCATGCGCCACCACGTCCAGCTAATTTTTATATTTTTAGTAGAGAAAGGGTTTTGCCATGTTGGCCAGGTTGGTCTCGAACTACTGACCTCGAACTCTGCCCACCTTGGCCTCCCAAAGTGCTGTGATTACAGGCATGAGCCACCTCACCCAGCCACAATGTAGTGTTTACAAACCCAACAAATTTGAAATAGAACAAAATAAAACTTACAGATATGAAAAATACAGTCACTACACTGGGTGCGGTGGCTCACGCCTGTAATCCCAGCACTTTGGGAGGCCGAGGCGGGCACATCACCTGAGGTCAGGAGTTCAAGACCAGCCTGACCAACATGGCAAAACCCCATCTCTGCTAAAAATACAAAACTTAGCTGGGCGAGGTGGCACATGCCTGTACTCCCAGCTACTCAGGAGGCTGAGGCAGGAGAATTGCTTGAACCTGGGGGACACAGGTTAGAGTGAGCCGAGATCACGCCACTGCACTTCAGCCTGAGTGACAGAGCGAGACTCTGTCTCAAAACAAAACAAAACAGTCACTAAAATGAAAAAATGGGGTAGGGGTCTCTCCTCATTTCTCTGCCCATTTTCTGTGCCTGTGCAACGTCCCCTGCCTTCTGCTGTTGGAAGCCTTCACCCATCTCCATCGCCCTGTCCCAGGCCCTCTACTCAGCTGAAACGGAAAGAAACCCGGGACAGAGAGAGCGTACTGCGCTGTGTGCCTGGTCCACGAGGGGATCCTCCACGTCCTCACTCCTCCTGCCCACCTTTGCTAAGAGGTGCTGGTGAGCAGTCGGGACCAGCTGGCTGGTGAGGGAGGTGTGTGTGAGTACACGCTGCACGCATTCGTTTGAACCTGGGCTTGGCAGGCAGGGTGGAAAGGAGCGGATCAGAGGATTTGTAAGAAGATCTCAGCAGGGAGGCCTTTAATCTTTGAGGCAACTGCTTGTACGGAGACCGTGGTGTCAGAGATGACCTTGGAGGCCAAAGCGGTCAGAACTACTGGGAGAGCTGCCATCTCTTGGTTCAGGCAACTGAGCCTTGAAAGGCCAGCGCCAGAATGTCAGATACTCCTTTCTGACTGTCCCTTTCACCCCTTCGCGACACGGGCAAGTTCCAAATCTACTCCCGCAGGGAAGCATCTCACTCCAAAGACTATGGAACCGAAGCCCCCAAAAGGACAGGAAGTTAGTTACAGGTAAACTGATTTCCTGGAAACAGGAAACCAGGCAAATCAGTTACAAAGCTAGGATGTACAAGGAGGTAACTGGCCAGGCACGGTGGCTCATGCCTGTAATCTCAGCACTTTGGGAGGCTGAGGTGGGAGGATCTTTTGAGCCTAGGAGTTCAGGACCAGCCTGAGCAACATAGTGAGACTCCATCTCTAAAAAAAAAAAATTTTTTTTAATAAAGAAATAATGAGATAACTGCCAGGTGTTCCTGCCTTTTAGTCCCAGAAATCTTGGTGTGTACTCAGGGGCACGCAGCAGAATGAGAGGTTATTGCTTCCCAATTGCTGTGCTTCTGTGCCCTGGTACGGCCCCCCAGATAGCTCCCATTCTCAGCAAAATCCTTGACTCCTAACCGGGCCCCCACCCCTAATAAAAATTTCTGCCTGGGATGGAAAGATGCAGGCATTGCTGAACATCATGGAGGAAAAACGTGATTGAAGAATGTGTATTTGGTGGCAGGTGCTGGGTATGGATGGCATAGTGATGCTGGGGTACTGGACACAGCTGTGTCATGGGCTGAGAAGTTTAAGAAGTATTGGCGGGGGCCGGGTGCGGTGGCTCAAGCCTGTAATCCCAGCACTTTGGGAGACCGAGATGGGTGGATCACGAGGTCAGGAGATCGAGACCATCCTGGCTAACATGGTGAAACCCCGTCTCTACTAAAAAAAATACAAAAAACTAGCTGGGCGCGGTGGCGGGCGCCTGTAGTCCCAGCTACTCGGGAGGCTGAGGCAGGAGAATGGCGTAAACCCGGGGGGCGGAGCTTGCAGTGAGCCGAGATCACACCACTGCGCTCCAGCCTGGGCGACAGAGCAAGACTCCGTCTCAAAAAAAAAAAAAAAAGAAGCACTGGCCAAAGGACCAGTTGAGGAATGTGCCTATTTGCCCCCTCCTGCCCAGCCATTCTCTAATTCCTATCAGACTGAGAGGGAAGAGATGAGAACCAATATCCACTGAGCTCCTAATATGTGCTATGCTCATAAATCTCATTTAGTCATAAAGAAAGCTCTACAGGAAGAGCATTACGGCTCCACTACCCAGCTAAGGCTCCTGAGACTTAGAAAGGAATAAGTACCTTCTGCAAGGTCTCACCACTGGTGAGTCACAGAGCTTGAACTTGAACTTTGCCCTGTCTTCAAACTCCAGTTTTTCCAGGAATCATCGACGCTTTTCAGTCCACTCAGTCTACCACACAAAGTGAATGCTCTGTAAACGTTTTGCTTTAAGTTTAGAATGAATCACTTCTGCAGCCATTCAAGGTTTGCAAACTAAATAAAGATTGCGAAATACCCCACACTCAATTTCCTGAACATTGATACCTAAAATCCTTGGTCGGCCTGGAATGTCATTTCTCTGTTTCCACTCCCCCCTCTCTCTATTCTCTTCCATTTCCGGGCCCTCTTCCTGGGTCACGGAATGTTAGCTGTGCAGACTGAGACACACACATAGCCTCTGCTAGGGACCACAAGAACACAGTTTCAAAGAAGAAATGGGTGGAAGAGACAGACCAAATCTATTCCCTGGGCAGGGATTCCCAGCTGCTAACAGAGGAGCTGGATCTCTAGTTTGTGACTTTATGCATCCAAAAGCCACAGACTGGCAGCGGCCACAGATCTTCACACTGAGGTGTCCTTGCTGGCGCGAGACGATTCCTCCCAGACCTTTGCAGGGACGGGTGCCCACATGATAAACCGGGTTTCTGGCCTTCCTAGCCAGTCTCTCAGTTGTTCTCTCGGTAATGTCAAGGATGAGCCCAATTTTATTGAACTTGCCTTGTACGGTGTCACTGTTTTCAACAAAAGTGGCTCAGGCCCCAACATCTGTCAGTAAATTCTAAGCTTTTGGTAGTCGTCTTATACGGAAAGATAATTTATTTGTGGATGTGATTCAACTTTTCAGTACCTAAATAAAGACCCCCAAAAAGGTCAGGGCAATACTTTTGTTGGCTTTTTAAGTTTTTAAATCCAGACTTTTTGTCTAAGGCGTCCTGGAATCCAACATCTGCTTATCACACCTCATTTTTTCAACACTGTCTAGGTCAGAGTGGTGACATTTTAGGTGAGTGTTCATTTCTTCTTCATACTTGTATGTATACCACAGCACTTTTGTTGATTGATTTTATGCCTTGATTTGGTCCAGGAAAAACTAAAGTAGCTTACAATGACCATAGAATACAAGATGACATAAACTGGAAGTAGTTGCTTGTGGGGGTGGGGAGATAAAACAAAGGTACAGTCGGCCAGACGCAGTGGCTCACGCCTGTAATCCCAGCACTTTGGGAGGCCGAGACCGGCGGATCACAAGGTCAGGAGATCGAGACCATCCTGGCTAACACGGTGAAACCTCGTCTCTACTAAAAAATACAAAAAAACTAGCCGGGCGAGGTGGCGGCGCCTGTAGTCCCAGCTACTCGGGAGGCTGAGGCAGGAGAATGGTGTGAACCCAGGAGGCGGAGCTCACAGTGAGCCGAGATCGCGCCACCACACTCCAGCCTGGGTGACTGAGCAAGACTCCGTCTCAAAAAAGAAAAAAAATAAATAAATAAAATAAAGGTACAGTCACAAAATTAGTAGAAAAATACAGATCATAAAATCCTTTACACTTTTCTCCAGGTGAAGACAAAACTGAATCCTAAAGCTTCCTAGTAACCAACACGAAGGCAGCAATCAGAGTGATTATGCAACTTGCGTGACCAATAAAAATGAAAACAAACTGCTCAATAGAAGCACAGCTATTTCTAAGATCAAGACCGGAAGAAACACGTTTAGAGGGTTCTCATATGTGGATGAGCAGCAGTTCTCAATTCCACCCTGGCAGGTCGCTGCTAGAGGATTTCAGAGACTAGGTATCCTACAGCCTTGAGGCCCCTGGTCTTCCTCGGCCGTAGGTTATTTTATTCCTGATACTGTGGTGCCTAAAGGCAAACAAGTACTTTCACGGGGGTTAATGTAGTCCAGATACACAGCTGTTGTCTAGTATAATGAGCACGGATTATTTTTATCCTTATTTTATTTATTTATTTACTTATTTAAGACACCGTCTTGCTGTCACCCAGGCTGGAGTGCACTGGCGCAATCTTGGCTCACTGCAACCTCTGGTCCCCAGGTTCAAGCGATTCTTGTGCCTCGGCCTCCCAAACAGCTGGGACTACAGGCACCGCCACCACACCCAGTTAATTGTTGTAGTTGTAGCAGAGATGGGCTTTCATCATGTTGGCCAGGCTGCTCTCGAACTCCTGACCTCAAGTGATCTGCCCACCTTTGGCCTCCCAAAGTGCTGGGATTACAGGTGTGAGCCACCGTGCCTGGCCGCATTATTTTTATAATCATAAAGAATGTGGGCCGGGCGCGGTGGCTCAAGCCCGTAATCCCAGCACTTTGGGAGGCCAAGACGGGCGGATCATGAGGTCAGGAGATCGAGACCATCCTGGCTAACACGGTGAAACCCCGTCTCTACTAAAAAATACAAAAAACTAGCCGGGCGAGGTGGCGGGCGCCTGTAGTCCCAGCTACTCGGGAGGCTGAGGCAGGAGAATGGCGGGAACCCGGGAGGCGGAGCTTGCAGTGAGCTGAGATCCGGCCACTGCACTCCAGCCCAGGCAGCAGAGCGAGACTCTTGTCTCAAAAAAAAAAAAAAAAAAAAAGAATGTCATTTGTCATTTTAAAATGAGGCTGAGCACAGTGGCTCACTCCTGTCACTGAGCCCAGGAGTTCCAGGCTGCAATAAGCTAAGATCACACCATGGCACTCGGGCTTGAGAGACAGTAAGACTCAGTCTCAAAAAACGCTTTCATTAATTTAATTTTTAAAATGGTTACTAAAAAGAGAACCACAATCTGTATTATTCCACTTATATAAAAGATTAAAATATGCTAAATTAATCTATGCTGACAGCAGTGATTCATAGCGTCCCCCCATGGGGGCACTGGGGTGCTGGTGATATTCTGTTTCTTCATCACGGTGCCCGTAACACAGGTATTTTCAGTTTGTGAAAACCACTCATCCAGCTTTCAGTACACATACTTTAACAAAAAGAGGGACCACAGCGACGATTTGCATGTTTATTTTCTTAAAAGTTGGTCAGTATCAGGCCTTTTGTAGTTATGAAATAAAGAACATGTTGAACATAAAAATAACTTATATACTAAAATATTACAAGAGGCCGGGCGCGGTGGCTCAAGCCTGTAATCCCAGCACTTTGGGAGGCCGAGACGGGCGGATCACGAGGTCAGGAGATCGAGATCATCCTGGCTAACACGGTGAAACCCCGTCTCTACTAAAAAATACAAAAAACTAGCCGGGCGAGGCGGTGGGTGCCTGTAGTCCCAGCTACTCAGGAGGCTGAGGCAGGAGAATGGCGTGAACCTGGGAGGCGGAGCTTGCAGTGAGCTGAGATCCGGCCACTGCACTCCAGCCTGAGCGACAGAGCAAGACTCCGTCTCAAAAAAAAAAAAAAAAAAAAAAAATATATATATATATATATATATAACAAGAATACAAAGAATATTCATTTTTGCCTATCCAATGGATACTTCTAACATTCAAAGTAGCACTTGTTAAAATGAGTCTGTAAAAATGGAAAGATCTGTCATACTTTGCTCAGAATATATAATACATGCAGCCCAGTGCCCTTTGGAACCACTATCCAACTATTCTCACCTCTTCCACTCGCATTTTTGTATATCGGTTAACATGTAAATCTATTAATTCTATGAATCACGAGGTCAAAGAATCGTCTGTAAACTCCAATGTCTGGTTGGCCTAGTTGAGACCACATAATCTTTACATATCATGAAAAGCGCTTGTGAAAAATAAAAGCGTAGTTCTTGAGACTGGTGGAACGCTGCAGAGGAGAACTACACGGTGAGTGGCCAACTCCAGGAACAGCCTCTAGGACCCCTTCCAAAGCAAACTCTGCTATGTTGGCTACTCTGCTCTGCTCCATAAAGCCCAGCACTAGAGGGCAAGACCAGGCTCCATGGCCTGGAAAATTACTGCAGTGCAGTTACCAGAAACCAGCACGGAAGCACTATCAGAAGACCTTGTGCCACAAAGCAGTTATCACCATGCACAGCGTCCGAACAACTCCCAGGACAGGGAGTGGCAGACAGCCCCAGCACACCCAGCAGGGGAATGGGACTCAACTCAGATTGAGGGTCCCTGGGTAGTAGGCAGGGTAAAGATGGCAGACACATTGCTGAGGTTCCACCGGCCACGTCAGCACAGGGACTGAGAGACCAGGGAAAAGAGAGACTCTAAATATGGGTAAGGTCACCTATTGTCAAAAACTGCATTCCTCGTATAGGCGATGCCCAAAGAAAACACGCTTACGATTAAAAAAAAAGAAAACCATTGATGTCTTATTGCTTATCTTCTGTATTTGTATTCAAAGGCTATTGCTGTGTATACGTATTATGGTACAGGGAACAAGAATTCCTAGGTTCTATTATTGGATCAGTCCCTGATAAACACAGTATCTGCCAGTGGAAAATATCAGGTGCTTGGAAATTCAGAGCTGACACATTCATAACCAGAAGGTACTTATCTGAGCGCCTAGTGTGTGCCCAGAACTGAATGTTGATTTGAAGACACACATAGTAGCCTGGTGACTGGAATATCAGCATAAAGAGAGGTAAAACAGGACACGTCCAAAGGAGCTAGAGGTTCCCTGGGACAGAGAGGCAGCCCAGCCAGAGCTGCATGAGACACAGTCCCTGCCCACAGGAGCACACAAGGCAGTTGTGCTTGTTGCTTCACTGGGTTTCAACTCCACGCCACACTATCCCTCCTCTGCCCACACATCTGTCTCATGTGCTTCTCCCTCTCTCCCTGCCTGCGTCTCAGATTACTGCTCTGCCCTGTATTACCTCTGTTACTGGAGGGTTTGTATCCTTTCCAGATCCGAACGGCTGTGGTGGCCAGAGCTGCAGTGACTGCCTCTCACTGTGGATGTGCCTCCCTCAGCCCACTCAAGTCAGCCAGAAGTCACAAAGGCCAGCCAGAGAGATGTGGTACAGACAGAGGCAGGGCAATGAAAGCCAGTGGCTTCCTGAGCTTCAGAATACTTTGGGATCCAGCAAGTAATCCTGGCCCTTAAATGGGAGCTCTAAAAGAGGCCAGTACATGCCATCCTTCTGTCTTGGATTTGAGCCCAAATATCATCCCTTGGCTCTGAGATATTTCATCTCTAGAAACCCATTTTTTTTTAAAGTGGAGTCTCGCTCTGTCACTCAGACTGGAGTGCAGTGGTGCAATCTCAGCTCACTGCAACCTCTGCCTGCCGAATTAAGCAATTCTCCTGCCTCAGCCTCCCCCGTAGCTGGGATTACAGGCGTGCACCACCACGCCTAGGTGGGTTTTTTTTTTATCTTTTTTAGTAGAGATGGGGTTTTGCCATGTTGGCCAGGCTGGTCTCGAACTCCTGACCTCAAATGATCTGCCCGCCTTGGCCTCCCAAAGTTCTGGGATTACAGGTGTGAGCCACCACCCCCGGCCTCTAGGCCAGAACTCTGCCTTCAAATAGAATCTTTGCTGATCCAATATGAACAAATGGGTATATAACTTGTTAAAACCTGCCTAATCGGAGAATCTTTAACTTCCAACAACAATTTGTTCCCAGGGCTGCTTTTCAGCCAGTACATACCAGGATAGCCGCACCACTTACCAAAACACTGAAATCTTTATGCATGTGTTAGCACAGTGGCTGCCCCAGGCCCTCTGAGTGTCCCACTGCCACCTGGACCCCTCCCCAGGACAGCTCCATGATCCAGCAGCTAAAGAGTTAATGTTGGGCCCAACAAGGGGAGCCCAACATTAACTGGTTCAGGACCCTGTCCCAGAACCACCATGCCACACCGAAAGTATTGTTACCTTACCTGTCCCGTTCTATGATGCTACCGTATTCTAAAACTTTCAACCGCTTTCTACCAGCTACTGAATAAACACCACTCTTCAAGGTTTCTATTCAGCCTTCCACATATAGCATCATCCTCTGTTCTCCTTATACCCTCTGTTTCGCCAAACTCAGCTGCTCAATATTCTCAAACACAAACTTTCCCCGATGCTGGGTCTTTGTTGACGTTACTCTTTCTGTCTGGAATAGCCTTTCTGTATCCCCCAAAATCTAACCAACTCTTCAAAATGTCCCCAAATGTCACTGTTTCCATGAAATATTAGTTGGGAGAGCTGTGCCCCCATTTCAAGAGGCGTCACAGAAACATATGGGTCCTATGTTTGCAAAACTCAATGACTGCTTTATATTACAACTATTTTGATATAGGCATCTTAGCTTTCCCCCTAGATAAAGCTGTAGATGCTAGAAACCACGTCCTGGTCATCACACCTACATGGCCTGGCACAATCCCTGGCTCAAGGTATGCGCTAAGTAAATATTTGTGTACATGAATGAGTGAACAGTCCTAATTCTTTTGTCCACTTTCTATTTGTTAAGGATTTTGCTTGTTTTTCTCTGAAGCCACCCCAGTTGTGGTTGTATCTCCTTCTGCACATGGAGCCAAATTGTACATCTTTCACATCTTAAACTACTGGGTTATTTCATGAAGATAAAGAAGGAAGTATGCTCCCCTGTCATTACTGGTAACCCTGGAGTTTGTGACTGCCATCTCTCCATACTCTTCTTCCAGCACCAGATCCAGCACAGGGACAGGCAAATGAAAGGTTGCTGGTAATGGGGGCTGGCCTTACAGATGACAGGGAGCTGTGGGTGGTGGAGTGAGTTGGCAGGGATTGCTAGAGAGGGGAGGCAGGGTGGTTTGCTGGAAAGCAGAGCCAACAAGCTGGTTCTGGTTGCTGTGGTTGAGGCCGGGGGTGCAGGGCTGGGAGGTGCAGTTTCACTACCCTGGTTCCTGTTGGTATCCAAGAGTGCGGAGCTGGGAATGCTAGCAACCCCCTTTCCACCTCTCCTTTCCCAATGCCTCCTCCCCGGCTCTCCCTCCAAAGGAAAAGCTCTGAGCTGGGAATGAAACCTACAGGAAAAGAGGGAACTAACTTTGATGCAAGATGTCTGGGCTTCTTAACAACAAAAGGATGGGAGACAAGGAGGCAGAAACCACAGCTCCTGTCTAACTCTCATTCCACAGGGAAATCGAGAGTAGAATATAAGGGGACAGCCCAGGACAAAAAGACACCCTGCACAATAGACGAATTTCAGGGTTCTAAGAGGAGAGAGGACACAAGGTGCATCAGTGTGCAAGCTTAGCCTCCTGTTAAAAACCATGAGTAAGGAAACAGTCGATTCTGGAATAGAAGGCTGGGGAGAGCTTTCTGGATAATTGGTTCGGAAAAGAAAACAAAAAATAAGGAAACTCAGTCAGAGAGTCAAGATTCATCTGGGAGGGGAACCCAACAGACTCAAGAACTGATGGCTCGGAATGAGACAGGCAACAGGAGACAGGCAGAGGTCGAGGGCCAGAGTGTAAGATTATGACTGTGGCAAACGAGATCCAGGTTTGAGAAGAAAACACACCTGAGGTAAAAGAAAAGTGAGGAGAGGGAGAAAGGGAGGTCACTGATTCCAAGGTCACAAAGCAACTGCTTTCCTCTCTGCTTTTAATTTGTGCACAAGATCCCACCGGTTAAACAAAATGATGGCTACATTGGGAACAGGTGTCGCCTCCCAGGCCCCCACCCACACACACTCCAAAGGAGCTCATCCATTTGGGCCTGAGTGGCCATGGCGGGGGAGAACAGACTCACTCTCTGTCTTTCAGAAGGAAGAACAGGGCCCAGAGGAGGGAAGAATTCGCTACGGGCAGGCAGGCTGTGGTCATCAGAGGAAAGCACTGCTGTGTGGAGCCATGGCCCCGGGGTGGAAGCTGTGGCTTCCAGGTGATGTGCGGAGCTCTCTGGCCCTGCAAATGCTTGCGCGCACATCAGTCTTCGTATCCAGACTGAAAGACACCTTGGAGACCATTTAGACCAAAGTTCTGATTTTCACCTGAGAAGCTGTCCTTTTTCCCTTGACTCCCCCGCTAGTTAGTAGCAGAGCCAGTCTCCTCCAACTCACAGCCGGAATTATTTCCATCACCACAGAAAGGTTAGGCCATAAATACACATTTCCAACCTGAACCAGCTCAGCGACTGTCCCTAGTAATTCTGTCTGTCTGGCCACAAGAGAAGGCACAGCACCACACCCAACTCTGGGTAGAAAGCTGCCGATAGGTCAGAGTCAGAGTATCTTCTCCGCAACTTGCTCAGCCACTCTGTCCGAGCTTCCCCGAAGCGGGAGGGAAGTGAAGGCATGGGAGGCCAGGTGTCAGAACTTTGAACCTCGGCTCCTCGGGTTTGGGTTGGGCACCTGGTAGTAATGGGCGTTTCTCCATTTCTTTTCCCAACTATTCCAGGATCTTTTACAGCCCCTGACACTGAGTTTTACTTTGTTAGGCCCATCCACAGTACGTTGAAAACCGCCTCGCACAGCCATACCTACTGATGTAAAAAGGCAAAGAGACCACGCTCTCCTGTTTTCCTAGGAGGAAACTGAGGCACGGAAATATTAAGTGGCCTTGGCTAAGTTAGAAACGGAAGTAGGAATCTACCTGCTGCCCGGTCCACTGTGCTGTCCATCATCTCCTTAAAATGGGGAGTTTGCCAGATCGCTCAGGGTTCAGAAAAGTAGCAGAAGGGGCGGCCAGAACAGGAGCGGGAGGGCGCAGCGAGGAGGTGGGAGACTCAGAGGAACCGAGGACGGGGCCGGGAGAGGAGTGACGCAGGGGAAGCGGGGAGGAGAGGGGACTCTCCGAGGTATGGAAAAAAAAAGAACCCGCTGGAAGATGCAGCAGGAGAGGAAACAGTGAGCCAAAGAGCAGGCGGGGGGCAAAGTTCGGGCTGCGCGGACTGGAGCGCGCGCCCGGGCGTGGACGGCCGAGGGCATCCCGCACTCGAATCCCCAGCTCGCGCGTGGACCCCACGGACCTCCTCCCCGGGAGCCGCAAGCCCGGAGCGGCTGGAGGGGCCCGGACGCCGCCAGCGTCTCGGCGGAGAGGGGGAGCCTCCGTCCCGGTCGCTCTCCGCGGGGAGCCGCGAGGATGCCCCGGACCCACACGGCCGGCGGGCAGGCCCGGCTCGGGGATTCTGCGCTCGGCCCCGCGGCTTCCCCCGAGTCCGCGCGGGGCGACGCCGGGCACCTGGGGCGGGAAGTGGGTCCGGGGACGGGGTGAGGCGGGTCCCCCGACGCAGCAGCCGCCCCGCTCCGCGCCCCTCGCCTGCCCTCGGCGCTACTTACTCCGGTTCAAGGGGTTCCCGCCGCCCTGGGCCGACGCCACCAGCTCCAGATACAGAGTCCAGAGCCCCACGGACACCGCGGCGAGCGCCAGCAGCAGCCGGAAGCGCCTCCGCAGCAGCCTCACCGGGCGCAGGAGCAGCTGGAGCCGCGCGGCCCGGGGACTCCCCATGGCGCTGACCGAGGCGGCCGCCGCCCCCCGGCCGGGCCCCGCGCCCCGCGTCCCGGCCCAGCGTCTCAGGGCTGCGCCGAGGCCGTCTCCCCCGGGCGCTCTGCGGCGGGGCGCGGGCTCATGCTCCGGGCGCCAGGGGTCTCTCCGGGAGCGGGGCCGGCTCCTCCTCCGCGCGCGTGTTCCGTGCCGGGCTCTCCTCCCCACGCCGCTCCCGTCGCTCTCCCTCCCTGCGCGCCGCCCTCCCTCGCAGCCCGGAGGAGGTTTCCCCGGCGCCCGCCCCCGCCCCCGCCCCCGCCCCCGCCTCTGCCACCCCGGCCCGGGCTCCGGACTCTCCCGCTCGCCGCACCTGGCCCGCCCCCGCCCCGCCCCGCCCCGCCCCGGGCCCAGGTGGGCTCCGCCCCCGAGAGCCTGGGACGCCGAGGCCGCTGTGGCTTCCCGAGGGGAGCGAGGGGGGCTGGAGAGCTGGTGCCGGTGCCTCCGCGGACGGGGCCCGGGTGGGATGAGCAGGGGCGAGCGCTGGTCTGGACTCGGTGACCGAGGGAGACGTGGTCCCCGCCCCGACGCCTGGCGGTTTTCAGCAGAAGCGAAGGCGAGGCTGGTTCGGGCCACGCCCGAGGCTTTAGCTCAGAGCCTCTCGTCGCCCACAGCAACGACCCGACTCCTACTTGGCGATGTTCGTGGGGAGCCGCTGGACACTTATCTCAGACACAGCCTCGTTTTCCGGGTGAGATTTGCAGACCTTTGTTCCCCGCCTGAGCCACGTCTCCGAGGCCCCGGGGAAGCCGTGCAGCCCCCACCGCGAACCCCAGCGCGCAGCTGTCCCCGGACCCGGCTGGAATGGCTGTTTGAAGAGAGTGGGTGTTTGAGGGTTCCGAAAAAGAATTTTAAAAGGAAAAGAAAGGTATTCAGTCTTAGAGTTGAAAAGATCCGCAAGATAAGCCAGGCACCGTGGCTCCCGGCTGCAGTCCCAGCACTTTGGGAGGCTGAGGATCTCTTGGTCTCCGAAGGTCAAGGCTGCAGTGAGCCGTGATTGCCTCATTGCACTCCAGCCTGGGCCACAGAACAAGACCCTGTCTCAAAATAAAAAACAAAAATAAAAAAAATCAGTATTCCAGTCCTCTGCTTTCAGGCAGGTAAAGCATTATTATCTTATTTAAATTAGATAAAGTATCAAGGGGCAGAATGAACTGCCCAGGGTCATTCAGTAGGTTATACTGCAGTTTTCTTTTCCATTATCTCTTCTGGGAAAAATGGTCAGGAGACTATGGGAAAAGCGAAGGGTCAAAGTGTTCCTGGACATTTTTAAATCAAATGAATATCACACAAGTACTGTTCCAAGACAGAGGTTCTCACAGAATTGAGAGCTGTGTTTGCCTTCTCTCTGTTCTCACCTCAGTTGGATATTCAATAGTTTCTACAGGACTGTTCCTAATTAGCCTCCCCAACTCCAAGCTTCCCATCTCATCCTCTCCACTACCGCCAGATGGTCTTCATAAAAAGCCAGGCATGGTGAGACGCACCTGTACCCCTAACTTACTAGGGAGGCTGAGGCAGGAGGAGTGTAAGGCTGGAGTGAGCCACAATCATGCCACTGCACTCCAGCCTGGGTGACAGAGCAAGACCTTGTCTCAAAAAATAAATAAAAATCTCGTATGTATTTACACACCTGCTCAAAAATATCTGATGGCTTCCAATGCTTATTGATTAAGATGCACACTGTAAATCCAGAATTCAAGGCCTTCCAGAACCTTTTCCAACTTTATGTGACCACATGAAACCTGCTCCAGCTAAAACGAGTTTATTCAGCACCCTCCAACATATTTTCTTTTCTTTTTTTTTTTTTTTTTGAGACAGAGTCTCGCTCTGTCGCCCAGGCTGGAGTGCAGTGGCCGGATCTCAGCTCACTGCAAGCTCCGCCTCCTGGGTTTACGCCATTCTCCTGCCTCAGCCTCCCAAGTAGCTGGGACTACAGGCGCTCGCCATCTCGCCCGGCTAGTTTTTTTTTTTTTTGTATTTTTTAGTAGAGACGGGGTTTCACCGTGTTAGCCAGGATGGTCTCGATCTCCTGACTTCGTGATCCGCCCGTCTCGGCCTCTCAAAGTGCTGGGATTACAGGCTTGAGCCACCGCGCCCGGCCCATATTTTCTTTTCTAGTTGGTCAACTTGTACCCTTTATCCAAGGTCCATTTCAGATTCTATAAAGCTTTCTTGGACCAGCCAAGTCCTGAGCAACTCCTTCCTTCTTGGAGCTTTAGTAGAACTTGCCATCTGTCTCACCATCTGATATGTTGGAACTTACTTGGAGTGTGTGCGTCTTGTTTCCCCAACCTCACTGTAAGGCTTCAGAAATGGGAGCTACATTTCCAGTGGGTCGTACAATGTCCATTTAGCACTTAGGAAGGTTTGAGGATGGGGTAGCACTTTGAGCAAACATCTCCCAGAACTTTCACTGTAGTTCTTTAGCAAAGGTGAATCCAAAGGACAGTTCTCTAATTGCAGCCCCTGGGAAAGGTCTCTGTGAAGTTCCAAAGCCACAGATTCCTGCACTTCTCATGTTCTTCTTTCTTTCCACAAGTCCAAGATAGGAGCAGCCAGCATGTGCACAGCCTGTGCAAGCTCGGCTGAGTCAAGTGGGAAGTGACCGGGCCCTGTAAATACAGTCCCTGTCTCATTAAGGGCAACCCAACTGGATGTTAGGCTGAGTCACTCTTAACACTTTGTCATAGAAACAGGTGGCAGCCTTGCCACAGTTCTCTCCTCAAGACTGAGAAAGCTCATGCAATCACTTCAGTCAACCAAATGCTTGAAGCATCTATTATATAGGAACTGGGAGAGATCTAAAACAAGAAGCATGCTGTTTAGTTGAGGAAAAAAGATAGTCCACAGGAAAAGAAGTCTGACAGTTTAAAGGCCAAATTTATGGTCCAAACATGAATCCCAAAGAAATTTAGAAGAGGAAGGAGATCACCCTGTACCTCTTGATTTTTTGTCCTCCTCTTATTTCTACTTTGTTTTTATAACTTGAGCAGATCATTACTTTCCTGGCTTACGGTGAGAGGGTGTCAGGAGTTGAAGAGAAAAGAGGCCAGGACATTCTTGTGGCTCTCCTCTCTCCCTCTTCTGTTCCCTTCTCTTCTGTGGGTGACACCTTGGCACTGAGATATCCCTCACAGTCAGACCCCACTTGCTCCACATCCCTTTTTGACTCCTGGTGATGTCACAGCAGGGGAAGAGCTGAATTTTGAGACTCAAATTTCCCAATTAGCCCAGCTCCAGAACTAAGTATATGGATTGAGGTATCATGGTGGCAAATTTTGGTAGCATCATATATTGTCACAAATGTCCATTGTCAGCGTCATTTTACCTGGCTACTCATCAGTTCTTCTGACGGTTTTCACTGTCCTTTCACCCTCCTACTTCGGCTGCAGCACCTGACCCAGAATGGCCCAGGGTCACATTGTACAAATTGCACCAAAAAGGAAACATAATTTCCATCATACACCTGCAATAATGGTAGAAGGGCCTGGTCTTTGCGTGGCCAGAATATCAGAGGCAGGGCAGGTCAAATCATAAAGTTTCTTCTCCCAAATTACACAGGCATTGTAAGAAAGTCTGACCAAAGTTTTCTAAAATGGGCCAAGGTTAGCACAGGGACCAGAAAATTCTGGTTTGTGGAGAATTCAGAAGGGAAGGTTGTTTAGTGACCTATAGGTATGGCCTGTTGTCTGCAGACCAAGTCTTATTCTACTCTATAGAGATGTCAAAATATACTAAGTAACTCCAGTGACCTCTGTGCCACCTGTCCTTTTCCCTAAAACCTGATACCTACATTATAAGGTAGCAGCTTTGAGCTTAGAGGGCATTTTTACATCTATATTCCATATGTTTTGTTCCTCACAACCATATGAGAACAGCAGGGGAAGTAGCCTCCTCTCATTACAAATAAGCTTGGCAAGCCTCAGTTTCTTCACATGACCAATAAGTGATAGAATCAGAACCGGAACCAGATCTTTAGCCTGCTGGTCCTCTTTCCCTTGTCCCCAGAGACTTCCTCCTTCTGCAGTCTGACCTTCCATATCTATATCCATATCTGTCTATCTGTATCTATATCTATATTTATATCTACATCTGTCTTATCCCTGTCTATATATACCTGTGTGTTTGTTGCGCAGACTGTGTTCCATTACTTTGAGGCAATTCCTAAGAGAGAAAAGAACAGTGCTGGAGATATCCACAAAGACCTGTTCCCCAAGTGCCAGGGTCATTTTGGCAAGCATTTATTTGTTTTATCTCTTTCAACTGATGCAGATCACATATCCTGGAAACTGTCCTTTCACTGATTCCATTTCATAGATAAAGAAATGGGCTCGGAGACGTTAAATAACTCGCTCAAGGTCATACACGTGACCTGTCACTTAGGACTCAAACTCAGGCTTTGTAACTTCAGATCCAGTGCTATTTTGCCTTTGCACATGCTGCGCCCCTGGAAACTCCCCTGCAGAAGTATATTCACTCTGGAAACTCTGAGCTCACTTTCAGCACATCCATAACTCACTCAGCCACATGATCATTCTTCTCATCCCCCACCAACCCACCCTCCCCAGTGCTGCCTGCTCTGCTCTTTACAGAAGAGAACCTTTTTCCTAGCCCTCCTTCCATGAGTCCATCTTTTACAAATCTTTCTGCATGGTTTGCTACTACGGAGGCCAATCCCAGAAGAGGATGGATGCCCCCAACCGAATGCTTCTTATTGGCCACTTCCCTTGCTTTTCCAAACAGTTGGGCTCTTCTGTTTGGTTGATGGAAAGAATGGTATGAGCTCTGGCAAGATCTCAAGCCTCAGTTTCTCTCTCTGTGGTCCTAAGTAATTTTACAAACTAGACTAGGAAACAGATGAATACCCCGATAGAAGCATCCCTATAGAAGAACACGTTCAAGATTGCATGGTAAAGCGTCAAAGGAATCAGATGAAAGGAGTTAAAGAAAAGATGAAGAGAAGGTGGAGATGTTATGCTGAGGGTCAAACTAAAGCTCATCAGCTGGGAAAAATCCCAGGCAATTCACATACTTCATCTCACTCCCCAGCAAGTGAGTTGTTGATATAGTCCTCAGCAAATGGTGAGGGGTGACCCAAACCAGAACTATGTGCTTTGAAGTTCTAAGTTTGGCATCTATTGCTGGGCCTTGCTTCCTCTTCCAATCTGCATTATGAATGCCTCCAAATTATTCTAACGTCTCTATCTGCTTTCCTCCCTCAGGGAGAAGGATTCCCCAGCAAGAGACAATCATCCAGGTCAAAAAAAAATTATCTTTGACTTGTTCAGGCTTTTCAACTGAGCAATACCAATTATTTCCTACCACTCAGGTTTTCTTTGTTGCTGGCAAACCCAGAGGAAGACAGTGTGAACAGCGCTCTAGTTGGCTCATTAGTTGGTGCTGAGACCATCGACACGGGCCTCCCCAAAGCTCTACCTCCTGTCTCTCTGACCACTAAACCCCACTAGAAAGACATTATCTCACACTTCTCTAGAAAGGCACTCTTCTGTCTGCACCCTGTAGTCTTCTGCTGCAGATACTAGTGAGGGGGTGTGTAGCTGGAGCTAAGGCATAATGACCCACAGCTCTGAGTAGCTTCTTCCCCACTCCCAAGTCATGGCACATGTTTAATGTCTGGAAGCCGTATGGCTCACCATGGTGCCAGGGTAGTGCCATCCCTCTGAGTGAAGTCTTAGTGCTTCCTTCTCTTCTCCCAAGGACACATCCCAGGCTTGGTCCCTACAAGTTTGAGCACACACAGATGTGTGTCTCAGCATTTTCAGAACAGGGCATAGGTCCCTAGGACTCTGAGTGAAGCTGGATTTCCTACCGCTATTCTTCCATCCTGAAGAAAAAAACTCTCATGCACCCTTCACTCCTGACCTCACAGTTTCTCGAGCCCCTAATAGGGCTTCTAAATGACCACATCTTTTCTACATTTGATGGTCTGTACTCCTTCTATAGGCTTCAGTCCAGAAGCCATTTAATAAATACTCTGTAGTAATCAAGAATGTCCTTACTCCGCGTTCATATGAGGTTCTGTCAACTTGAACGCCCACTCATTTAAGGAGGCTTCCCCTAAGAAAACAGAAGTGGTCATGCCAGGCACTGGGTCTCAGGCCTGTAATCCCAACACTGTGGGAGGCCGAGGCAGGTGGATCATGAGGTCGGGAGTTCCAGACCAGCCTGACCAACATGCTGAAACCCTGTCTCTATCAAAAATACAAAAATTAGCCGGGCGCGGCAGTGGGCACCTGTAATCTCAGCTACTCGGGAGGCTGAGGCAGGAGAATGGTGTGAACCCGGGAAGGCGGAGCTTGCAGTGAGCCGAGATCATGCCATTGCACTCTAGCCTGGGTGACAAAACAAACAAAAAAAGACTTTGGGAGGTCGAGGTGGGCCGATCACAAGGTCAGGAGTTCTAGACCAGCCTGGCCAATACAGTGGACCCCTGTCTGTACTGAAAATACAAAAATTAGCCGGGTGTAGTGGCAGGTGCCTGTAATCCCAGCTACTCGGGAGGCTGAGGCAGGAGAATCACTTGAACCCAGGAGGCGGAGGTTGCAGTGAGCCAAGGTCATGCCATTGCACTCCAGCCTGGGTGACAAAGTGAGACTCCGTCTCAGAAAAAAAAAAAAAAAAAAAAAAAACTTTGGGAGGTCGAGGTGGGCCGATCACAAGGTCAGGAGTTCGAGACCAGCCTGGCCAACACAGTGGAACCCTGTCTCTACTAAAAATACAAAAAATTAGCCGAGTGCGGTGGCGGCGCCTGTAGTCCCAGCTACTTGGGAGGCTGAGGTCGGAGAATGGCGTGAACCCGGGAGGCGGAGCTTGCAGTGAGCCAAGATCTCACTACTGCGCTCCAGCCTGGGCCACAAAGCGAGACTCCGTCTCAAAAAAAAAAAAAAAAAGAAAAAGAAAAAGAAAACAGAAGTGGGGCGCGGATGTTCTTCCCTCGCCTTGAACACGGTCGAATTCACAGCGGAGCGCGCTGCATTCACCTCCCTCGGGGCCCGGCTTGGGCAGAACGACGGTCCTAAGCCCGGGGCACGTGCAGAGCGCCCCGAACAGCTCGAGCGCCCGCGGCCGGACAGGCTTCCTGAACAACGTCTTTGTCTAAGTTCACAGGCCCAGGCCGCTAGCGCCGCCGCGAGGGCCCCAGCGCGGCCCCGAACCCGCGTCACTGCGGCATCTCCGCGGCCTCCGGACGGCGGCGCCGGCGCCGGGCGGGCGGGGCTGCGGGGTTCGGGTTTCCCAGCCGCGTTATCTGAGGACCGGCTGCTGGGATTTGATCGGGGCCGGTTCGAGAGAGAGGCCGACGCCGTCTTTGCCCCAGAACAGACTCGTCTTTGAGCTCTGCCGCCGCCCGGGCTGGGCACGGAAGAAAGAAAACAAACTCCGCGCTGCGTGCGGTTCTCCGGAATCTCTCCTGGCCCCGGAGCGGGAGAAGCGGAGCGGCCTTGAGTTCGGCCCCGGCGCCCTCTGCAGGCGGCAAACGGCGGCCACGCTGAGCCGGGCCCAGGCTGGAAATTAGGGTGAGAACAAAAATGACTGGGAAGGGGTTAGGGTGAGAACAACAACGATTGGGAAGGGGTTAGGGTGAGAACAACAATGACTGGGAAGGGGTTAGGGTGAGAACAAAAATGATTGGGAAGGGGTTCGGGTGAGAACAAAAATGATTGGGAAGGGGTTAGGGTGAGAACAACAACGATTGGGAAGGGGTTCGGGTGAGAACAAAAACGATTGGGAAGGGGTTAGGGTAAGAACAAAAATGATTGGGAAGGGGTTAGAGTGAGAACAAAAATGATTGGGAAGGGGTTCGGGTGAGAACAAAAATGATTGGGAAGGGGTTAGGGTGAGAACAAAAACGACTGATGGGAAGGAGTTAGGGTGAGAACAAAAATGACTGGGAAGGGGTTAGGGTGAGAACAACAACGATTGGGAAGGGGTTAGGGTGAGAACAAAAATGACTGATTGGGAAGGGGTTAGGGTGAGAACAAAAATGATTGGGAAGGGGTTAGGGTGAGAACAAAAACGATTGGGAAGGGGTTAGGGTGAGAACAACAACGATTGGGAAGGGGTTCGGGTGAGAACAAAAATGATTGAGAAGGGGTTAGGGTGAGAACAAAAACGACTGATGGGAAGGAGTTAGGGTGAGAACAAAAATGATTGGGAAGGGGTTAGGGTGAGAACAAAAACGACTGATGGGAAGGAGTTAGGGTGAGAACAAAAATGACTGGGAAGGGGTTAGGGTGAGAACAACAACGATTGGGAAGGGGTTAGGGTGAGAACAAAAATGATTGGGAAGGGGTTAGGGTGAGAACAAAAACGATTGGGAAGGGGTTAGGGTGAGAACAACAACGATTGGGAAGGGGTTAGGGTGAGAACAAAAACGATTGGGAAGGGGTTAGGGTGAGAACAACAACGATTGGGAAGGGGTTCGGGTGAGAACAAAAACGACTGATGGGAAGGAGTTAGGGTGAGAACAAAAACGACTGATGGGAAGGAGTTAGGGTGAGAACAAAAATGACTGATTGGGAAGGGGTTAGGGTGAGAACAAAAATGATTGGGAAGGGGTTCGGGTGAGAACAAAAATGACTGATGGGAAGGAGTTAGGGTGAGAACAAAAATGACTGATTGGGAAGGGGTTAGAGTGAGAACAAAAATGATTGGGAAGGGGTTCGGGTGAGAACAAAAACGACTGATGGGAAGGAGTTAGGGTGAGAACAAAAATGACTGATTGGGAAGGGGTTAGGGTGAGAACAAAAATGACTGGGAAGGGGTTCGGGTGAGAACAAAAATGACTGATTGGGAAGGGGTTAGGGTGAGAACAAAAATGATTGGGAAGGGGTTAGGGTGAGAACAAAAATGATTGGGAAGGGGTTAGGGTGAGAACAAAAATGATTGGGAAGCGGTTCGGGTGAGAACAAAAATGACTGGGAAGGGGTTAGGGTGAGAACAAAAATGATTGGGAAGGGGTTAGGGTGAGAACAAAAATGATTGGGAAGGGGTTCGGGTGAGAACAAAAATGACTGATTGGGAAGGGGTTAGGGTGAGAACAAAAATGATTGGGAAGGGGTTAGGGTGAGAACAAAAACGACTTCGGACCCTCTCAGCAGTAGTGGAGTAAATGAGATACATTTACCCAGTATCTCATTCCTGGGTAAATGCTCCGAGTGAAGCAGTCTGATTGAAAGTCAGCCTGGTCTCCGGGCACGGTGGTTCACGCCTGCAATTCCAGCACTTTGGGAGGCTGACCCCAGGAGTTTGAGACCAGCCTGGACAACATAGCGAGACCCCATCTCTACAGAAAATAAAATAAAATAAAATAAAAAATAGTAAAGTCAGTTTGCAAGAGCTGATTGAAACAGAACATCCTCACTGGCTGAGCTGTAAAGAAAGACGATGAACCCAGTTTAGGGATTTGGGTCAGGGACGGTTGGTGACACTGCATAGTCACGTGGTGAGGCTTTCTGCTCTGTTTTCCTATTCTCTCATATATTTGCCACTTACACGGTGTGTGGGTGTTGGAGGGTGGTCAAGACATGTGTATTTGTTTCGTTCTTTTTTTTTTTTTTTTTAATCTGTCATCCAGGCTGAAGTGCAGTGGCACAATCTATGGCTAATTCCAGCCTCAATCTCCTGGGCTCAAGCGTTCTTCCCGCCTCAGCCTCCTGAGTGGCTGGGACTACAAGCATGTGCCACCATGCCTGGCTAATTTTTTTTTTTCGAGACAGGTCTTGCTCTGTCACCAGGCTGGAGTGCAATGGTGCAATCTTGGCTCATTGCAACCTCTGCCTTCCGGGTGCAAGCAATTCTCGTGCTTCAGCCTCCCGAGTAGCTGGGACTACAGGTGTGTGTCACCACACCTGGCTAATTTTTGTGTTTTTAGTAGAAACGTTTCGCCATGTTGGCCAGGTTGGTCTTAAACTCCTGGTCTCAAGTGATCTGCCTGCCTCGGCCTCCCAAAGTGCTGGAATTATAGACGTGAGCCACTGTGCCCAGCCCTTGGCTAAATTTTTAAACTTTAGTTTTTTGTAGAGATGGGCTATGTTGCCCAAGTTGGGCTCAAATTCCTGGGCTCAAGCAATTCTCCCAACTCAGCCTCCCAAAGTGCTAGGATTACAGGCGTGAGCCACTGCACCCCACCAAGGCAGAAGCATCTTTTAGAAGCTCCAGGGCGCTGAAATCCCAACACTTTAGGAGGCTGAGGTGGGATGATTGCTTGAGCCCAGAAGGTGGAGTCTGCAGTGATCAGTGATCTGCACTCTAGCCTGGGTGATGGAGTGAGACCCTATATCTAAACTTAAATACATCACAAATATTCTTCTGCCTTGATGAGGATTCTGCTCTTCAGCCACGCACCTTACCCTCAAAAGAGGGCGGTCAGAGCAGGCCAGTGAGAGATGCGCATGGTGAAGCCTTGCATTGTGTCGTCCCATATGTTATCCAGGTGTTTATAGGAGACATTTCACACTCTGAATTTTCCTTCAGAGAATTAGAAAGTGACCTCAGAGACTTCACATCAGTCTCTGAATTATTTTGTTAATCTAGGTCAGAGGCCTTGGCGCTGCATTTTCAGATCCCAGCGTTATCTCAGCTTTCTAGGCCGAATACACTGCTTTCAGGAAGGTTTTCCCTTAAATGCCATACTATTCTCAAGGGAGATTTCTCCAGCCTTTAAAGACCTGTAGAAAAGGAAACCCCACAGCATTCTTTCCACGGGGAGAGAGTGAGGTGTTGGCATCACAGAGAGGAATGCCAACACCTCAGGAGAGGATGCGGGTGGCTTGTAAAGAGAGCCCGGGTCAGAACTCCTGGAAACACCAACACTGGTGGGACAAGCAGAAGCAGAATCAGAGACCAGGAGCAGGCAAGTGCACCAGGTGCCGAAGTCAGACCAGGACAGAGACCGAGGAAGCAGGGAGAGCCAGAGGCAGTGCCGGTGCATGCTGGCACTGACAGGGTGTGGTTCCTTACCCTAGCCTTGTCTCTTGTGTCACTCTCCAGGCTGGGCCGGCACCGGATAAGCTTCTGTGGAAAACAGCTGTGTTCTCTGTGTGCAAACAGGTTCTCTTGCTTGTTTTGTATCAAAGCAATGAACTCCTAAGGACTCATGATCAGCGCTCAGGAGGCAAGGGCAGGAGACTGGGTGGGAAGCACCCCCAGAGGAGAGGGGTTCGGGAAGTTAGAGGGCAGCCTCGTCCGACTGACTCAAGGTGAAATATAGAATCTGGTCTGGCGCCATGTCTCACACCTGTAATCCTGTCACTTTGGGAGGTCGAGGCAGAAAGATCGCTTGAGGCCAAGAGTTTGAGACCAGCCTGGTCAATATAGCGAGACTCCATCTCTATGTAAAATTTTAAAATAAATAAATAAACAAAAGTGTTGGGGGGGAGAAATACTGAATCTCAAAGATGAGGACAAAGTAGTCAGGCTTCAGGAAATGAGCAGAGAATACGTAGAGAAAGAAGAATTTCCTAAGGTCATTTTTTTGGGGGGAAGGAGTTCATTGCTTTGACATGAAACAAGCAAGAGAACCTGTTAGCACACAGAGAACACAGTTATTTTCCACAGAAACTTATCGGGTGCCGGCCCAGCCTGCGGAGTGACACAAGAGATAAGGCTAGGGTAAGGAACCGCCTCTCTAAGTAAAAAGAAAAACCCAGGCACACCGGTTCAATCTGCACTGATTACTGAGCTTTGGGCCAAATGAAACCTTACAAAAATGTGCATGACGATACTCCTTAGGCTCATTCCTGTTCGGGATCCCTCTACTTAATATTTAATTATCCTGCAAATGCCAAGGCAAGGTTGCCAACTAAGAGACTCTGGAAGAGTCAACATAAGCAATACTGAAATGTTCATTTAAAATCAGCACTGCTGTTGTTGAATGCTGAGGATGTGGCAACTGTGAGCCAAAAGGGGAGGAAAATGTCACAAGTCAACACAAGGCTAATCACAAATATCGTGGTCCAATCTAGAATTCCCAGGACTCGCTAGCTGCAGACTAGTCAAAAAGGAGTGAGTCAATGATTGGGGATAAACTGGGCAAAAAGTGTGTAAAATCACTGTATTATTCCTTAGAACTGCATATGAATCTACAATTATCTAAAACATAGAAAGATGAGCTGAATCATCAAGGAGAATAAAATAAATATTTGTCCAAACTGAAAAAAAAACATATTTAGCAGACCAACTCAAGATGCATCTAATGACATATATATATATATATATATGTCTATTCTGTTCATGTGTCAACACAATTTATTTATTATTCGTATATTTTATTTATTTTTTTTTTAGAGATGGGGTTTCACTCTGTAGCCGTGGCTAGAGTGCAGTAGCCTGATCATAGCTCACTGCAGCCTCGACCTCCTGGGCTCAAGCGATCCCCCAGCCTCAGCCTCCCAAGTAGCTGGGGCTATAGGCGTGCACCACCACACCCAGCTAATTTTTTATATTTTTGGTAGAGATGGAGTCCCACTGTGTTCCTAGACTGGTCTCAAACTCCTGGCCTCAAATGATCCTCCCACCTTGGCCTCCCAAAATGCTGGGATTACAGGCCTGAGCCACCGTGCCCAGCATTAATTTTTTGAAAAATAGAGTGGCTGGCTCAGTTTGAAAAAAATAGGCCATGCAGCTGAAGAGGCAAAGAGAAAGAGAGCTAATATCTGCCAACAGAAACAATCGTAGCTGCCACTTGGAGGTCGAGCTCCCAGAAGGCTATTCTGGCAAGGATGGTGGGTTTCTCAGCGACAATCTGACCCCACAGTCACCTACATAGGTACCTGCGTTCACTTAGATGTGAATATTCTCATCTGGTAGTTTCCCCCAGGAAGAGCATCATCTGCAAACTGAGGGATTTCCTACACACAATAACACGGGTGCATTGTGGTGTCATCTTCAACGTGAGGCGATTAAGTAAGTAATCTCTAGAAGTCTAGGTTGTGTTCACGTTGCTTTTTGTGTGGCTAACTTGAAAATAAGCTACCAACCAGTCCAGAGTGGAATATTTCACAGCTTAAGCTCATAAAGCAATGTTTTCACGTAGAGATTTAAAACCCCCCTTTCAAAATGTTGTCTTTGCAGGGCCTCCCTTCACTTTGCAGCCAAAGCCTCCTTCCAGTTCTGTCTCTTCACCTCCTTTTTTTCTGCTGGTCTACCTATTCTAGGTCTTTTTTGGCTCTGTGCCCTTACCGACTTAGGAAGTTAGAAGGGCAGAGGAAGCAGACTGTGACTTGCTGAGATTCTAGACATTTTCTCCCTGGCAGGCAGTTCAACTCAATAAATCCTTCATCAAGACCTACTCCTAACAACTCTATCCCTTGTCTCTTGTCAGCTCCCTCCAATCTTTCCAGCATCCACTCTTCTCCTCAAGCTCCCCGTCACGTCAGTGCCCTATCTCACTTTCAGGGGAGGGTTTAACTTTAGTTCCTCCGTGAAAACAGGGTAGTTACCCCTTTAGAGTTATTATACCAGCTCATCTGCTCTTCCTGCGCCCATCAGTACCAGCGCTCATTCTCCCCGGCGTCTTACCTAGCAGCACCTCTCACTCTTCTGTCTTCAGTTCCCTCCTCTGGCTTTTCCCTTTCAGCCTACAAATATGGTGAAGTCTTCCCCAGCCTAAAACTAACAAAACTCCTCTCCTTGGCTTTATCAACTTTGAAGCTATTTCCCATTTTCCTTCTGGCCTCATCCCTCAACCGAATATAAGCCAACTTCCATCTCTATTTCACGAAGTTGCTCTAAATTCACCTGCTGCTAAATCCCCAAACCTCAGTTCTAATTTACATGGTTCTTCTGGAGCATTTGGCAATGCTCCCAACCACTGGCTTCTAGAAGTTCTCATTCCCTGAGCTTCCAGAACACCACGTTCTTGTTATTCAGATCATTCCTTCCTTACTGGCTACCCCTCCTCTTACTGTGAAGGTTTCCCCTCTTTGACCCTCTTCTCTTCTTATTCTGTATGCTTTTCATCTCGGATCTCATCCGTATCCAATTACCTTTTATACATTAATAATTCCAAATCTTTAATACTAACTTATCTTCCAGGTCTCTATTCCCAAATTTACTAGAAACAGGCTGCTTCTCCTATACATTGAAGCTCACTTAATGGTGTCACTGGACACGTGGTACCTCAAGCCAGAAACTTTGAAGTTAGAGAATTATCTTTTTTTTTCCTTTGAGATACGGTCTCGCTGTGTTGCCCAGGCTGAAGTACAGTGGCACTATCGTAACTCGCTGTAGCCTCAAAGTCCTGGACTCAAGCAGTCTTGCCTCCTTAGCCTCCTGGGTAGCCAGGACTACAGGTGCGAGTGACTGTGCCCGCCTAATTTTGTCGTTGTTGAGCCAGGGTCTCACTACGTTAGCCAGGTTGGTCTCGAACTCCTGGGCTCAAGCAATCTTCCCACTTCCTTAACTCTTCCCTGACTCTCACATGTCATCCATCACCAAGATAGGATGACCATTCTACTCCTAAATGATTCTCAAATCTGTCCCTTCCTCTTTATTCTCAATGTCTCCCTTTAGCTTAGACTCTGAATTTCTCTTCTGGATGAGGACAGCAGCCATCTTTTTCCTTCTGTCCCTAGACACAGTGAGTGATGATAGTGCAATCTGCTGTGTTGCAAATATTACAGTAAGTCTCAGTAGCCCAACTAACGTGATGTGGGTGGAGAGGCAGCGAGAATCATAAGACTGGACCAAAAATAACATAGCCAGAGGCTATTTTATTTTGTGAAAAATCACGTAAGTTTCATGGATAAAAAGGTGACTTATTACCAAGTTACTCGTATATATGGTTAAAAGAAAGTTTAAAATGCAAAGGAAATGACGATGATGACGCTTTTCCAAGATCTTTGGCACTATCCTTTGATTTGTTCCTGCAGATACCGCAATACATCCTAGTATGAAGTGATTGTGCCTTAGCTTGATCTGAAGTACAACGATTGACCAGGAAATAAATATTTCATATATTTATTATTTCATGGTCGTTCCTATCCCCCCTCACCTCACTTTTTTTGAGACAGGGTCTTGCTTTGTAGCAGAGGTGCAAACACGGCTCACTGCAGCCTCAACCTCCCAGGTTCAAGTGATCCTCCTGCCTCAGCCTCCCAAGTAGCTGGGATTACAGGTGTGCACCACCACACCCAGCTAACTTTTGTATTTTTTGTAGATGGTTTTTTGCCATGTTGCCCAGGCTGGTGTGGAACTCCTGGGCTCTATCAAAGCCTCGGCCTCCCAAAGTGCTGAGATTACTAGATTATGGGTGTGAGGCACCACACCTGGCCCCCTTGCCCCTGATTTTTAAGAAATGAGTTTGCATTTCAAATTATGTTTCATGCGCGACTTCGTGTCACAAAATATTTAAGTTGTTTTTCTCCAGTTTTAAGTAATCCCAAACATTTTCAATTGATTCAAAGGGTCTTGGAATATTTAGCAGGTTTGCATAATTGTATTAAATGAAATTTCATGCTATTTATGTTGTGTATTACATAACTGTCTCCTGTACTTGCATTTCCCTAAACATTCTGTTTTTCCTTGTCTTCATACATGTTGTCCCTCTGCCTACAAGGTCCTCTACCTACAAAGGTCCAAATTCACTTTTGAGGTTCAGTTCACATGCATCTCCTGCAAGTCACCGTCTCTGTTGCTTTCTATCCTGCACACCCACAGAACTGCACTTCATTACTGAGTTTTTCTATGTTTATCTTCCCCACCAACCTTGGGAGCACAGGTATTTTACTGTTCTCTGTAAACTTAAGATCTAGCATAATTTCTAGAACATAAAAAGCACTTAGGGGCCAGGTGCAGTGGGATGCTTGTAATCCCAGTGTTTTGGTAGGATGAGGCAGGAGGATTGCTTGAGGCTAGGAGCTCAAGACCAGCCTTGGAACATAGTGAGACTCTATCTGTACAATTTTTTTTTATTTTTTTTGAGACGGAGTCTCGCCCTGTCGCCCAGGCTGGAGTGCAGTGGCCGGATCTCAGCTCACTGCAAGCTCCGCCTCCCGGGTTCCCGCCATTCTCCTGCCTCAGCCTCCCGAGTAGCTGGGACTACAGGCACCGCCACCTCGCCCGGCTAGTTTTTTGTATTTTTTAGTAGAGACGGGGTTTCACCGTGTTAGCCAGGATGGTCTTGATCTCCCGACCTCGTGATCGCCCGTCTCGGCCTCCCAAAGTGCTGGGATTACAGGCTTGAGCCACCGCACCCAGCCACAATTTTTTTTTAATTAAGTGGGTGTAGCGGCATGCCCCTGTAGTCCTAGCTACTTGGGAAGCTGAAGGGGGAGAATTGCTTGAGCCCGGGAGCTCAAAGTGGCAATGGGTTTCAATCGCACCACTGCCCTCTAGCCTGGCGACAGAGCAAGAGGCTGTTTCTCACAACAACAAAACAAAACAAATAGCACTTAAGAAATAAATTGTGGCTGGGCGCGGTGGCTCAAGCCTGTAATCCCAGCACTTTGGGAGGCCGAGACGGGCGGATCACGAGGCCAGGAGATCGAGAGACGATCCCGGCTAACACGGTGAAACCCCGTCTCTACTAAAAATACAAAAAATTAGCCGGGCGAGGTGGCGGCGCCTGTAGTCCCAGCTACTCGGGAGGCTGAGGCAGGAGAATGGCGTAAACCTGGGAGGCGGAGCTTGCAGTGAGCTGAGATCCGGCCACTGCACTCCAGCCTGGGCGACAGAGCGAGACTCCGTCTCAAAAAAAAAAAAAAGAAAAAGAAATAAATTGCTGAATGAATAAATGAATGGTATTAAATACATCATGGAATCTGATTGGCAGTGGTAAGCAATTGGTAAGTCAGGTGAAGCCAAAATACAGATAATAGCTAATCGTAACTGAATGCCTACGATACGTGCCAGACAAAGTCATTCCATGGAGGTTTTTTTTTTAACTGATATAGGCTGGGTGCGGTGGCTCATGCCTGTAATCCCATCACTTTGGGAGGCCGGGGCGGGAGGATTGCTTGAGCCCAGGAGTTCAAGACCAGCTTGGGCAACACGGCAAATCCCTGTCTCTATAAAAAAAAATTACAAAAGTTAGCTGAGCATGGTGCCACGTGCCTGTAGTCCCAGCTACTCAGGAGGTTGAGGTTGGAGGATTGCTTAAGCCCGGGAGGTTGAGGCTGCAGTGAGCCAAGGTTGCATCATTGCACTCCAGCCTGGGTGACAGTGAGACCCTGTCTCAAAAAAAAAAAAAAAAAAAAAAAAATTTGATATATAACCCACATACCATAAAATTCACCTTTTTAAAGCATTCAATTCAGTGGTTTTTAAAGTATATTCACAGTTTGGGAAAACAAACCTTGTACCCATTAGCAGTCACCCCTTATTCCCCCCTCTTCTCAGCACTTGGCAATCACTAATCTCCTTTCCATATGGATTCGCCTATTCTGGACGTTTCATGTGTACGGGAATCATACAATATGTGGCCTTCTGTTTCTGCCTTCTTAGCAAAATGTTGCAAGGTTCCCCGTAGAGTAGCATGTATCACTACCCCACTTCTTTCCATGACTAATATTCTGTTGTATGGATATACCACACTCTGTTTCTCCATTCACCAGCTCATGGACATCTGGATGGTTTCCACTTTTGGTCTATTATTAATACTTCTGTGAACATTTATGCACGAGATTTTGTGTGGCAGTATATTTTTATTTATCCTGGCTATGTACTTAAGGAGTGGAATTGCTGGGTCATATGGTAACTCTATGCTTAACTTTTCAAGGAACTGCCAGACTGTTTTTTGAAGGGGAAGCATCATTTTACATTCTCGTCAGCAATCTATGGGGCCTCTAGTTTCTCCACATCCTTGTCCACACTTGTTACTTTTTGATGATAGCCATCCTAGTGAGCATGAAGCCGTATCACATTAGTTTCCATTTCCTTAATGATGTTGAGCATCTCTCCATGTACTCATTGGCCATTTGTATAACTTTTTTGGAGAGATGTCTACGCAGATCCCTGGCCCATTTTTGAATTGTGTGTTTTTTAATTCTGTTGTAAGAACTCTTTATATACTCTGGATACTAGATTTTCTCTTTCTTAATCCTCACAGTCACCCTGCTGAAACAGGTAGCTTTTCGTCTCTTTTACAGATGGAGACTAGAGCCTGGAGAATTTTAGTAAGAGGTGTGATTGAGTCTAGATCTGTGATTCTCCAAAGCCTGTGCCCTTTCCACTATTTTATGCTGCTTCTTGGTGATAGAGTTTTCACTGACCGTGAGGTTTAAAGAGGGCCACACCAGTGGGTGGTTAATATAAAGATGAATGTTATGGAATTGAGACCAGGATGTTAGAAACACGATCAACCGATTGCTGAAGTCAATGGCAGTAGGTCTCAGAGTCATTTGTAAGTAAGTTGGATTATATGATTTTTTTTTTTTTTTTTTTTTTTTTTTTTTGAGACGGAGTCTCGCTCTGTCGCCCAAGCTGGAGTGCAGTGGCGCGATCTCGGCTCACTGAAAGCTCTGCCTCCTGGGTTCACGCCATTCTTCTGCCTCAGCCTCCCGAGTAGCTGGGACTACAGGCGCCCGCCACCTCGCCCGGCTAGTTTTTTGTATTTTTAGTAGAGACGGGGTTTCACCGTGGTCTTGATCTCCTGACCTTGTGATCCGCCCACCTCGGCCTCCCAAAGTGCTGGGATTACAGGCATGAGCCACCGCGCCTGGCCAGGATTATATGATATTTAAAGTTGCTTCTTACTCCAAAATTCTCTAACTTAATACACCTTTTTGTTTTGCCAGCAACAACAAAAGTAATGGTCAGGAAAAGCCAATTCCCTAAGTATCAGGACAGAAGGAAGAATCATCCACTCCCGTACATCTCTCTAAGGCCTGGGAACAGGGCACTCTGAGAATGTTTGTCCCAATTTATCAATGGAAAAAACTGATCTGCTATCACAGACTTTTTCAAGAAAAGTAATAGCTTCTGCCCACAGTACAATCACCACCTTCCTTTACACATCGTTAACAATTGTAAATATGAAAACCTGGGTTCTCTCCTTTGTCCTGGGTAAATCAGAAAGATGCTATCTTAAGCAAAGACCAACTTAATACCAAGAGGCTTTCTGGGTATGGAAACAATTATTTTGTCCCAAATGCAATTTGCCTAAAAACAGATAAAGTTTTAGTGTCATCCCCTTTGTGCTACTTTGTTATCTCCAACACTAGATGATTTCAAAGGAGTCATTTAAAAAAACTTGTGGGCTGGGCATGGTTGCTCACGCCTGTTAGCCCAGCACTTTGGAAGGCCGAGGTGGGTGGATCACCTGAGGTCAGGAGTTCAAGACCAGCCTGGCCAACATGGTGAAACCCTGTCTCTACTAAACAAACAAACAAACAAAAATACAAAAATTAGCAGAGCATGCTGGTGAGTGTCTGTAATTCCAGCTACTTGGAAGGCTGAGGCAGGAGAATCACTTTAACCTGGGAGGCGGAGGCTGCAGTGGGCCGAGATCACGCCACTGCACTCCAGCCTGGGTGATAAGAGTGAAACTCTGTCTCAAAAAACCCCAAAAAAACTTGTACACTTGCACAAAACTGCAGAGGCCATGGAACAAAAAAGTAAACTGAGTTGCATGAGTCATTAACGAAGCATGGACATAGTATTGAGAAGAAGTTACAGAAAACTCAAAGAGAATCTTTTGAATGAAATATTTTATTGAAAATAGTTAATTTAAAATCTATACATAATGTTTCAAAAGCCGTGTTACTGATAAAAATATCAAACTTTCCAAACAAGGATCATTTTAGTTTCATTCACCCTTGCCAAAGTGTCTCCTTAATTTTTCCAGATGGACATTTTGTTTGAGTCTCTAGTGCCCTCTGGTGAAACACCATGAAACTGCCCAGAAACGTAATTCAGGCTCTGCTCACGACGGAAGGTGAAATAGCAGAATGAGCGCCTATTCCAATGGGACAGGTTGCGATGTGCTGCCTTCTCCCCCAGCTCAGGAAAACCGCAGCCTCTGTCCGTGCGTCTCTCTCTTCAGGGAAAGTATTCTTCCCACGGACACTCCACCAAGCTCACCGCAAAATACCTTCCTCCTAAGTTTTTATCATCACTGTCTTCTAAAAAACAAAAACCTGTTGATACAGACGGGATAAATAATGAAAGCCTCCAGGTCATTCAGGACCAGGCCCCTACTCCCCACAAATGTTAAAAGGACAGCAAAAATGATAAAGCAAGCTGAGCCTGCGAGAAAAGCTTTCCTAGTGGTCCCTGATTCTTCACCCTGTCTTCATAATAATCAACACCATCACTCTAGTCAACTCAGGTTTCCATTTTCTGGCAGCAGATGACCTTGTCCTCAGGTTTCAAGGAGCACACCTCTTCTAAATGGGGGCCATTTCCAAAAGTAGACATCAACAGAGTCTCAGTTCATTCTCCAGACCAAACACTTTCGACTTAAGATTCTTCAGTTCTCCTTGTATCTTATGTGCCCGTCTATTGCTGTCACGGACCTCACACAGAATGGCAAGATCCTGGTTTGCCCGGACATTAATTGTTGCCTAGGGATTTGGAAAAAAAAAAAAAGAAAGAAAGAAAGAAATGATTATGGCATATGCCAGGGGAGAGGTGTCGGTCAAAAAGACACAGCTCTGTTAGCTCCTTTTTATGAGATTTTGAGTACACAGGATAAATGCCATCCTTAGTTTGTTCAGTGGCTAACTAAAGAAGGAAAATGTAGAATTAAAGCAGAAATCCCATGAACATCCTTCCCGTACAATAAAGGAGCCTTGAGCTAGAGATCAATGAACAATGAAAGAGGAGTAAGACAGGCCAGGATAAGCAACACCGCTGGTAAATTTGTCACAGAATGAAAGCAGGCCTCTCCTCTTTTCTGTAACTAAGCTTGTTTGGAGCTCAGGCTAACTGGCTAAATCTCATGAAGAAGGCTCTTGAGGCAACTTGTATTCTAAAGAACTGTGTCTGCCGGAAAAAATCACTCTATCAATCAATTACCCACTTTCCCCAACTGCAAAATAGACATGATTGTTTAATCTGCTTCTTGAATTAGGAGGGATGACAATTTCCGTTACGTTTAGCTCACATCGAAGTATTAATGATGCAATCATTCAGTGATTTCAGGGTATTTTTATTTTCCCTCTAGCATGTACTTGATTTTCAGGGAGGCTTCCAGACGGTGATCTGTTAGTGTCTGTCAGCACGGAAACAACACATCCTTCTTTTGAGGAGCCTCGTGACCATGCTCCCTCACTTACACCTCTTTTCTCCCTTGTGGCAATCCAGGCCCAGCAATTACCTTATACAACATTTGCTCCAAGTCTTTCAGTTTCTGTCGGAGAACCTTAATATCTGTCTTAAAGCCTTCTACTTCCAAGATCCGTCGACGCTCCAGTGCCTCATAGCGTCTTGTCATTACCTGTAAACGCTTCCCCATCTTGTTAGTGCGATCCTAAACACGGGGAACGGGGAGGCATTTATGAAGGGGAGGGAAGCGTTTTCCCCAGCCGTCGGCGCTTCCTATTCCGTTGTAAATGGAAGATAATTTTGTACCTTGAAGATCTCTCTCCTCATTCCCTCTTCCTCACGAATTCGGGCAAGTTCCTCTTCTAAGGAAATGCACTGCTCTTGGTACATACCAGACAGCTTTTTCTCTTGGACTAACTTATCTTTTAGGGACTGCAAGTCAAAGGGACAAAAACTATGAACACTCAGTTCTACAGTTTAGGTAATTCAAGTAGCACTTAGGCAAAGAAAGAAAGAAAGAAAAGAAGGGATTTCCAGAGGTACAAAGTGAGTTAAGGAACCAGACGACAAGGAACTTTGAGGAACATCTGAAAATCTCCTACTTCTAGACCAGTTTCGTAAGCCCCGTTTCTAATGTGTACAGAGTAGAAATTCAAACAAATATTTTTGGCTCTGGGAAGAGTCAGATAATGGACCTCAGAAGCTGTCCCAAGTAAGACATTACAATATATGTTTTTAAAAAGGAAGAATTATTAACAACAACACTTACTATACATGCTGTATTGAGCAGTTAAAATGATCTTTTAAAAACCCAAATCAGATCATGTTACTTCTTTCACACAGTCCTTCAAAGGCCTAACACTGTTGAGGGCTAAGTTCACACTCTGTACCGTGATGCACACGGCCCTCCACGACTGGCTGCTGCCAACCCTGGCTTCTTAAAGGGCATCCACTTCCTCCTTATTCACTCCTCTACACCCACGACGACAGCCGTCCATTTCCTTGAACATACTCCAGGGCGTATAAACTTGCTTTTCCCTCTGCCAGGGATGTTCTTCCTCAAGGTCTGTATGGCAAGCTTAGTCCCATTTTTCAGGTCTCAGCAAAAACACCAGATATGAGACAGTGTCCCTGTGCGTTCCTTCTGTTAATACAACAGACTTCCGGCAACTACATATAATCTTCATGTAATTCTTTTACTCCCTTAACACCACATTTTTATAATCTATAATTTTCTTTTTTTTTTTTTTCTGAGACGGAGTCTTGCTCTGTTACTGGGCTGCAGTGCAGTGGCGCGATCTCAGCTCACTGCAACCTCTGCCTCCCAGGTTCAAGCGATTCTCCTGCCTCAGTCTCTACCCAAGTAGCTGGGATTACAGGCACCCACCACCACGCCCAGCTAATTTTTTGTATTTTTAGTACAGACAGGGTTCCACTGTGTTGGCCAGGCTGGTCTCGAACTCCTGACCTTGTGATCGGCCCACCTCGACCTCCTAAAGCCTTTTTTTTTTTTTTGAGACGGAGTCTCACTTTGTCACCCAGGCTGGAGTGCAGTGGCATGATCTTGGCTTACTGCAACCTCTGCCTCCTGGGTTCAAGTGATTCTCCTGCCTCAGCCTCCCGAGTAGCTGGGATTACAGGCACCTGCCACCACGCCCGGCTAATTTTTGTATTTTTAGTAGAGACGGGGTTTCACCATGTTGGTCAGGCTGGTCTCGAATTCCTGACCTCAGGTGATCCACCCGCCTTGGCCTCCCAAAGTACCAGGATTACAGGTGTGAGCCATCGCACCCGCCCTAATCTATAATTTTCTTAGTTATTTGTTAATGTTTCTGTTTTTTCTCACCATTAAAACGTAAATACCATGAGGACAGACCTTGTTTAGATTACTGTAACTCTAGGGCCTAACCCATAGCAGGAGTGCAGTAAATATTTGTGTTTTCTGTTTTTTGTTTGTTTTTTTTTTTTTGTGAGATGGACTCTCGCACTGTCACCAGGGCTGGAGCGCAGTGGTGTGGTCTCGGCTCCCTGCAACCTCCGCCTCCTGGGTTCAAGCAATTCTCCTGCCTCAGCCTCCCAAGTAGCTGGGATTACAGGCGCCCATCATCACGCCCAGCTAAATTTTTTTTGTATTTTTAGCAGAGATGGGGTTTCACCATCGTTGGCCAGTCTGGTCTTGAACTCCTGACCTCGTGATCTGCCCGCCTTGGCCTCCCAAAGTGCTGGGATTCCAGGCGTGAGCCGCTGTGCCCGGCCAGCAGTGCAGTAAGTATTTGCTGAATGAATGAATGAATGAATGAATGAACAAGGCTAATATTTTAAATCCCTAAGCGCTATAATGATCAGCTGTTCTTCGAAACCTAGTTCTTGAGGCAGCTGCTACCAGAGCTTTCCGCACTGAATGGACCTTACGTTACAAACTGTAGGTTCTTTGGAATTCCTTCAACTCTCCCAGAAAAATAAATAACTTATTTAAGACATAAGGACATTACCTTAATATATTCACTTTGAGCATGATGACTGTCATGCATAACGGGCAACACTTTTCCACTTTTATCTTCTTTCTTCTTACACTGCACCCGGTACTGCTTAATCTTTGACATCAGATTATCTTTTTCAAGCATCCATGACTTCTCTTTACTTTGGTTTTCAGATCTGAGTTGCAGAAAATCTTTGGTGCTTTCATAGAGCAGCTCTTGGGTGTGGTGAAGACTAGGAACGAAAGTACAAATGCAGACATGAGGATGCACACACAGCACACCTGAAAGCAAGGATCATTCCAAAATGGAAGAGAATGGCTCTTTTTAAAATTGTGTAATATATAAATTTTGTAAAATATTAGCGGTTGTAAAAATCGGATCACTGGCAATCTTACAGGTTTTACTGGGCAAAGTATAATGTATCTACCCATGCGCACTGGTTCACAGACTGGTCTTTACAGGTATTTCCCTGAGTGCTCATGATTAGAAGGACTACAGGACTACAGGGATATTTACACATAGCCTGCATAAGTATGGACCATTCCTAGGAATCAGACAAGGAAGAACTAAATCATGGTGTTCTGACAAGTTAATACAAATTCTATAGTATCAAAACCAGCTTTGCTTTTGTGTATGCTGTGCTCCATGTAGAACTGCCTGTATCAAAATCTTATCCTTTGTTTATTTTATTTTATTTTTTTTGAGACGGAGTCTCGCTCTGTGGCCCAGGCTGGAGTGCAGTGGCCGGATCTCAGCTCACTGCAAGCTCCGCCTCCTGGGTTCATGCCATTCTCCTGCCTCCGCCTCCCGAGTAGCTGGGACTACAGGGGCCTGCCACCACGCCCGGCTAGTTTTTTGTATTTTTTAGTAGAGACGGGGTTTCACTGGGTTAGCCAGGATGGTCTCGATCTCCTGACCTCGTGATCCGCCCGTCTCGGCCTCCCAAAGTGCTGGGATTACAGGCTTGAGCCACCGCGCCCGGCCTGTTTATTTTAAAAAGAACTTTTTGTTTTTGACAGGGTCTTGCTCTGTCACCTAGGTTGGAGTGCAGAGGCACAACCATGGCTCACAGCAGCCCTGACCTCCTGGGCTCAAGCAATCCTTCTGTCCCAGCCTCCTAAGCAGCTGGGACCACCTCCCAGGGCGTTTGCCAGCTCATTAAAAATTTGTGTGTGTGTGTGGAGACGGGGTCTCGCTATGTTCCCTAGGCTAGTCTGGTCTGGAACTCCTGGGCTCATACAATCCTCTCGCCCCAGCCTCCCAAAATACTGGGATTACAAGTGGGAACCACTGCACCTGGCCTCCTTTTTAAAAAATCAACTTCCTGTATGAAGTCATTTTCAACAACTTTAGCCTATTTTAATTCCTCCATTCTCTGAAATTCCATCCCAGTGTTAATGTTCGCTTGTCTTATAATTCAATACTTGCTCCTCTGTCACATTTTAACTGTCAACATGCACTTTTTCCCACCCTGAGAGAAAGCATATACCTTATTTACTGCTTATTTTTGCCCCAATGCCATGAGATTGTCAAGGATAATACTAACTACTGGACATACACAGGCAGTTAACAGATTCTTGACGACCCTTTCCTGAAATTTAGAAATAGACAATGTTTCTATCTTTAAAAAACAATATCCTTGGAAGTTAGCAACTCATCAGTTTAACATTATCCCCTAGAAAAATGCTATACTGAATGATCTAACTGCTTGCAAGAGTATTAAATACCATGAAGCAATCACTACAGTTTTCTACTGAACAAATAATGTCAGATCCACTTATTTTCATGAGTAAAAGGGCACACAGATACGAGGAAAATGGTAGCATAGTGCCAAGCACACAGTAAATGTCACAAGATGAAGTATACAGGCAGGTATGTGTGCACGTATATAAAGACAGAGAGATTCCACTCAGTTACCACACGGATCTCTCTCACTTTCAGTGAGTTATTTTAATCTGTCTTACGTTACGTTCTCAATCTCAAACGGGGAAAGTATGGGCTTGTTAAAATACAAGTAGCTTGAAAGTGACACCCGAAGGGCAGTCATTAATGGCCTTGGATTTCTTCTTAGGAAGATCTGTCTAATGGAAGGAACTGATCACGTGCTCAGATATGAAGATAATGCTAAACAAGGAAGGTTATTGATATTCTGGAAAACAGATATAAAATTACAAATTACTGTGACAATTTAAAAATATCTGTCCCTTAAAAACAAAACCCAATGAAAAGTCAAGATGCTATATACTTAAGTGCAAAAACAGTAAAAATAAAAATGAAGATAGAGAAATACTGGCCCAATGCAAACACACTATACTATGTTAAAAGAGACATAGCAGGCCGGGCGCGGTGGCTCACGCCTATAATCCCAACACTTTGGGAGGCTGAGGTGGGCGGATCACCTGAGGTCAGGAGATCGAGACCAGCCTGGCTAACATGGTGAAATCCTGTCTCTACTAAGAAGGAAGTGTCAGAAGGTGCTGCCGCGTAACAAATGTCCGATAAACAACAGCTGTTATGATTAGTCTGGCTGACGCACAAGGCGAACTACAGCAACAGGGGAGGAGCTGAGGCTGAAGGTTTATTTGGTGTCAGATGATGACGTTCCTAAAAATTCATGCTAAGATATCAGGACTTTATCATAAGGTAAATGGAGACTATCAAATATTTTTAAGCAGTTGATAATTACTAATAGAGGAACTAATTCATAGTAGTGAGAAAGATGTAAGAACACAAAAGGCTGGGTGCGGTGGCTCACGCCTATAATCCCAGCACTTTGGGAGGCCAAGGCGGGTGGATCACGAGGTCAGGAGATCGAGACCATCCTGGCTAACATGGTGAAACCTCGTCTCTACTAAAAATACAAAAAATAATAATAATAATAAATTAGCTGGGTGTGGTGGCGGGCACCTGTAGTCCCAGCTACTTGGGAGGCTGAGGCAGAAGAATGGCGTGAACCCAGGAGGCAGAGCTTGCAGTGAGCCGAGACTGTGCCACTCCACTCCAGCCTGGGCGACAGAGCGAGACTCTGTCTCAAAAAAAAAAAAAAAAAAAAAAAAAAAAAAAAAAAAAAAAGAACACAAAGGATCAGCAATAGGAACAATTTAAACAAAGGAATAGAGTTTGAATTAATGTACTAAGAATGAGAGTTCAGGGCTGGGCACAGTGGCTCATGTTTGTAATCTCAGTGCTTCAGGAGGCTGAAGTGAGAGGATTGCTTGAAGCCAGGAGTTCGAGACTAGCCTGGGCAACACAGCGAGACCCCATCTCTACAAAAAAATAATAAAAATAAGCCAGGTTTGGTGGTATGCACCTGTAATCCTAGCTACTTGGAAGGCTGAGGCAGGAGGATTGCTCGAGTCCAGGAGCTCAAGGCTGCAGTGAGCTATGATCATGCCACTGCACTCCAGTCTGGGCAACAGAGTAAGACCCTGTCTTTACTGGAAAAAACAAAACAAAACAATCAGAGAGGAGATACTTTCCTGAGTGCTAACTTCAGGTTATATGATTAGAAGGACTACAGGGATATTCACACATAGCCTGCGTAAGTATGGACCATTCCTAGGAATAAGACACGGAAGTACTAAATCATGGAGATCTGACAAGTTAACACAAGTTCTACAGCATCAAAAACAGCTTTGCTTTTGTGTATGCTGTGATCCATGTAGAACTGCCTGTATCAGAGAGCAGAGAAAGGACTTGAGAGGGTTTTTAGGCTCACAATCCATAGGGTTTGGAATTAAGGAATAAGAAAGTTAAGAGCTGAAGATGATCCTGTGGGTTTCAAGCCTGGGAAACTGAATACATGTGATGTCATGAAACTAAATGAAAAGAAGAAAGAAGTAGTAGGTTTAAGATGGGGATGGGAGTATTTATTGGGAGAAACAAACAGTGTGGTTTCAGTAGTGGTAAATCAAACACATTCAACTGAGAATGTCCTTATGGCATTAGGTCTGGCCACTGGAACTAGGCAAAAGGGTGAAGGGGTTAGACGGGTAGAAGAACCAAGAAAGACAGGTGCTGCAGAAATCAAGGGAAATGAATTACAAGGAGGGGCTGATCTGTGATGCCAAACATGCAAGAAGATACTACGTATAATAAGGACTGAACAGAGATATAACTGGTCTCAGAAGTTAAGAGGTCGGCCAGGGCTGGGCGCGGTGGCTCACGCCTGTAATCCCAGCACTTTAGGAGGCTGAGGCGGGTGGACCACCAGAGGTCAGGAGTTCGAGACCAGCCTGGCTAACACGGTGAAACCCCGTCTCTACTAAATTTACAAAATTAGCTGGGTGTGGTGGCGGCGCCTGTGATCCCAGCTACTTGGAAGGCCGAGGCAGGAGAATCGTTTGAACCTGAGATGCAGAGGTTGCAGGGAGCCGGGATCAGCCTCTGCACTCCAGCCTGGCGACAGAGTGAGACTTAGTCTCTAAAACAAAATAAAAAAGTTAAGAGGTCAGTGGTGACCCCAGAAAGGGCGTGTTTAATAAAATGGGGGGGTGAACCCCAGAAAGGGCGTGTTTGATAAAATGGGGGGGTGAAGCCAGACTGCAGAGAGGTAAAGAAAGGTAAGCAGGTTAGGAACAAAAACAATGAGGACAGAGTTGGCCATTTTTTGTTTTTATTTTTTCAGATTTTAAAAATAACTTTTATTTTTTAAAAGTACGTGCATTATAGGAAACTAAAACACATAAGAAGCAAAGAACAAAGTCATCCACAATCAGAATCGCTTTACAGTTTATAAACTGTAAAGTTTACAGGACGCTCTAGTTCCTGCGTGTATGCAGACACGACACCCCATTTTATGAGATTGAGATCGTACAATATGTATCGTGCTGTTACATACATCAGAGATATTTACAGTTCAAAATCCCAAAGCTATATGAGTATTCTGATAACCAAGAATACACTATGCCAACTCAATCTGTTAGAAAAAAATACAATCCTGCCTTTCTTGGGACAGAAATTTCATAGAAGCCAAAAATGACAACACATCGCTAGATAAAAGCACTGGCAGAGTTCCGATTAAAACACTGAGTGTGCAGTTTTTTGGTGTAGATATGTAAACTCATGTTTTCCATATTCATGAAGGGGCAAACAAAAGAAAAGGGCTCTACGACAATGAGTCAGACAGTGTATATATCAGTGGATAAAAGAACACTTTTTTTTTTTGAGACAGGGTCTCACTCTGTCGTCCAGGCATGAGCCCGGCCTAAGAACGCTTCTTAACCACCAGAAGCTAAAATACCACAGTAGATTAACAGGAGCACATGAAATACTCATCAGCTCTTCAACGGCATGCCTGGAACAGCGAGATACTCACCTACGTAGAACCAGGGGTTTCTGAGGAAGACAATTTTTTCAAGGTTCCCTTTAGTTCTATGACCTGCTGTTGTTCAAGTACAAAACGCTAACTTTTAAGTCACTCAGAAAAATAAAATACCTGTTAGGTTCAGCTTTCTTAGACACTCACTTTTTGGTTAGCTCTTTGATTTTGTTCTGATTTCTCTGGTGCTGAACTTGTATTTCCTCAAGGTGAATCCGTCTATCCTCCATGAGCCCTTCAATTTGTTCTCGAGCAAGTTTGGTCTGCTCTCCCAGCTGAGCCTGCAGTGCTTCCACCTAGACAGGCCAAAAAGGGGTGAGGAATCCAACCCTACTTCCACTTACTTCATACCTCTAGGAAAACTGAGCCTTTCTCCAGAAAAATTAAAAAACAAACAAAAAAATCTCACTCCTAATCCTCTTGTTCATTTCAAGACAAGGTCTTGCTCTGTCCCCCAGGCTGGAGTGCAAGGGGCGTGATCATAGGTCACTGCAGCCTCAACCCCATGGGCTCAGGCAGTCCTCCCTGCCTCAGCCTCCAGGACTACAGGTGTGTCCCACCACACCCAGCTAATTTTATTTTTATTTTTTGTAGAGATAGGATCTCACTATGTTGTCCAGGCTGGTCTCGGACTTTTGGGTTGTAGAGATGGGATCTCACTATGTTGTCCAGGCTGGTCTCGGACTTTTGGGTTGTAGAGATGGGATCTCACTATGTTGTCCAGGCTGGTCTCGGACTTTTGGGAGATCATCTAGCCTCAGCCTCCCAAAGTGCTGGGATTACAGGCACTACCATGCCCGGCCCAGTTCCTCTTAATGTCTTATAAATGGGGTTAAGCTATACAAGAGTAGATTCTTTGTCCAAACGAAACCCAGCATCTACATCACACAAACAAAGCTACAAAATCGTTTCCCCTACCCTGTGATTTTTGGCTTTTCACTATCTCCCTTGACTGCCTCCCTTTAAGACACCCTTCCTGCCCAGAAGCAAAATGACTCTTGGTTTTTGGTTTCAAAAAGTACAGCAAAATGAATATAAGGTAATTTCCTTCTCTGTGTCTGGCTATCACGACTCCACATGGAGATAGTAGCCAAAGGTACAAACTGTCATTAAATCAACAGAGATTTAACCTAGTAAGGACAGAAACTTCAGTGCAATCAGATGAACAATCATGGTTCCAAATGACACATAATAACCAGGAGGTAAGAGAATAGTTCATTACTTTCCTAGACTTTAGAACCTAAGCACTAAATAAATGAATATACCACCAAACGTTGATCTGTCAGCATAGACAAGCTTCCCTCTGCAATCTCGGTATATCCCCAGGCCAGTGGATTCTTACTTTGTAATGGTTTTGGTGGACGGGGCTTAGTACATTGAACTGAAGGTTTAGAGTAGCACTTTTAGCATGTTCAAATAGAAAAGGATGGTTTTAAAATAAAGCTCTTGGAAATTAGGAACAATCTCAATTTTCTCAGTCACATGAGGCTTAGATGGAACCTGTGTGCAAGGAGATGCTTATCACACGATACTGCGGGTACGTTATATAAAGCCAAACTTGTGGATAAAAGCCACCTGGGTCTGCCAAAACACATTCTTTACCTGCAGGATGAGTGTCTGCACGTCTCTTTGGTAATGTTCAGAACTTCCTCTTCTCTCACGCGATGGTCTTCTTTTGCTTATTTTAGGATCTAAAATGGAAAACAAAATCCGTCAAGAAGGTTTTACCCGGCTTTTCTGTCTGCTATCGAAGCATCCGCATTTCCCGCGCCAGGGAGTTCAGATTCGTTTACCTGTGAGGGACGGAAAGGAAGACGACGGGAAACACCATAACCACAGTGCTTAACTTTTCAAACAGGAATCTGTCAGGGAACTCTGCAAGATGTCACCTAAATAATCCTACTCATCTTCTGGCAGAATCAACCACTAAATTTTCCTTAGAATCAATCACTAAAATAGTTGTGTCTACTTTCTTAGTAAAATACTATTTAATCAGAATAAGGCCAGGTGTTGTGGCTCATACCTGTAATCCCAGTGCTTTGGGAGGCCAAAGCAGAACAATCACTTGAAGCCACGAGTTCAAAACCAGCCTGAGTGACACAGTGAGAACCCCTCCCAACACAAAATAAGGTAAAATACAATAAATTAGCCAGGTGTGGTGGCATATGCCTGTCGTCCCAGCTACTCAGGAGATTGAGGTGGGAGGGTCACTTGAGTCCAGGAGTTCAAGGTTACAGTAAACCGTGCTCATACCACTGTACTGCAGCCTGGGTGACAGAGCCTGTCTCAATCAACCAATCAATCAATCAAACAGAATAAGGAATAAGAAAAACAAAACTTAAACATTTTGGTTATGGCATATCACACAATTTTCAAAAGACAAGGTTATTTTAAAGATAAGGAATGCTAAAAATTGAACTGAGCAGGCCAGGTGCGGTGGCTCACGCCTGTAATCCCAGCACTTTGGGAGGCCAAGGCAGGCGAATCACCTGAGGTCAGGAGTTTGAGACCAGCCTAACATGGAGAAACTCCCTCTCTACTAAAAATACAAAATTAGCCAGGTATGGGGTGCGTGCCTGTAATCCCAGCTATTCGGGAGGCTGAGGTAGGAGAATCACTTGAATCTGGGAGACAGAGGCTGTAGTGAGCGGAGATCACGCCACTGCACTCCAGCCTGGGCAACAAGAGCAAAACTCCATCTCAAAACAAAACAAAACAAAAAGACACAATTGAACTGAGCAAAATTTAATTTCTTGGATGGTTCAAGAAGTTCATTAAGACATTAGACCACCAAAGGCATCATTATGAACATCAATTATCACTGTACAGTAGGGAAAACATTTCCAATTGTGTACACTGTGCTTTTTTTTGGAGACAGAGTCTCGCTCTGTTGTGCACTGGTGTGATCTCGGCTCACTGCAAACTCCGCCTCCTGGGTTCAAGCAATTCTCCTGCCTCAGCCTCCCAAACAACTGGGATTACAGGCACCTGCCACCATGCCTGGCTAATTTTTTGTGTTTACATCGGTTTTGCCATGTTGGCCAGGCTGGTCTCGACGTCCTGACCTCAGGTGATCCACCCACCTCAGCCTCCCAAAGTGCTGGGATTACAGGTATGAGCCACCGCGCCCAGCCTGCCCTGTGATTTTCAATTCTGCATTGATGAGAATTTCTAATAGGTTATATGTTTGTTACCTGCTTTGAAAGCTGAAGATTCATTCTGCTCACGTTCACCTACAGCCTGGATAGTCCTTTGGAGAATGGTGACCTAAGGAAGCAAACACTGGTATTGAAGTAGCCTTCCTATAAACGTAATGTTTTATTTTTCAGCCTTAGTTCTGCAGATTGAACGCTGTAAGTTAAATTTGTCAAAACTGATATGATTATATAAGGATGTCATACATATGAGAGACCACACAAGCAAAGTAACAAACCGGATAAAACCCTGTGTTGACAATATAAACTTAAAAAAGTTGGCCGGGTGTGGTGGCATGTGCCTGTGGTCCCCGCTACTCAGGAGGCTAAGGTGGGAGGGTCGCTGGAGCCCAGGAGCTCAAGGCTGCAGTGAGCTATGATCGCTCCACTGCACTCCAACCTGGGCAACAGAATGAGACTTTGTTTCTAAAAAAAATAAAAACAAGGCCGGGCATGGTGGCTCACGCCTGTAATCCCAGCAATTTGGGAGGTCGATGGGGGAGCAGATCACCTGAGGTCGGGAGTTCAAGACCAGCCTGACCAACATGGAGAAACTCCATCTCTACTAAAAATACAAAATTAGCCAGGCGTGGTGGTGGGTGCCTGTAATCCCAGCTACTCGGGAGGCTGAGGCAGGAGAATCATTTGAACCCAGGAGGTGGAGGTTGTGGTGAGCCAAAATCGCACCATTGCACTCCAGCCTGGGTGACAAGAGTGAAACTCTGTCTTGAAAAATAAATAAATTAATAATAAAAATAAATAAATACATAAATAAAATTCCAGGGCTATTTGGTAATATATGATTAAAAACAAAACCAAGAACAGCTTGGGGCACAGTGGTGCACCCCTGTAGTTCCGGCTACTTGGAAGGATGGTGCTTAAGCCCAGAAGTGTGAGTCCAGCCTAGGCAACAGGCCAAGACCTCAGCTCTAAATTGTTTTTATTTTTATTTTTATTTTTTTTTTAAAAAGCAGCTCTTTGGCCGGGCGCGGTGGCTCACGCCTGTAATCCCAGCACTTCGGGAGGCCGAGACGGGTGGATCATGAGGTCAGGAGATTGAGACCATCCTGGCTAACACGGTGAAACCCCGTCTCTACTAAAAAATACAAAAAACTAGCCGGGCGAGGTGGCAGGCGCCTGTAGTCCCAGCTACTCGGGAGGCTGAGGCAGGAGAATGGCGTAAACCCAGGAGGCGGAGCTTGTAGTGAGCTGAGATCCGGCCACCGCACTCCAGCCTGGGTGACACAGCAAGACTCCAAAAAAAAAAAAAAAAAAAAAAAAAAAAAGCAGCTCTTTGGTGGGTGTGGTGGCTCATGCCTATAATCCCAGCACTTTGGCAGGCCAACACAGGCAGACTGCTTGCGCTCAGGAGTTCCAGACCAGCCTGGGCAACATGGTGAAACCCCATCTCTACAAAAAATACAAAAATTAGCTGGGCGTGGTGGTGCACATCTGCAGCCCCAGCTGATTGGGAGGCTGAGGTGGGAGGAGTGCTTGAGACCGGGAGGCGGAGGTTGTAGTGAGCTGAGATTGCACATTGCACTCCAACCTGTGTAACAGAATGAGACTTTGTCTCAAAAAAAAAAAAAAAAAAAAGTAGCTCTTGGCCAAGGACCTTCAGGAAACAGAAGTATACATATACAGATATGTATAAAAACCCTCAGGAACTGTTTACAGAAGTGAAAAAATAGAAATAGTATACACAGACACATAACTATTTCTACAGGAATGGAAAAAGAGACGGAGGTATGTATACCAAAGTATTAACAGTGGACTGTCTCTGGGGTATAGGATTATGAGAACCTGCCACTTTCACATGATAGATTACTATACTCTGTTTTTAATGAAGACCATGGATATCATTTGTAATCAGTATAAACAAAGATTTAATAAAGAAACTTAAGAATCAAAACTTTCTCCCACACACAGTCTGCTCCTGCTTTCCTCTCTGTCTCAGCTAAAACAGCCACCCCTCTGTGCCTCAGGTTTCTACACAGTGAAATGGGGTAAACGATGCTACTTCCTGAGGTTTTTGAAGAAAAATGCTTTAACAACTCAGGCAAACAAGGCACTATGATGGCTAATTCTCCACCTGCCTTCTCTAGCGAATACTAACGTTCTTCTGACGATGGGCCCTAGCCTGTGATTTGTGAAGCCACACTCACCATGCTCCACCAAAGATTACTTACTTTGTGAGGAGGCTCCTTACAAAAATAGGTCACTTCTCCAGCGTCTGTTCCCACAAGAGCCAAGAGATTCTGAATCTTGTTCTTGTCTTCTAGCTCCCTGCAATTCTCATGGAAAGCAAGCACATATTATTCAATGTCCCAAGTAAGTAACCCTTGCTGTTTAAAGGATCTCCCTTCTATTTTTTTTAAACAATAGTAACCTCAAATTAAAACAGTAACCTCAAATTAAAATTGAATAGTTATGTATCCAGACTTTAGCTCTACTTTGTAAAACATCAGGTATTTCCATTCAGAGAACAGGGGCCAGGACACTTCTCAGCTCATTCTTTTTTTATTTTTTATTTTTTGCTCTGTCACCCAGGCTGGAGTGCAGTGGCGCCATCTCCACTCACTGCAAGCTCCGCTTCCCGGGTTCACACCATTCTCCTGCCTCGCCTCCCGTGTAGCTGGGACTACAGGCGCCCGCCACCGTGCCCGGCTAATTTTTTTTAAATGTATTTTTTAGTAGAGACGGGGTTTCACCGTGTTAGCCAGGATGGTGTCGATCTCCTGACCTCGTGATCCGCCCGTCTCGGCCTCCCAAAGTGCTGGGATTACAGGCGTGAGCCACCGCGCCCGGCCCTTCTCAGCTAACTCTAAAAGGGAACTGTAGCGGCTGCTGAGGGGCACTGCTCAGATCTTCCTCTTCAGGGCTGATGGCTCATTCTGCCATTTGCCAGGAATGCTGCCTGCTGATAGCTTGTAGTTGAATCTCCAGCCAAGGGAACTGCCTCTCATTCCTCAGGGACAGCCCATATCCAGTGCCTGGTCAATGAGGGAACACAAAAATCCAATCCCCTTGCCTCAGTTCAGGATATCTCTGAAGAGCAATCCCAGCTTCAGAGACCCCTGTGGTGCTGGACGAGGCCTGCTGCAACTGAGTCCCAGTTTAAGTTCCCTCACTTCCCAATAAAATTCCTGCAAGCAAATCTCCACTGCACAGTCTGTTTCCCAGAGAACTCGACCTAAGATAGCTGACGTCCGGACTGGACCAACGAAGCAAACGCTAAAAAGGGATTTCAGGCTTGGTGTGGTGGCTCATGCCTATAATCCCAGCACTTTGGGCCAAGGCAGGCGGATCACCTGAGGTCAGGAGTTTGAGACCAGCCTGGCCAACACGGTGAAACCCCGGTCTCCACTAAAATGCAAAAATTAGCTGGGCATGGTGGCGCACACCTGTAATCCAAGCTACTCAGGAGGCTAAGGCACAAGAATCGCTTGAACCTGGGAGGTGGACGTTGCAGTGAGCCAAGATTGCACCATTGCACTCCGGCCTGGGTGACAGAATAAGACTCTGTCTCAAAAAAAAAAAAAAAAAAAAAATTAATTAATTTAAAAAAAACATAAAAGGGGATTTCAGAGCCAGTGACATGGAGATGGTTTACAGAACATGGCGTTTCAGCAAGGGAGATGGGTAGTCAACAGAGAATAGCTTAAACAATAAAAGATAAGTCAAAGATGGAAAAGAGGCTGAGGGCTGCTCCCCGTACAAAATCACAATCTCTGACTCATTTTTCAGGCCCAAGTACTTTTTTTTTGTTGTTTTTTGTTTTTTTGAGACAGAGTCTCGCTGTCACCCAGGCTGGAGTGCAATGGCGCCATCTCGGCTCACCACAACCTCCGCCTCCTGAGTTCAAGCAATTCTCCTGCTTCAGTCTCCCAAGTAGCTGGGACTACAGGCATGTGCCACTACGCCCGGCTAATTTTTGCATTTTTAGTAGAGACGGGGTTTCACCATGTTGGCCAGGCTGGTCTTGGACTCCTGACCTCGTGACCTGCCCGCCTCAGCCACCCAAAGTGCTGGGATTACAGGCGTGAGCCACCGCGCCCGGCCTCAAGTCAGTTTTAAGTCCCAGTGACAATTACCTAAAGAAGAGGCTCGAACTCCTAGAAGGTAAGACCCTGTGACACCACAGAGTAGATATTCATGGTAATGATTCCCCACATCCTCCAAAGGGTCTACAGCCATTTATTCAAGTAACTATATACTGGGGAAAAGGAAAGACCTGGGCATTTTAAGGATTGCTGGATACAGGGTCCAAACTGACACTGATACCAGATAACCTGAAGCATCATCATGGCACTGGGGCATGTGGGGACCGTGGAATAAATGGAATTTGGGCATGTCCAGCTCACAGCAGGTCTATGGGATCCACCAAATCAATGTTCATTTCTTCAGTTCCCAAATGATTAAAATGGACATACGAGGTAGGGGGCAGTACCTCCAAATTAGCTTCTTGGCTTCCGGGGTAAGCTAAGTGAAAGCCTCTGAAACTGCCCCTCCCTACCCAGTCAAGATGATCAATAAAGACCTAAAGAATGCAGAGGTGGAGGTCCTTACCAAAGCCTCGTTTCATTCCTCAGTATGGCCTATACAAAACCAGGTGGATTCTGGGGATAACAGCAGACTACCACCAAGTAGGCCCCAATTTCAGGCATGGTGCCAGGTGTAGGACCTTTGCTAGAACAGAATTACTTAGTCTCAGGCACATGGTAAGTGGCGAGTAATTAGGCAAATGCATTCCTTCCTACCCCTCAAAAGACCAGAGGCAGTTCACATCATGTGATGTGGACAATGGTGTACGTTTATAGTCTTTCCCAAGGCCATGTTAATGCTTTTACTCTCTGTCAATACAGTGTAAAAGAATCTGGGCCAGCGTGGTGGCTCACACCTGTAATCCCAGCACTTTGGGAGGCTGAGGCAGGTGGACCACAAAGTCAGGAGTTCGAGACCAGCCTGACCAAGATGGTGAAACCCCATCTCTACTAAAAAGTACAAAAATTAGCCGGGCATGGTAATGCACACCTGTAGTCCCAGCTACTTGGGAGGCTGAGGCAGGAGAATCACTTGAATCCGGGAGGCAGAGGTTGCAGTGAGCCGAGATCACGTCACTGCACTCCAGCCTGGGTGACAGAGTAAGACTCCATCTCAAAAACAAACAAACGAACAAACGAAAATAAACAAACAAAAAAGAATCTGGATCTGGCTACACTACAGATTGCCAGGAGCTCACTACTGATGATATTGCACTTAATCAGACTGCATGAACAAGAAACAGCAAGTGCACTGGAACCTTTGGTAAGACACGTGTGCTCCAGAGGGTTGGAGATGAACCTCACGAAGCACATCAGTCAAGTCTTTAAGGCTGTGATCTAGGTATGCCAGGATATTCCCTCCGAAGTAAAGATCAAATTATTTCATCTGGTACCTGCTACACCGAGAAGGAAGCATAATGCCTGAAAGGAGTCATCAGGCTCTGAAGACAACACAGTCCGTATTTTGGAACACTGCTCTGACCCACGTACCAACTGACACAGAAGGCGAGCTTTCAGTGCGGCCCAGAGTTGAAAGGACGCGCTGCGGCTTGGGACATGTAACTCGGCAGATCCTATGGTGTCTGTGGTGGCACAAGGTACCAACCGGAGTTTACGGCAAGCAACACTACAAGAATCGTGACAGACCCTGAGAATCTGCCGCAAGACCATGCCGTCTATAGCTGAGAATGACGTCACATTTGAAAACCAGCTTCTGCCATGCTACTAGATCCCGCTAAAAATGGAGCACCTGACGGCGGGACACCAACAAAACCATGTGGTGAGGCTGGGCACGGTGGCTCACACTTGGAATCCCAGCACTTTGGGAGGCTGAGGAGGGCGGACTGCTTGAGCTCAGGAGTTCGAGACCAGCCTGGGCAATATGGAAAAACCCTCTCTCCACAAAAAATACAAAAATTAGTCAGGTGTGTTGGCTCATATCTGTAGTCCCAGCTACTTGGAAGGATGAGGCAGGTGGATCACTTGAGCCCGGGAGGCGGAGGTTGCAGTGAGCGGAGATCATGCCACTACATTCCAGCCTGGGTGACTGGGAAAGACCCTGTCTCAAAATAAATAAATAAATAAATAAATAAAAATAAACCATGTGGCTAAATCTTTTCAACAAATGATGTTGAGAAGGCCGGGCGCGGTGGCTCAAGCCTGTAATCCCAGCACTTTGGGAGGCCGAGATGGGCGGATCACAAGGTCAGAAGATCGAGACCATCCTGGCTAACCCGGTGAAACCCCGTCTCTACTAAAAAATTCAAAAAACTAGCCGGGCGAGGCGGCAGGCGCCTGTAGTCCCAGCTACTCGGGAGGCTGAGGCAGGAGAATGGTGTGAACCCGGGAGGCGGAGCTTGCAGTGAGCTGAGATCCGGCCACTGCACTCCAGCCTGGGCGACAGAGTGAGACTCCGTCTCAAAAAAAAAAAAAAAAAAAAAAAAAGCAAATGATGTTGAGAAAACTGGACATCCACATGCAAAAGAATGAAGTTGGAACCTTACCTAATGCTATATTCAAAAATTAACTCAAAATGGATCAAAGACCTAGACATAAGAGCTAAAATAATAAAAGTTTCAGAAGAAAACATAGGAGCAAAGCTTCCTGACAATGAATTTGGCAATGATTTCTTCGATGTGATACCAAAAGCAGAAGCAACAAAAGAAAAAAAATACATAAATTGAACTCCATAAAATTAAAAACGCCTTGCTCGGCATGGTGGCTCATTCCTTTGGGAGGCTGAGGCAGGAGGATCACTTGAGGCCAGAAGTTTAAGACCAGCCTGAGGAATATAGTGAGATCCTCCTGTCTCTACAAAAAAATGAGAAAAAGAAAATAAATTAACCAGGCATAGTGGTGCACGCCTATAGTCCCGGCTACTCCCGAGGCTAAGGCAGGAGGATCACCCTGGCTGACAGAGCGATACCCTGCCTCTAAAAAAAAAAAAAAAAAAAAAAAGGAGAAAATAAAAAGGCAATCTATGGAATGGGAGAAAATATTTGCATGTATCTGTATGTCTAATAAAGGTTTAGTATCCAGAATATATAAAGAACTTCTATGGCCAGGCACCGTGGCTCACATCTGTAATCTCTGCACTTTGGGAGGGTGAGGTGGGAGGATCACTTGAGCTCAGGAGTTTGAGACCAGCCTGGGCAACATAGCAAAACTCCGACTCTACCAAAAATACAAAAATTAGCCAGGCGTAGTGGCACATGCCTGTAGTCCCAGCTACTCGGGAGGCTGACATGGGAGGAGAGCTTGAGCCCAGCAGACAGAGGCTGCAGTGAGCCGTGATCACGCCACTCACTGTAGCCCAGGCGACGGGGCGAGACCCTGTCTCAGCAACAACAAAAACAACCCAATTATTAAAATGGGCAAAAGATCCGAATCAACACTTCTCCAAAGAAGATATATAAACGGCACAGGAAAGACGCTCGAGATTTTAAGATGCAAATCAAAACCACAATGGGACTCCCTCACACCCATTCAGACGGTTACTATCAAAGAAACAGAAAATAAGGCTGGGCACAGCGGCTCAAGCCTGTAATCCTAACACTTGGGAGGCAAAGGTGGGCAAATTGCTTGAGCCCAGGAGTTTGAGACCAGCTTGGGCAAAACGGTGAAACCCCATCTCTTCAAAAAACACAAAAATTAGGCAAGCACAGTGGTGCACACCCGTGGTCCCAACTAATTAGGAGGCTGAGGTTGCCCCCAACCTCATCCAAGCCTGGGAGGTTGAGGCTGCGGTGAGCTGTGATCATGCCACTGCACTCCAGCCTGGTTGACTGAGCAAGACCTTGTCTCCAAAAAAACAAAACCCAGAAAATAACAAGTGTTGGCCAGGCACGGTGGCTCATGCCTGTAATTCCAGCACTTTGGGAGGCTGAGGCAGGAGGACTGTTTGAGCTCAGGAGTTTGAGACTAGCCTGGGAAACATGGTGAAACCTTGTCTCTACAAAAAAAAAAAAAAAAAAACATAGCTGGGCATGGCGGCACATGCACGTAGTCACAGCTACTTGGAGGCTGAAGTGTGAGGATCACCTGAGCCTAGGAGGTAGGTAAAGGCTGCAGTGAGCCAAGATCATGCCACTGCACTCCAGCCTGGGTGAGATCCTGTCTCAAAAAAAAAAAAAAAAAAAAAGGCTTAAAGGAAAAAAAAAAAGAAAATAACAAGTATTGGTAAGGATGTGGAGAAACTCAAACCCTTGTGCACTGCTGGTGGGAATATAAAACAGTATAGCCACTATAGAAAATAGTATGGCAGTTACTCAAAAACACAAAAACAGAATTACCATATGATCTACTTCTGGGTATATACACAAAAGAATTAAAAGTAAGGTCTCGGACGGGCACAGTAGCACACACCTGTAATCCTAGCACTTTGGGAGGCTGAGGCAGACAGATCACTTGAGCTTGGAAGTTGGAGACCAGCCTGGGCAACATGGCAAAACCCTGTCTCTACGAAAATCACAAAAAAAATTAGCCAGGCATGTTGGTACACACCTGTAGTCCCAGCTACTCAGGAGGCTGAGGTGGGTGGATCGCTTCAGTTTGGAAGGCGGAGGTTACAGTGAGCTGAGATCCACTGGCGGATGAATGGACAAACCAAATGTGGTACGTACATATAATGGAATATTGTTCAGTCTTAAAAAGCAAGAAGATTCTGACACATGCTACCACATGGACGAACCTTGAAGACATTATGCTAAGTGAAATAAGCCTGACATAACAAATATTGTATGATTCCACTTACGTGAGGTACCTGAAATAGTCAAATTCATAGAGACGAAAAGTAGAAGGGCGTGTTCCAGGAACTGGGGTAACGGGGAGGTGGGAGTTACTGTTGAATGGTATACAATTTCAGTTTAGGAATATGAAAATGTTCTAGAGTTCAACGCTGGTGACAGTTGTGCAACAATGTGAATATACTTAATGCCATTGAATCCTACACTTCAGACGGCTAAAATGGTAAACTTTTGGTTCTGTGTATTTTCCCCTCCCACTCCCAGCACACACATACGGAAACGCACTGTAAGGGAACACGTAGTGTACTGCTCAGATTCCCCCTCATGATCACGACATTTATCTCCCAGGAGCTCAGCTCTTCTCTAAAAATTACACTTGGCTGAAGGGGGCTTCCTCCCCGACGTTTACACACCCTCCCTGGGGACAGCCTGCATCCTATGACTGGTCAATGGGGGGACACAAAAGTCTGAGTCCTTTGCCGCCAAAAGACCACCCTATCCTTGGTGCTCCCTACGGGGTTGGCTAAGACTTCTGTTACCATTGTATCCATTCGTATTCTACCCCTGCCCAAATCTGCTCATAGCTATTATTCCAGAGAGCTTCTCCAGTAACTGCCCTGAAGGCAAATCTCCATCTCAGAGTCCATTTCCTAGGGAATACAACCTAAGAGAATTCATGTGGAGAAATGCATCTTTCTAAAAGTAATTTAAAGGGCTGGGCATGGTGGTTCACGCTTGTAATCCCAACACTTTGGGAGGCTGAGGTGGGCGGATCACTTGAGGCCAGGAGTTCGAGACCAGCCTGGTTGACAGGGCAAAACCCCATCTCTAAAAAAATACAAAAATTAGCCAGGCGTTGTAGCGCACACCTGTGGTCCCAGCTACTTGAGAGGCTGAGGCATGAGAATCGCTTGACCCAGGAGGCGGAGGCTGCAGTCGAGATAGCACCGCTGTACTCCAGCCTGGGCAATGGAGACTGCCTCAAAATAAATAAATAAATAAATAAATAAATAAATAAATAAATAAAATACAAGTAATTTAAAGTTATAACTCCAACATTTCCCTTCTCCTGCTTGGTACCTGATTCTCAGTCGGTCATTTTCTGAGTAGAGGCGCAAAACATGTTCCCGCTCTTGGAAGAGGCAGACCTGCATGTCACTTAGAGCTTTCTGCAATTCAGCAATCTCTTCCTCCCTCTGCTGCAAATCACATTCAAGTTTATGCTGCAGAAAAACCACAATGAGAAGCTGAAAGACACTGGGCTTCAATGGAGTATCTCTCACTGGATAGGGAGGAGTCTACTCATGTAGAAATATTCCAGAGTAGGCCGGGCGCGGTGGCTCACGCCTGTAATCCCAGCACTTTGGGAGGCCAAGACGGGCGGATCATGAGGTCAAGAGATTGAGACCATCCTGGCTAACACGGTGAAACCCCGTCTCTACTAAAAAATACAAAAAACTAGCAGGGCGAGGTGGCGGGTGCCTGTAGTCCCAGCTACTCAGGAGGCTGAGGCAGGAGAATGGCGTAAACCTGGGAGGCAGAGCTTGCAGTGAGCTGAGATCGCGCCACTGCACTCCAGCCCGGGCGACAGAGCGAGACTCCGTCTCAAAAAAAAAAAAGAAATATTCCAGAGTAAATAATTTCGCCAATACAGAATTCAAATGACAGCAATAGGCATGTATAGACTGGAGTTTGTTTGTTTATTTATTGAGATCAAGTCTTGCTCTGCTGCCCAGGCTGGAGTGCAGTGGCACGATCTCAGCTCACTGCAACCTCCACCTTCTAGGTGATTCTCGTGCCTCAGCCTCCCAAGTAGCTGAGATTACAGGTGCATGCCACCACGCCCAGCTAATTTTTGTATTTTTAGTAGAGATGGGGTTTTGCCATGTTGGTCAGGCTGGTCTCAAACTCCTGACCTCAAGTGATCCACCCGCCTCGGCCTCCCAAAGTACTGGGATTAAAGGCATGAGCCACCATGCCTGGCCTTGACTGGAGTTTAAAAGCTACAGGATGAGTGTGAAGTTTGCATTTAACATCAAAGCTCTCCCATCTTCCTTTTACGGACTATAGAATCCAGAATGCCGTACGACTCACCTATTCTATCCACAGCTTTTTTTTCTTTTTGAGACAGAGTCTCGCTCTGTCGCCCAGGCTGGAATGCAGTGGCATAATCTCGGCTTACTGCAACCTCTGCCTCCCAGGTTCAAGTGATTCTTCTGCCTCAACCTCCCGAGTAGCTGGGATTACAGGTACACACCACCACGCCCAGCTAATTTTTGTATTTTTAGTAGAGATGGGGTTTCACCACGTTGGCCAGGCTGGCTTGAACTCCTGAGCTCAGGCAATCCACCCACCTTGGCCTCCCAAAGTGCTGGGATTACAGGCGTGAACCACTGCACCCGGCCTATCCACATTTTTTTGTTAATGTTTCCTGTATCATAAGCATTATTATGACATGCAGAAAAACAAAGATGAAAAGATCTGATTCCTGTCTATAGAGCTAAGGAATTTCATGGGGAGTGAGGCAAAGGATTCAAATAAAATAATTACTTCATGAAAGCATGCATGGTGAAATGGTGTGGGGGAAAGCGTGGCAGGAATAAAAATTCTGAAATGCTTGGGAAATCAAAGCACTGCCACCAAAGAGCTGACACTTGACAGACGAACAGAAAACTGGTAGAGAGAGAAGCAGACGGTTGGTGCTCCAAGAAAAGAGAACAGGAAGTTAGAACCATGAGAGAGCCTGATGTTGGTAGAAAGGAAGAAGATCTCGTCACGTGCTACAACATGGACGAAACTTGAGGACGTTATGCTAAGTGAAGTAAGTCAGTCACTAAAAGAAAAACTACAGTATGATTCCACTCTATTCTAGATAAATCCTGCTCTTTTTTTTTTGAGACGGAGCCTTGCTCTGTCGCCCAGACTGGAATGCAGTGGTGTGATATCAGCTCACTGCAACCTCCACCTCCTGGGTAATTCTCCTGCCTCGGCCTTCCAAGTAGCTGGGACTACAGGTATGTGCCACCACGCCTAGCTAATTTTTGTATTTTTAATAGAGACAGGTTTTGCCATGTTGGTCAGGCTGGTCTCGAACCCCTGACCTCAGGTGATCCGCCTGCCTCGGCCTCCCAAAGTGCTGGGATTAGACGTGAGCTACCATGCCCGGCAAATCCTGCTCTATTTCTAATTCATAGAAATAGCAAGTAAAATAGTGGTTACAGGGAGTGTGGGGAGAAATGATCTGTTTAAGGGATGGAGTTTTGGTTTTATAAAATGAAAACATTCTAGAGATCAGTCACACAACAATGTGAACATACTTAACACACCAGGCATGGCAGATCACTCGAGGCCAGGAGTTCAAGACCAGCCTGACCAACATGGCGAAACCCCATCTCTACTAAAAAAACAAAAATTAGCTGGGCGTGGTGGCACCCTATAATCCTAGCTGCTCGGGAGGCTGAGGCATGAGAATTGCTTAAACCCAGGAGGTGGAGGTTGCAGTGAGCTGAGATCGAGCCACTGCACTCTAGCCTGGGTGAAAGAGCAAGACTGTCTCCAAAAAAAAAATTATATATACATATACACACATACTCACACACACAAACACTTAAACACTACTGAACGCTTAAAATTGGTTAAGGTCATTAAAAATAATTTGACAAAGGCTGGGCTCAGTGACTCACACCTGTTATCCCAACACTTTGGGAGGTTAAGCTGGGAGGATGCTTGAGCCCAGGAGTTGAAGACCATCCTAGACAACAGAGTGAGATTCCATATTTACAAAAAATAAAAAATTGGGCAGGGTGCAGTGGCTCACGCCTGTAATCCCAGCGCCTTGGGTGGCCGAGCCAGGCAGGTCATCTGAGGTCAGGAGTTCAAGACCAGCCTGGTCAACACGGTGAAACCCAGTCTCTACTAAAAGTACAAAAATTAGCCGGGTGTGGTGGTGGGCACCTATAATCCCAACTACTCAGGAGGATGAGGGAGGAGAATTGCTTGAACCTGGGAGGCAGAGGTTGCAGTGAGCCGAGATCGCGCCACTGCACTCCAGCCTGGGTGACAAGAGCAAGACTTCATCTCAAAAATAAAAAAGAAAATAAAAAATAAAAAATTAGCTGTGCATGGTGACACAAGCCTGTTGTTCCCAGCTACTTGGGAGGCTGAGGCAGGAGGACTGCTTGAGTCCAGGACTTTGAGGATGCAGTGAGCTATGATCACACCACTGCACTCCAGCCTGGGCAACAGGGCAGGACCCTGACTCAAAAAACAAAAAAACAGGCCGGGCGCGGTGGCTCAAGCCTGTAATCCCAGCACTTTGGGAGGCCGAGACGGGCGGATCACGAGGTCAGGAGATCGAGACCGTCCTGGCTAACACGGTGAAACCCCGTCTCTACTAAAAAATACAAAAAACTAGCCGGGCGAGGCGGCGGGCGCCTGTAGTCCCAGCTACTTGGGAGGCTGAGGCAGGAGAATGGCGTGAACCCGGGAGGCGGAGCTTGCAGTGAGCTGAGATCCGGCCACTGCACTCCAGCCTGGGTGACAGAGCAAGACTCCATCTCAAAACAAAACAAAACAAAACAAAACAAAACAAAACAAAAAAAAAAAAAAACCTAGAAGTCTATAGATACATACACAATGTGATAAAAATGACAAATAAATATTAACAACTTATTCGGAGAAAGGGACAGCATACAGGTCCACAGTGGAACTCAAAAGGTTGGAAACACTTTTTTTTGTAGAATCTACAAAAAAAATTAGGCTGGGCATGGTGACTCACACCATGTCCCAGTAAATGTATTTAGAGATGCTGCATCACTGTCATCTGGCAACCAGTCCCCATCCTGAGGCTCTTCAGTAGCTCAAATGGAATGAATTACCCTATAATTCATTGTATATACACATAATGTGAGAAAAATGACAAGCAAACCTCCAAAAAACAAAAGCCTAATAAATTTGGACAAGCACAAATATTTCAGTACTGCTAGAGTGAAAAATGTGAGGCCAACTGGGAATGTAAGAGACCAGAGGCAGGTACTGGCAAGGAGGATACTGTCATAGTTTAGACGCAACTCAAGCGTCTGCATGAGCATCGTGGCAAAAGTGATGTGGGTGTGGGAATGGATTAAGTAATATTTAGGAAGCAGAATCAATAGGACTTGCCAAAAGATTCAGTGTAGGGGACTTGAAAGAACCGTAGGCAATCATGCCATTTACCAAGACAAAGAATAAAGAAAAGTTAAGGAATGAGGAATGGAGGGAGGCAAAATGGTGGCGGTACATGTGCGGGTGAGGAAGAGGGGGTAGAGAAAGGAACTTCAGGAGAAAAGTGAGTCAGGGCTAGTTATTTAACAGTCTTCATCACATACGTAGCAGTGTAATACAAGGATAAAACAAGGTCATTTAGAGTAGAATCTGGAAGAACTTTGACGTTTAAGAGTAAGGAAAGAGAGTTGTTAATGGACACTGAGATGAGCTGATCAGAGAGGTTAGACAGAAATTGTGAAAGAAAAATGACACAGCAATCAAGAAAGGAGGCCAGGCTCATGCCTGTAATCCCAGCACTTCAGGAGGCCAAGGCAGGCGGCCCACAAGGTCAGGAGTTTGAGACGAGTTTGGCCAACATGGTGAAACCCCGTCTCTACTAAAAATACAAAAATTAGCTGGGTATGGTGGTGGGCGCCTGTAATCCCAGCTACTCGGGAGGCTGAGGCAGGAGAATCGCTTGAACCCGGGAGGCAGGGGTTGCAGTGAGCCAAGGTCGCACGCCATTGAACTCCAGCCTGGGTGACAGAGCGAGACTCTGTCTCAAAAAAAAAAAAAAAAGGAAATCAAGAAAGGAAGAAAATTACAGAAAAAGAGAGGTCAAAAGTGACAAACACTGCAAAAGACAAAAAAGAGAAAAGTTTGGCAAAGAGGTACTTGGAGAACACAGAAGGCACGGTTTTAGTGGTGTGGCAAGGACAGAGATGAAACTGCAGTCGAGAAATTCCCCAGCTGGGCACGGTGGCTCATTCCTGTAATCCTAGCACTTTGGAAGGCCGAGGTGGGCAGATTGCCTGAGCTCGGGAGTTTGAGACCAGCCTGGGCAACACGGTGAAACCCTACCTCTACTAAAAAACAAAAAATTAGCTGGGTGTGGCAGCATGCACCTGTAGTCCCAGCTACTTGGGAGGCCGAGGCAGGAGAACTGCTTGAACCCGGGAGGCAGAGGTTGCAGTGAGCCAAGGTTGCATCACTGCACTCCAGCCTGGGCGACAGAACAAGACTCTATCTCCAAAAAAAAAAAAAAAAAATTCCCATTCAGTGAATGGGAAAGTCAAAAGATTCTGGAAGTGTGACTGGGAAAAGAAAGAGCCATTTATATAAAAAGAATAGCTAGAGAGAGAAGCCCAATGAAAGAAGAGTTTTTCATTTTTCTTTTGAGTTGGGAAAGACTGGAGTATGTTTATATACTGAGAAGAAAAAGCTAATATCAAGCAAGAAGTTAAAAATACGACAGAAAGCGGAGAAGAATAATGGAGCAAGGTTTCTCAGGAGGAAAAAGGGGTGAGAGTCACAGGAGGCATTGGATCAATCCAGCTCGAACGGGCACAGATGCCCTGTTCCCGAAGCAGTCAGAAGAATGATCATCAGAAGGTGACTGAAGGCCAGGTGCCGTGGCTCACACCTGTAATCCCAGCACCTTGGTAGGCTGAGGTGGGAGGATTGCTTGAGACCAGGAGTTCCATACCGGCCTGGGCAACACAGTGAGACCATGTCTCTACAACAAATTTTTTAAAAATTAGCTGGGCATGGCGGTGTGTGCCTGTAGCCCCAGCTGCCCAGGAGGCTGAGTGTGGGAGGATCAGTTGAGCCTAGGAGTTCAAGGCTGCAGTGAGCCATGATTATACCACTGCACTCCAGCCTCGGTGACAGAGTAAGACCCTGTCTCAAAAAACAAAAAAACAGGCTGGGAGCGTTGGTTCATGCCTGTAATTCCAGCACTTTGGGAGGCCGAGGCAGGCGGATCACAAGGTCAGGAGATTGAGACCATCTTGGCTAACACGGTGAAACCCCGTCTCTGCTAAAAATACAAAAAACTAGCCGGGTGTGGTGGTGGCGCCTGTGGTCCCACCTACTTGAGAGGCTGAGGCAGGAGAATGGCGTGAACCCGGGAGGCGGAGCTTGCAGTGAGCCGAGATTGCGCCACCGCACTCCAGCCTGGGTGACAGAGCGAGACTCCGTCTCAAAAAAATATAAAAAAAAACAAGGAAAAGTAAAGCAACCAAAGGAAAGAAGGAGATAGATATGGATGGAGTAACTGTGTGAAGATGAGCAGGAAAGATGTTGACAGAGGAGGGCTAAGAAGGGGTTGCAGGCTAGAGGTGAGGGTGTGGCACAGATGTGGACGGAGAGGAAACCCAGTATGGATAGGTAAGAAAACTGTTGTATAGTGGTTGAGGGTACAGCTGAATTTGTTTACCATCGATTCATTATGTACTGATTTGTGACCTTTCTACAACAGTGTCCTCAATCAGGAGTAACTTTGCACATATACACACCCATTCCAGAAACATCTGGCAATATCTGGAGACATTCTTGATTGTCGCAGCTGGGGGTGTTGTGTTACTGGCATCTAGTGGGTAGAGGCCAGGGATGCTGCTAAACATCCTATCACGCACGGGACAACCCCTCACAACAAAGAATCATCCAGGCCAAAATGTCAATAATGCCGAGGTCAAGAAATCCTGCTGTAGGAGAACAGGTGGCAGAGAACTGGATGATGCCACAGCTTAGTTTTTGCTATGCAAGTGGAGCAAAAGAATGATTGAGCAAGGGGTCATTTGCAGGCAGCGCTGTTACTACGGAAGCAAAGCATCATGGGGTTTAGGTTTGAAGGACATGACGTCAGAGCTATATGCAGCACTTAGAAAACCGAAAATTCCGGAAGCTACGGAGGTAACAAAGAAGTTAAGGACTACTCAGATATAAGGAAAGGAAAGAACTAGGTATAAGAGATATGGAGATGTCAGAATTTAAGATTTGAGAAGAAGAGCAGTTTTTGGGGGTTATGATCCAAGAAGGGCCTGAAGAGCCCAGTAGCTGGGCTGGGGAATAAAAAAAGGAATATTTTTTTTTTTTTTTTTTTTTTTTGAGACGGAGTCTTGCTCAGTCGCCCAGGCTGGAGTGCAGTGGCGCGATCTTGGCTCACTGCAAGCTCCGCCTCCCGGGTTCCCACCATTCTCCTGCCTCAGCCTCCCGAGTAACTGGGACTACAGGTGCCCACCACCACGCCCGGCTAATTTTTTTGTATTTTTTGCAGAGACGGGGTTTCACCGTGGCAGCCAGGATGGTCTCGATCTCCTGACCTCATGATCCGCCCGCCTCAGCCTCCCAAAGTGCTGGGATTACAGGCGTGAGCCACCGCGCCCGGCCTAAAAGGAATATTTTTATAAAACATCTGCTTATGATACAAGCTGGCACTTGCAGAGCATCTCTAATTAATGAAGACTTCATCAGAGTTCCAAAAAAGCGTGCGTCGTCTCTTTACCTGTCCTTCACAAGCTTCTTTGTAGAGTTCCAGTTTCTTCAACAAGTCCTCATTTTCTGCCTCGCACTCAGCCATCTTCTTCTGATAATATTCCAGGAGCTCCTTAGAAGGACCGAGTTTGGCCAGACGATCTTCGAGGGAAGGCAAGGGGGTTGACTCCAGTGAGTCTGCCATTCCCCTCCTCTTGGTGGGACCACTGGTGGCAACAGCACGTTTGGAGACAACTGCTTGCCTATGTGAAATTGGAAATGATATATTCACTACACTCTGTGGAGTTTAGGAGTTATGACCTTCCAAATCAAAGCGGCTTTTGTGTTCCTAAAGTGCTTACAATGAAGGTGCTCACGGATTTGGAAGTTTAGCTGGCGCGGTGGCTCACGCCTGTCATCCCAACACTTCGGGAGGCCAAGGTGCGAGAATCACTTGAGCCCAGGATTTCAAGACCAGCCTGGGCAATATAGTGAAACCCTGTCTCTATTAAAAAAAAAAAAAAAAAAAATCTTGGCCAGGCACGGTGGCTCACGCCTGCAATCCCAGCACTTTGGGAAGCCACGGCAGGCAGATTGCCTGAGCTCAGGAGTTCGAGACCAGCCTGGGCAACATGGTGAAACCTCGTCTCTACTAAAATACAAAAAAAAAAATTAGCCAGGCGTGGCGGTGTGCACCTGTAATTCCAGCTACTCGGAAGGCCAAGGCAGGAGAATCGCTTGAACCCGGGAGGCAGAGCCAAGATCCTGCCACTGCACTCCAGCCTGGTGACACAGTGAGACTCCGTCTCAAAAAAAAAAAAAAAAAAAAAATTGAAAGTTTGATATGACAGGATAGTAAACAATTTTATTACTTATCTTCCAAGTACTAATGGTTTAAAGCTGGATTCAAAATACATGTTAGAGCCAGGAATGGTGGCAGAGCTGAGTGGCTGAGCAGTCCCAGCTACTCAGGGGGCTGAGGTGGGAGGATTGCTTGAGCCTAGGAGTTCCAGTCCAGCCTGGGCAACATAGCAAGACCTTGTCTCCAAAGAAATAAAAATAAAATCCATTAGAGACTAAAAAGATAATTAAAAAAAAAAAAGAACATAAACTAAGGGAGACCACGTAGTAACAATCAGAAAGTGTAGTACTACTATAAGACATATTGCAGGCCGGGTGCAGTGGCTCACGCCTGTAATCCCACCACTTCGGGAGGCCGAGGCAGGTGGATCACCTGAGGTCAGGAGTTCGAGACCAGCCTGACCAACATGGTGAAACCCCGTCTCTACTAAAAATACAAAAATTAGCCAGGCGTGGTGGCGTGTGCCTGTAATCTCAGCTACTTGGGAGGCTGAGGGAGGAGAATCGCTTGAAACCCGGAGGCAGAGGTTGTAATGAGTAGAGATTGCGCTATTGCACTCCAGCTTGGGCAACAATAGTGAAACTACGTCTCAAAAAAAAAAAAAAAGACATATTGCAATTGAAACAAACACATCAGATGCTAATCTCTAGCATATGAGACATTTGAATCGCACAGATTAAAACTAAATGTTATTAACTGGCAAAAAGACTCTGATTAAAGGTTGGACATGGCTGGGCGTGGTGGTTCACGTCTATAATCCCACCACTTTGGGAGGCTGAGGTGGGTGGATCACCTGAGGTCAGGAGTTCAAAACCAGCCTGGCCAGCATGGTGAAACCCCATCTCTACTAAAAATACAAAATTAACCAGGCATGGTGGCGGGCGCCTGTAATCTTAGGTGCTCGGGAGGCTGAGGCAGGAAAATTGCATGAACCTGGGAGATGGAGGTTGCAGTGAGCCAGGATCGCATCATTGCACTCCAGCCTGGAAAACAACAGCGAAACTCCATCTCAAAAAAAAAAAAGGGTGGACATGAAGTTTTTGTTTGTTTGCTTCTAGCAAACAAGACTTGAGCTAAAATAATGAAAGTTGGAAAACAGTACAGGCCAGGCGCAGTGGCTCACACCTGTAATCCCAGCATTTTGGGAGGCTAAGGCAGGCGGATCACCTGAGAACGGAGGTTTGAGAACAGCCTGACCAACATGGAGAAACCCTGTCTCTACTAAAAATGCAAAAAACTAGCCGGGCGTGGTGGCGGGCGCCTGTAATCCCAGCTACTCGGGAGGCTGTAGCAGGAGAATCACTTGAACCTGGGAGGGAGGTTGCGGTGGAGCCGAGATCGCGCCATTGCACTCCAGCCTGGGCAACAAGGGCAAAACTTTGTCTCAAAAAACAAAAAAACAAAACAAAACAAAAATAGCACAGAAGAAGAGAAACCCTCCTGTGAAAATAAATCAAATTTGGTTGTCTGCAATTTATAACATAACAAAATAGACAGCAGAGTAGAGAAACTATACCAGAAGCTCTGAGTTAGAGTTAATATTTGTGCTCACTTCTAATACATAAGCATGCAGAGATATTAAAATTTGTCAACTAGCACAAAGAAAAACTTAAACATTTTCTCAATCACTAAAAACTTGTGAGAGAAATACTGTTTTACTTAACATTTCTTTTTTTTTTTTTGAGATGGAGTCTTGCTCTGTTGCCCAGGCTGGAGTGCAACGGCGCGATCTCAGCTCACTGCAACCTCCACCTCCTGGGTTCAAGCAATTCTCCTGCCTCAGCCTCCCACGCAGCTGAGTTTACAGGCGCCTGCCACCATGCCCAGTTAATTTTTTTTTTTTTTTTAAAGTAGAGACGGGGTTTCACCATGTTGGCCAGGCTGTTCTCAAACGCCTGACCTTGTGACCTGCCCACCTTGGCCTCCCAAAGTGCTGGGATTATAGGCATGAGCCACCATGCCCGGCCAACATTTCATGTTTTCTAAAGGGGTTGTTTCAGGCTGGGCACAGTGGCTTATGCCTGTAATCTCAGCACTTTGGGAGGCTGAGGCGGGAGGATTGCTTGAGTGCAAGAGGTCAAGACTGCAATGAGCTATGATTGCACCACTCACTCCATCATGGGCAACAGAGTGAAATTCTGTCTCAAAAAAAAAAAAAAAAAAACCGTTAGGAAATACGTTTCCAATACCTTCCCAGTTCCTAGGCTAACTTAGTCTAAGGCTATATAAGTCTTGATTTCTTAACAACTTGAAAATAAGCAAATGTCTTACTTTCTGCAGACAGGGGTGTGTTTTGGGGTAAAGTTCATGCTGTCTTTTTCACACCTATCAAATACACAAAAGTTCATAATTAGGGGCCAAGAATAGAAAAATAGAAACAGTACAGAAGGCATAGACTGGTTCCCTCTTCAACATCATCATATTTGCCTCTTGGAAAGAATTTGATGTTTTAAAATGTAGTTTTTTTTTTTTTTTTTTTTTTTTTGAGACAGAGTCTCACTCTGTTGCCCAGGCTGGAGTGCAGTGGCTTGATCTTGGCTCACTGCAACCTCCGCCTTCCAGGTTCAAGCAATTCTCCTGCCTCTGCCTTCCAAGTAGCTGGGACTACAGGTGCCCGTCACCGTGCCCGGCTAATTTTTGTATTTTTAGTAGAGATGGGGTTTCACCATATTGGCCAGGCTGGTCCTGATCTCCTGACCTCATGATCTGCCCACCTCAGCCTCTCAAAGTGCTGGGATTACAGGCGTGAGCCACCACCCCCGGCCTAAAATGTAGTATTCTTTAAAGTATCTCCAAATCCTGAAATTCATGCCTTTTGCATTTTCAAAAGGTACTCATAATTATTTTCAAATAAAAATCAGAATGGCATTGAATATTTAAATGGATAAGCACACAAAGTAAGAAAGGTCTCCTTGTTAACTGCAAAAACACAAAAACAAATCTACAATCTTTTCCTTGAAGTTATAGGAGAAGGAGATGCAGAAAAATCTCTACTAAGCAAGAAACAGCACATAGAGCCAGGTGCAGTGGCCTGCACCTATAGTCCCTGCTACTCAGGGGGCTGAGGAGAGGGAATTACTTGAGCCCAGGAGTTCAAGGCCAGCCTCACCAACAAATGGACTTCCCCTGCCCCCACTCCTCTCTCCATAAACAGAAGCAGTAAATGGAAATGAAGGTAGAGCACCCACTATATCAAATTTAAAATGAATACAAAACCACTGATGCGATCTTCATTTCATGTGCTTTCTCTATTATCGTCAGTAGAAGAAAAAAAAATTACTTATAAACTTTAAAAGGCTCTTCATAATCTCCATCTCAATTGATAAAGCAAGATCTTGAGCTCCTGCACTTTAAGCAACCTTATTACAGAAATTTTCAGGAAGATAAACTGCTGGAAAGGGAATGCCATTCCATGTTATATGACTGACAGAGAAAGAAGGAGAGAGGGAGGGAGGCTGATTTTTTACTGCTTTGGTGAAAGCTTTCTTATCAAGCATGCTCTGTCAATCCATTCTGATTCTCAGCAAGTCAGATGATATTCTGTTATGTCCTTCTACCTGGTATAATCTGCTTAAAATCTTCAGTTCTGCAGCCGGAAACAGTGGCTCACGCCTGTAATCCCAGCACTTTGGGAGGCCGAGGTGGGTGGATCATGAGGTGAGGAGATGGAGACGATCCTGGCTAACACGGTGAAATCCCGTCTCTACTAAAAATACAAAAAACTAGCCGGGCGAGATGGCGGGCGCCTGTAGTCCCAGCTACTCGGGAGGCTGAGGCAGGAGAATGGCGTGAACCCGGGAGGCGGAGCTTGCAGTGAGCCAAGATCGCGCCACTGGACTCCAGCCTGGGCGACAGAGCGAGATTCCATCTCAAAAAAAAAAAACTCTTCAGTCTTTTGGGAAAGAATTTTGTGTAAAAGTATGAAAAGAGACAATCACCACTGTTACTTCCATATACCACTTTCCTGCTCAGAGCCCCACAGTGCCTCTCCCCCTGACTTCTTCAAAGCTGTCTTTGTTTGGCTTCCAGGACGCCTCTTCCTAGTTGTCCCCTTTCCTTACTGGTCATCACTCATTGTCTTGGTGATCTCCTGAGGTCTCACGGTTTTAAACAGTATGTACACATTAGTCGGCCGGGCGCGGTGGCTCAAGCCTGTAATCCCAGCACTTTGGGAGGCCGAGACGGGCGGATCACGAGGTCGGGAGATCGAGACCATCCTGGCTAACATGGTGAAACCCCGTCTCTACTAAAAAATACAAAAAACTAGCCGGGCGAGGTGGCGGGCGCCTGTAGTCCCAGCTACTGGGGAGGCTGAGGCAGGAGAATGGCGTAAACTCGGGAGGCGGAGCTTGCAGTGAGCTGAGATCCGGCCACTGCACTCCAGCCTGGGTGGCAGAGCGAGACTCCGTCTCAAAAAAAAAAAAAAAAAAAAAAAAATATATATATATATATATATATATATATCGCTTTGGGGCCGGGCCTTGGCATGGCCAGGCCATGGCAAGACCCTATCGCTACCAAAAATGTAAAACTTAGCTGGGCACGGTGGCATTGCAGTCCCACCTGCTTGGTGTGAGGACCACTTCAGCCTGGGGGTTCAAGGCTGCAGTGAGCAGTGATCGTGCCACTGCACTCTAGCCTAGATGATAGAGCAAGACCCTGTCTCAAAAAAAAATAAATAAATAAAATAGGCTGGGCACAGTGGCTCATACCTGTTTAATGCCAGCACTTTGGGAGGCCAAGGTAAATGGATTGCTGGAGGTCAGGAGTTTGAGAGCAGTCTGGGCAACATGGTGAAACCCTGTCTCTACAAAAATTACAGAATTAGCTGGGAGTGGTGGCACGTGCCTGTAGTCCCAGCTATTCAGGAGGCTGAGGCAGGAGGACTGCTTGAGCTTGGGAGGCAGAGGCTGCACTGAGCTGAGATTGCCCCACTGCTCTCCAGCCTGAGCGACAGAGTGAGATCTTATCTGGAAAAAATAATAATAATAAAAATAAACATTGTAGTTGAGAGTGTAGGCTCTGACATCAGACTTGGGTTTGAGTCAAAGCCCTGCCTCTTATTAGCTGTGTCCCTCAGCTAAGTTATCCTCTCTAAATTTCAGTTACTTCTATGTCATAGGTTGGTATATGGATTAAATGACATAATGAATATAGCGCCGAGTGACAGTGTTTGACATATAAGCACTCAATAAACGTGGACTATTATTATTATTGACAACTCCCAAAGGTTCTGTCTTCAGCTTTCTTTATCATTTCCTCTAACCATTTCTTTGGGAACATCATTATTCCTCCTGTTTTTATTATTAACTCTACCATCTAAAACACTACATGGCATATAGTAAGTAACAAGTACATGTTGAATAAACAAACATCTCTTTTAACCTCTTAATTTGAATTAACAAAAATGTACTGGACATTTTCACCTATTGGCGCTTGAAATGTTTAACTTAAAAAAGAAATCACTCAAGTTAGGTATTTTTTTTTTTAGCATCTCAAAGTTAACATTTCCTAAACCTAACACATCATCTTTTTATCCAAACACGACCCTTCTGACTTTCCTATTTTAGGTACTAATTTGGCGTTTCCAAGCAACTAGGAGTTGGCAACTTAAATTCATCATTTGATCACTCGTTCTCCTGAATCTGTCTAACCCTATGAATATCTTGTATATTTTATCTCCACAATGACCATGTTATTTCACAGTCTCAATACTTCTTACCCATACCACTACAACAGCTTAACGGTTCTACCAACTCCTTGCCTCTCCTGAACCATTTTCTGTAATAAAATTCATCAGTAGAACCTCATAGTCTAAAGCATTAAATCAAACTTGTTAGCCTAGAATTCACGACTTTCTCCACAAGGGCCAAACCTAACTTTCCTGCCTTATTGTCTTCTACTCCCCCAAATGTACCGTCTCCAGGTAACTTCCCTGCCTCCATACCTTTGTTCATGAGCTTCCCTCTAGCTGGAACACAGCTCCCTCCACAGCCCTCATTTCACTGAACAAAATCTAGTCTGTACATGAAAACTCGTCTTAAATAGCACCTCCTTTTTCTCTTTCCTGAGTCTCCCCATCCAGAATGATTTAGCAAAAATGATCTAACTGCAAAAGAACTGCCTTTGAAATTCTCTACAAGTCAACGTATTAGAATTCTTTATTGCTATCGTTTCTCCCTTGCTAGCGTGCGTTCCCTGCAGATAAAAACCGCGTCTTACTCTTCATTGCCTCTTCCAAAGAACAATGCCCTTGCTGACAGGTAAATTAACGGGTTTCAGCTAGCTTCTCTGCACCTATCTCCAATATCCTTGCTTAGGTATATTCTTATAGCTTGTCTACTAACAATTAACATTTATGTAGCACTTCGAATTTTTTTCTGTTAGCCACGTGACAAATCTGTGAAATTTATTTTATTCTCCCCACAACTGGTAAGTATTTTTATTACCCCTTATTTTACAAATGAGGAACCTGAGGGTTAGAGCAGCGTGGGGTGAGCGTGTACCGGAACCCATCTCCAGGGCGTCCGAATCCTGCACCCCTTTCCCCACTTCACCCCACGCTCGACTCCCTCCCTGCGGCAGGTCCCCTCCCTCCAGCACTCCGGAGGTCTCTCCCTTTGCACCCTCGAACTTTCTCCTCCGGTCCCCAGCCCCGCCACGGGCACCAGAGTCCAGGCTCACGTCCCTCTCCTCCGCACTGCTTCCGCCGTTACTTCTCCCTCACAAGATTTTCTTCCCAAGGCCTCTTACTAACCCCTTCACCCCCAACCCGAAACTCCATACTCACGACACACTGAGACTCCGCGTCAGGGAACTCAACTGAAACGCAAAAGTCAAACCAAGGAGCGTCGCGGCGCCACGGCGCGTCCCTGAATCCGTGCAATCGCGCAGGAGTTTACAAGGCCCTTTGGACTGCGCACCAATGGGAACGGCCGTCACACAGAGGCCCGCCCCATCTCGCCCCTCCTCGCGGTGCTCCTGGCCGCGCAGAGGTCTCTGGGAAACGTAGTTTTTCTTCTGCATGCAGTTCTGCGCGGGGCGATGCAGCTGGGCTGCAACCTGCTCCTCCAGGTACCGGTAATGGGACGTTTGGGGTCAGAACGCACCACTTCCGGGCACCCCCACTTAAGATTGCTCAACTGCTTTTAGCTCAGGTGCTTCGCGTTCATGGTACATATATGTTGTCATTTCCAAGCTTGTCTCAAGAAGATAAAGATTCTAAGAGAAGTTTATTCTTCCATGACCTGCTGGCCTAGAGCCAGGATAGGACCTGAGGTTCAGTTTCTACGGTCAGGGGATTATGTATTAAAATTCTACTGTTTGTTCCGTAGCAGACGCTGCTTCCTTTTCCGGAGAAATGTGAGTCACTGGGCTTTCGTGATCAAAGCAAGTTCAAAATCCATTATGTTCTCATCTTTCCGGAAAGCAAGGTGTAAAGGTGGGGGGGAAAGCGCTTAATTGCAGCTACTGGCGTGGAAAAGCTGGGCCCTTCGCTGGTACGAGTCCTAAGGATGTCTAAACGGAACGTGCGTCTGCTACAGGCACACTTTCCTTTATTGCGCTTCCCAGATAACTGTTTTTACAACCGTAAGGTTTGTGGCAACGCTGCATGGAACCAAATCTATCTGCGCCATTTTTCCTACAGCACAGGCTTACTGTGTGCCTCTGCACCACACTTGTTAATTTTCACAATATTTCAAACTTTTTCATAATAATTGTATGGGTTATGCGGATCTATTATCTTTTATATTACTATTGTAATTGTTTAGGGGCACCATGAACCATGCCCATATAAGATGACAATCTTAGTTAATAAATGTTGTGGATGTTTTGACTGCTCCACAGACCAGCAGTCTCCCTGCCCTTCTCCCTCTCTTCTTGCCTCCTTATTCCTATGATACAATATTGAAATTAGACCAATTAACAACCGTACAGTGGGGGTTCAAGCGAAAGATAGAGTCACACATCTCTTACTTTAAATAAAAAACTGAAAATGATCAAGCTCAGCGAAGAAGGCATGTTGAAAGCCGAGACAGGATGAAAGCCAGTCTTCTTGCACCAAAGTTAGCCAAGTTGTGCGTGCCAAGGAAAAGTTTTTGAAGGAAATTAAAAGTGCTGCTCCAGTAAACACACAAATGATAAGAAAATGAAACAGATATTGCTGATACCGACAAAGTCTGAGTGGTCTGGACAGAAGATCAAACCAGCCACAACATTCCCTCACGCCAAAGCCTAACCTGGAGCAAAGTCCTAACTCTTCAATAAAATGAAGGCTGAGACAGGTGAGGAGGCTGCAGAAGAAAAGGTGGAAGCTAGCACAGGCTGGTTCGCGAGGTTTAAGGAAAGGAGCTAGTTGCGTTGCTTAAAAGTGCGAGGTGAAGCAGCAAGTGCTGGTGTAGATGTTGCAGCAAGCTATTCGGAGAGCTAATTAAGGTAACTGGTTAAGGTAACTGGCTAAGGTAAACTACAGACTTTCAATGTATCTGAACCAGCCTTTTATTGGAAGAACATGCCAGCTAGTACTTTCATAGCTAGAGAGAAGTCAATGCCTGGCTTCACAGCTTCTAAGAACAGACTGACTCTCATGTTAGGGGCTAATGCAACTGTTGACTTTAAGTTGAAGCCAGTGCTCATTTACATCCCTAAAATCCTAGAGCCTTTAAGAATTATGCTAGATATAGTCTGCCTGTGCTGTATAAATGGAACAACAAAAGCTGGATGACAGCATATATCTTTGTAGCACGGGTAACTGAATATTTTAAGTCCACCATTTTATTTATGTTTTAAGTCCTACAGCTCAGGGAAAAAAGGATTTATTTCAAAATATTACTTCTCACTCACAATGCAACTGGTCACCCAAGAGCTCTGGTGGAGGTGTGCAAACAGATGAATATGACTTTCATGCTTGCAAACACAACAGACATTCTGCAGCTCATGGATCAAGGAGTCATTTTTGACTTTCACGTCTTATTAAGAAATATATTTCAGGCCAGGCGCGGTGGCTCAAGCCTGTAATCCCAGCACTTTGAGAGGCCGAGACGGGCGGATCACGAGGTCAGGAGATCAAGACCATCCTGGCTAACATGGTGAAACCCCGTCTCTACTAAAAAATACAAAAATCTAGCCGGGCGAGGTGGCAGACGCCTGTAGTCCCAGCTACTGGGGAGGCTGAGGCAGGAGAATGGCGTAAACCTGGGAGGCGGAGCTTGCAGTGAGCTGAGATCCGGCCACTGCACTCTAGCCTGGGCAACAGAGCGAGACTCCGCCTCAAAAAAAAAAAAAGAAAGAAAGAAATATATTTCAGGCTGGGCACAGTGGCTCATGCCTGTAATCCCAGCACTTTGGGAGGCCGAGGCAGGTGGATCACCTGAGGTCGGGAGTTTGAGACCAACCTGACCAACATGGAGAAACCCCGCCTCTACTAAAAATACAAAATTAGCCAGGCGTGGTGGCGCATGCATGTAATCCCAGCTACTTGGGAGGCTGAGGCAGGAGAATCACTTGAACCTGGGAGGCGGAGGTTGCAGTGAACTGAGATCGTGCCATTGCACTCCAGCCTGGGCAACAAGAGCGAAACTCCATCTCAAAAGAAAAGAAAAGAAATATATTTCAGAAGGCTATAGCTGCCAGAGATAGTGATTTCTTTGATGAATCTGGGCAAAGTAAATTGAAAACCTTCTGGAAAGGACTCACCGCCATTCTGGATGTCCTTAAGATCATTTGTGACTTGGCCTGGTGAGGTGACTCACACCTGTAAACCCAGCACTTTGGAAGGCCAACGTGGGTGGATCACTTAAACTCAGGAGTGCATGACAAGCCTGGGCAACATGGAATACCTTGTCTCTACAGAAAAATACAAAAACTAGCCAGGTGTGCTGGCATGCACCTGGCTACTGGGGAGGCTGAGGTGGGAGGACTGCTTGAACCTGGGAGGCAGAGGTTGCAGTGAGCCGAGATCGCACCACTCACTCCAGCCCGGGTGACAGAGTAAGACTCCATCTCAAAAAAAAAAAAAAAAAAAAAAAAAGAAGTATTTTAAATTAAGGCATGTACATTTTTAAAAGAAATAATGCAAACTAGAAATAATGCACTAGACTACAGTATAGTGTAAACACATAGCTTTTTTAATGCACTGGGAAACCAAAAATTTCGAACAATTTGCTTTATGGTGATATTCACTTTATTATGGTGATCTGGAACTGAACCTGCAATATCTCCAAGATATGCCTGTACTCCCAAACCTGCTTCTTTCCCCTTGTGATTTTCTCTGTTAATTACATTAAAATCTTCCCAAACATCTTGGCTCAGTATCTTTGTCTATTTCCTTTCTTTCAGCTGCAATTTTTTAAAAAATCAAGTCATGGTGAGCCTGTCTTCACATATATCCTCCTATTTATTTCTACTATGTGTCTTATTACCTTTCACTTGGACTATTACAATAGGCTTCTAACTGGGTGTTCTTGCCTCCAATCCATTCTATAAAAGCTAATTTTTGTCCAGGCTGGTCTCCAACTCCTGACCTTGTGATTCACCTGCCTCTGCCTCCCAAAGTGCGCGGATTACAGGCATGAGCCCTGTCTCTATTAAAAATACAAAAATTAGCTGGGCGTGGTGGCACATGCCTGTAATCCCAGCTACTCGGGAGGCTGAGGCAGGAGAATTGCTTGAACTCGGGAAGTGGAGGTTGCAGTGAACTGAGATCACGCCATTGCACTCCAGCCTGGGTGACAAGGAGACTCTGTCTCCAGAAAAATCACTTTTTTTTTCTGGATATGTCACAATTCCGGATATGTCACACTCCTGCTTATAAACCTTCGATGACTCCCCACAGACTAGAGAATGAAGTTCAGATGGTAATATGGCATTCAAAGACTGCAACTATCTGACCCCATTTGTCTCTAGTTAAAGAAATTGATGGTCATCTCCTGAACATAGGATGCACTTTCCAGCTTCAGGTCACACTCTTCCTTTTATCTGGATTGGCCCTTTCAATGAATCTTCACTCAAAATTCTTACAAGGGCCAACTCAAATACTACCACTTTTGTAAAATCTTGACTATCTCCCTAATTGGAAATACAATCTGCTAGGAATTCGTGCCAGGAAATTCCTGGGTACCAAAAGGCACAGATGCTCAAGTCCCTTACATAAATGGCACACTATTTGCATATAACCTATGCATACCCTCTCATATACTTCAAAACATCTATAGATTACTTCTAATACCTAATACAATGTAAATAGTTGGTTTTCTTCTCTCTTCTTTTTTTTTCGAGAGGGAGTCTTGCTCTGTCCCCCAGGCTGGAATGCAATGGCACAATCTCAGCTCACTGCAACCTCCGCCTCCCAGGTTCAAGTGATTCACCTGGCTCAGCCTCCCAAGTAGCTGGGATTATAGACACCCGCCACCACACCTGGCTAATTTTTGTATTTTTAGTAGAGACAGGGTTTCACCATGTTGGCGAGGCTGGTCTCGAACTCCTTACTTCAGGCGATCTGCCTGCCTCGGCCTCCCAAAGTGCTGGGATTATAGATGTGAGCCACCTCGCCTGACCAGTGTATTGATTTTTTAAAATTTCAAAATGTATTTAAGTTCATTTATTTATTTATTTTTATTTTTTAGAGACAAGGTCTTGCTATGTTGCTCAGACTGGACTCAAACCCCTGGGCTCAAGCAATCCTCCTGACTCAATTTCCTGAGTAGCTGGGATTATAGATGCATGCCACTGCACTTGATTTACTGTATTGTTTTATTTCATTTATTTACTTATTTATTTAGAGATGGCGTCTCACTCTGTTGCCCAGGCTGGAGTGCAGTAGTGTGATCTCGGCCCACTGCAACCTCTGCCTCCTGGGTTCAAGCGATTCTCTTGCCTTAGCCTCCCAAGTAGCTGGGACTACAGGCATGCACCACCAAGCCCAGTCAATTTTTGTATTTTAGTAGAGATGGGACTTCACCATGTTGGCCACTCTGGTGTCGAACTCCTGACCTCAAATGATCTACCCACCTCGGCCCCCCAAAGTTCTGGGATTACAGGCATGAACCACCACACTTGGCCTATACTGTTTTTTAATCTGTATTATTTTTATTTTTTATTATTATTTTTATTTTTTTTCCAAATATTTCTGTAGTCGGTTGGGTTTGTGGATATGGACTCTCTAAATGAGGAACCCTTGGATATGGAAGGCTAGCTGTAATCCCTTCTGATTGGATATTCATTTAGCAATTTGTCCTTTCATTTTTATAAAGTAGCCTTTATTCAAACGTCACCAATCTGGTTGGGTGCAGTGGCTCATGCCTGTAATTCCAGCACTTCGGGAGGCCAAGGCAGTAGGATTGCTTGAGCTTAGACGTTTGAAACCAACCTGGGAAATACAGCCAGATCCTATCTCTATAGAAAATAGAAAAATAAAAATAAATTACCCAGGCGTGGTGGCACACACCTGTGGTCCTAGCTACTCAAGAGGCCAAGGCGGGAAGATTTCTTGAGCCCAGAAGTTTGAGGTTACAGTGAGCCAAGATGGTGCCATTGCACTCCAACCTAGGTGACAGAATGAAACCCTGTCTCAGAAAACTAAAAACAAAAACCAAATGTGACCAATCTGTGAGCCCTTTGAGGATCACCCAATCTCCCTTACTTTCTCTTCTTTAGAAAAGATCTTATCATCACCTAAAATAGTATCTATTTATTAGCCTGTGCTTATTCTTTTGTCTTCCCTTTCCACTAGAATGTGAGTTCTATGAGAGCCGATACTTTGTCTTTTTTTGTTGTTCACTGTCATATATCCAGCATCGGGAAGAGTGCCTGGCACACAGAGATGTGGAATAAATGTTGAATGCAGGTATAATGCTCCTCCCTGCAGGTGTGCTGCCTCCCCCCATTAGAATGCTCTTCTTCCATTCTATATCTAAATTAATGCATCATCATTCATTCCAATGCCAAGGAGTCATTCTCAAATCCATCACTCTCTCGCAATCACACAACATCAAATTGATAATTTTTAAAAATCGCACTGGTGGCAAAGGATCAAATAAGAACAATGCTTGAAGGTCCTTGGAAGGCCACAGTGGAAATTCATATGAGGAAAAGGACCTAAACTAGAGCAGCATTGACCATGGTAATACTAAGATGCCGTTTTCACTGTTGACATGAGAATGGATGGTACAAAAGCAACAGTGGGTAAAATGCTGTTCCCTTAGCATGAGTCATGGCAGTGATACCAAACCATACCTTCATTACGTATACTCACTGGGGAAAGCTAGTTTCATTTAAGAATGCCTTTGATAAAGGAGTAAACATTATTAATTGTAATAAATCTCGACCTTTAAATATGTCTTTTGTCTGTGTGATGAAGTAAGAAGTACACATAACACACCCAGTTGCATCCAGAGTTTTCTCGAGGAAATAATACCAGCTCAGCTAGTGGCTTTTTTCATAGAATAGTAGTAGAAGGACCAACAGACAAACTATGGTTGTTCAGACTTAGATACAGCAGATCTTTTCTTGAAAATGGACAAAGTGAGTCAATCTCCTCAATGAAAACAACCAACGGTATTTGTTGGCAATAATGAAATGTGAGCTTTCAGGTGGAAATTATGATTTTGGGAAACTTGTTTCTGTCGTCATGAGTTTGACAGCTTCCCAATTGCCTGATAAATTGATGGTGATATTTTTGTAAATTGTTTTGATATTATATAATAGTACGTGTCAACATTGGAAGAGCTGTATAACTCAGTGAACCAGTATTTTCTTTTTTTTTTTTTTTTTTTTTTGAGACGGAGTCTTGCTCTGTCGCCCAGGCTGGAGTGCAGTGGCCGGATCTCAGCTCACTGCAAGCTCCGCCTCCCGGGTTTACGCCATTCTCCTGCCTCAGCCTCCCGAGTAGCTGGGACTACAGGCGCCCGCCACCTCGCCCGGCTAGTTTTTTTTTGTATTTTTTTAGTAGAGACGGGGTTTCACCGTGTTAGCCAGGATGGTCTCGATCTCCTGACCTCGTGATCCGCCCGCCTCGGCCTCCCAAAGTGCTGGGATTACAGGCTTGAGCCCCCGCGCTCGGCCCTGAACCAGTATTTTCTAAATGACCAATGCATGATGTTACAACAGCATGACTGGGTAAAAAAGTCCATTCAAGGACAAGATTGGCTGGGCGCAGTGGCTCACGCCTGTAATCCCAGCACATTGGGAGGCCGAGGCAGGTGGATCACCTGAGGCCAGGAATTCGAGACCAGACTGGCCAAAATGGCAAAACGCCGTCTCTACTAAAAATACAAAGATTAGCTGGGCATGGTGGCGGGCGCCTGTAATCCTAGCTACTCAGGAGGCTGAGGCAGGAGCATCTCTTGAACCCAGGAGGCGGAGGTTGCAATGAGCCAAGATCGCACCACTGCACTCCAGCCTGAGGGACAGGGCAAGACTCTGTCTCAAAAAAAAAAAAAAAAAAAAAGAAAAAAGGAAAAAAAGACAAGATTGACTACCATTTTAATGTGACAGAGTACAAAAAGTTAACTGATAAAGTTTTAGATTCCGAATTGTTAGCCTTTAGGAAATTACAGTTATCTGAGAAGGTTATTAAAATGCTTCTCCCCACTATGCATGGTGGCTCATGCCTGTAATCACAGCACTTTGGGAGGCCGAGGTGGGAGGATCCCTGAGCCCAGAAGTTTGAGATCAGTATGGGCAACATAGCAAGACCCTATGTCTACAAAAAAATTTTTTTTTAATTAGCTGGGCATATTGATGCACACCTGTGGTCCTAGCTACTTGGGAGGCTGAGGCAGGAGGATTGCCTGAGCCCAAGAGTTGGAGTAAGCTGGGATTGTGCCACTGCACTCCAATTGGGTAACAGAGTGACACCCTGTGTCTAAAAAAATAAAAAATAAAAAATAAATAAAATGCTCTTCCTTTCCCAACTACATATTTGTGTGGTGCTGGTTTTTCTTCATATATTCCAACAAAAAGAACATATTGTAACAGGTTGAATGCAGAAACAGATATGAGAATGCAGCTCAATCCTGCTAAGCCAAATGTTAAACAAAGGTATAAAAAATGTAAACCAATGCCGCTCTTCTCACTAAATTTTTTGTTTTGGAAAATGTAGTTATTATTTTTAAAATGTATAAATATAAAAGTTTTATATTTAAATGAATAAAATATTTTAAACATCTTAGGTTTAATTTCTTATATAGTAAACATCAATATATATTATGCATATAAACAAGAGCTTTGGGGGTTCTCGGTAATTTTTTTTTTTTTTGGAGACAGAGTCTTACTCCGTTGCCCAGGCTGGAGTACAGTGGCGCCATCTTGGCCTCTGCCTCCCAGGTTCCAGCAATTCTCCTGCCTTAGCCTCCTGAGTAGCTGGGATTACAGGTGCCCACCACTATGCCCAGCTAATTTTTGCTTTTTTTTTTTTTTTTTTTTTTTTTGAGACGGAGTCTCGCTGTGTCTCCCAGGCTGGAGTGCAGTGGTCTCGATCTCCTGACCTCGTGATCCACCCGCCTCGGCCTCCCAAAGTGCTGGGATTACAGGCTTGAGCCACGGCGCCCGGCCAATTTTTGCATTTTTAGTAGACATGCGGTTTCTCCATGTTGGCCAGGCTGGCCTTGAACTCCTGACCTCAAGTGATCTTCCCACTTCAGCCTCCCAAAGTGCTGGGATTACAGGTATGAGTCACCGTGCCTGGCCTCAATAGTTTTTAAGAGTGAAGGTGTCCTGAGACCAAAACAATTTGAGAATCACTGGTGGAAATTATTCTTTTTTTTTTTTTGAGATGGAGTCTCGCTCTGTTACCCAGGTTGGAGTGCAATGGCGCCATCTCAGCTCACTACAAGCTCCACCTCCCGGGTTCACGCCATTCTCCTGCCTCAGCCTCCCAAGTAGCTGGGACTGCAGGCACCTGCCACTGTGACCGGCTAATTTTTTTTGTATTTTTAGTAGAGGCGGGGTTTCACTGCGTTAGCCGGGATGGTCTTGATCTCCTGACCTTGTGATCCCCCCCGCCCCGCTTCGGCCTCTCAAAGTGCTGGGATTACAGGCGTGAGCCATCGTGGCTGGCCTTGGTGGAAATTATTCTTGAATTAAAAGGACACTTCTTTAAAAATTCAATAATTTTGACTTTTCCCTCTCTGAAACTAACCCTCCCTTAATTAATCTGATTTTGTGAGGTTTTGTTGCATTTTTTAAAAATCCAGGGACCACAGTCTAGCCAAATGATTATCAGATCTAGGTATTCATTTTCGTCTATTTTAACACTCAGGATAATAAATTTCAGATAAATAATACTCTAATATTATTTTTTTCTGAAAAGTTACTATCAAGGATTGTTTAAATAATGCAAATGATCCTTTTAAACTACAGTTATACTCCATTCTGCCCAGAAACCCAAATACTATTGACTCAGTTTGACATTGTGTGTGCAGAATGCCCTCACAGAAGCTGATAAAACACAATTTGGATTTTTACAACAGTGATTTTTAAAGGGGTAAGCATGAGAGGTGGGAGTGGGGTTCATGTACCCTCCCTGAGGGGAGCATCAGAATGTGAGGCGATTATAACTAGAGAAGTTTCTTCTGTTCGCACCAGAGATACTAATGTTTACTGTCCTTCTATTCACCGTCTTCTCTTACAGACTGCCTGCTGTTGTAAGCAACCACTACGGATTTCTCAGAAGTACTGTGGCAAATAAAAATGATTGAGAATCATTACTCTGTACATTTTCTATTCTACTAGAGAGACAGTTTAAAATAAAACAATAGGTAAGTAAAATCTGAAGAAAATAACAGGAAATAAATAGGACCAGTCAAAGCTTTTAAGGATTTGTGCTTAGACTGAGGTTCTATCAGGTTCTCACCCTCCATTAATTTGAGAGCAAAACCATTATATTTTAGTTGAATGTTTGAGAAAATGAATTGAGTAGCTTGTTTTATTTGGAATTCCATTATTTCTTTTTCTGAATAATATAGTTTTCCAGATTTAAGTGGTAAAAATTAAAGACTTTGTTGTAAATATTTTTCTTTTTTTTGAGACAGTCTCACTCTTGTCACCTAGGCTGGAGTGCAGTGGCGCGATCTCGACTCACTGCAACTTCCACCTCCTGGGTTGAAGCAATTCTCCTGCCTCAGTCTCCTGAGTAGCTGGGATTACAGGCGCCCGCCACCACACCCAGCTAATTTTTATACATTTTTAATAGAGACAGGGTTTCGCTATGTTGGCCAGGCTGGTGTCAAACTCCTGACCTCAGGTGATCTGCCCACCTCGGCCTCGAAAAGTGCTGGGATTACAGGCATGAGCCACTGCACCCGGACGTAAATCATTATAATTGTATGGAATTATTATGAATCACAGCTTCCTGTGTCCACACCCTTTGTAATGTGACATTGCCACTCTTCCCAAAAAAATTGGAGTTTATTTGACCACCTCTAGAATCTGGGATGGTCTTATGACTTGCTTCGACCAACAGAGTATGATGGAGTGATCTTGTACATTTTGGAGTCTAGGTTTTAGGTCTTTGCTTCTTAGAATGCTAAGACCACCATGCAGTGGAAAAGCTCCATCCACCATAAGAAGATGAGAAGCCATGTGGAGAACTAAGACTTTTCAGCCAATAGCCAGCACCAACTGCCAGACACATGAGTGAGGCCATCTTGAACCCTCCAACCCTAGTGTATTCAGGGTTCTCCAGAGAAACAGAACCAACAGGATGTGTGTGTGCATGTGTATGTTTATAAAGATATTTATTTTAAGGACTTGGCTCACTTGATTATAGAGCTTCCAAGTCCAAAATCTGAGGGGTGGGTTGGCGGGCCGGAGACCAGGGAAAAGGTGATGCTACAGTTCAAGGCTGAGAGCCATCTACTGTCAAAATCCCTTCTTCTTCACGGAAGGTCAGTCTTTTGTTCTTTTCAGGCCTTCAGTTGATTGGATACGGCCTACTCACATTACGGAGGGCAATCTGCGTTATTCAAAGTCCACTGATTTGTTAATCTCATTGCAACATACCCTAACAGAAACAGTAGAATGTTTGACCACGTATCTGGGCACCATGGCCCAGCCAAATTGAACATCAGGTTAACCATCATACCAGTCAAGCTGTCAGATATAATTGCAGGAGTGATCCCAGGTGAGGCCATGACAACACCAGATTGCTAACCCACCGAATTGCCATTAGTCATTTTTATTTTCCGCCACTAAGTTTTGAGGTGATTTGTTACACAACAAAAGGTAACTGAAACCGAACTATCTGCGAAAGTGTCTGTGGGTTTAGGCTGGGGGTTATGAGTAAGTGGACATTAACTTTTGTGGATGCTATAATCAAGAGGAGGGATATTGTGTATGTTACATGCTGGTACAGTCTCAAACAAAACGTGGCATACGTAAATGTAGGACGAGGCAACGGCACACAAGGCAAATTGGTTTGTGAATCATTTATTTAGCAGATATTTATTGCACACCTCCTATACACCAACCACTATTCTAGGAGCTGGGAAAACAAGACAGACACTGTCCCTGCCTTTGTGTAACTTACGGTTTGAGGGAAAAAGGCAATTAAATATGCAATTTCAAAAAGTTTGACAAGGAAGTACAAGTTGCTGCTGACCACACCAATTTTTGGGATTAGGAAAGGCTATCTAGAAGTGATATTTAATCCTTCATATTTATTTAAATAAATATTATTTATTATTATTTAAATAAATATTATTTAAATAAATATGAAGGAGGAGTTCACAGTTCACAGATTTGCTCAGCCTAATCCTTCATATTTATTTAAATGAAGGATGAGTAGAAATTTAGGAAGGGGATATAATGATACAAATGATTTTGGGTCAGCAGAGTACAAAAATGTTCTGGACAGAGGAAATATGTGTGATGGCTCAGAGGTGAGAAAAATCATGGTGTACTAAAGTCACAACAAAGACTTCTGTAGATCATATGGAGAAGCAGTAGAGATGAAGCTGGAGAGTAAAGCAGCAAATCAGCAATTAAAAAAGATGTTTGGAGTTGTTGAGTTTGGAGATGAAAAGTGACAAGATGAATTCTGGATTTTAGACAAAGCAATCCAACTTGAGAATGGAGAGGAATTTCAGAGGAGAAAAGAAATGAGCTGTTGTCAGTAAGAGTATTTAAATTAGGATACTGGTAACAAGGATGGAGAGACACACGATTATACATGGGAAGTGAGAGCAGAAAGCATGAGGACTATTTCTTGATTGTTTTTTTTTTTGCCTCAGGCAACTGAATAGATGAAGGTATTAATGAAACCAGGAACACTGAAGAAATAGTGACCAATTAAAGTACTTTGAGTTATCAGAGTGAGATGTCCTGTAGGTAGCTAGACAGTACTGGCTGGTAATTCAGAAGAGCTGCTGTGTTCTGTGTAAAAGGAAAAGCAATTCCTGGATGGTGGCTAAAGCCAGCTGGCAGGATTTAGGGGATGGGTTAGACCTGCACTTGTTTTCCTGGAGAAGAGGCGGCTATAAAGTGGCAGAGTGAGATTACTGTAAAATACCTGCATTCAAAGGGCTAAAAAAAAGAGAAATGCTGGAACGGCTACTTGCTAGAAACGCAGCAGGGTAGGTTAAAACAAATCACGAAGCACGGGCGGCGAGGCTGGGGGGCTAACGCTAAGCCCTGCGTGATTTCGACTACACCGACACACAAAAGGGAAAGGGACCCTCCTCACCGGAAGCACAACCTCTGCCCTCTGGGGCATTACACATTCCTCCGCGCCGGAAGAACACGTCGCGCCTCGCCTCGCCCCGTCGGCCTGGCTCTGTCCCCACCTCTAGTGAAGGAGAGATTGCGCCTCTCCCCGACCCCCTACCCAGGGCGAGCCGCGTGGAGTCGTTGGACTGGGCAGAACTTTGGCAGGCAAGGAGAGAAACAGCCACACCGGGCTGCCGGGCAAGAGAAGAAGGAGGAAGGGCCAGATACCCGGGCGTCGCGCCGCTGCGGAAGGATTCCGTTTCCTGCGGGGGCGGAGGGATTTGACAGCACAGTAACTTCCGGAGAAGTCCTGACCCTCAGAGGAAAAGCCTTGCAAGAAACAATAACAAACGGGAGGAGGAAGCGGTTCTGGGGTGTCTGTGTTGAGCGGTTCTTTTCCGCGAAGATGCGCTTCGGCCCCAGTCAGGGGACGTGAACGGGCTCAGTGGGCTTCAGCCAGCTTTTCTCCACCGGTTCCCCACGGGGACCCCCCCCCCGGCCGCTGCAATGGCGGGCGTGGGGCCGGGGGGCTACGCGGCCGAGTTCGTGCCGCCCCCGGAGTGCCCCGTCTTTGAGCCGAGCTGGGAGGAGTTCACAGATCCGCTCAGCTTTATCGGCCGCATCCGGCCTTTGGCGGAGAAAACCGGCATCTGCAAAATTCGGCCGCCCAAGGTACCTCAGTCTGTGGAGAGAGAGGGGGAGAAGGAAGAAGGGGGGAGTCCGTGCACTGGGTTTAGCCTTACTTTTCCGATCCTTCTCTCCTTTCGTATGTACTCTCCTTTATGTTGAGACAACCGGAGCCTGTTTCTGGATGTTTCTGCTTCGGTTTCTTTTGTGGTCTTATGTAGACACGTCTGAATGCGAGAAAGTGGTGTCTCTGGGGTCTTCCGCCTAGAACTTGGGAACTGATACTTTTCTCTCCGCTGTGGGCCTAAAGCCCTTCGTTAGCCAATATGAGGTTTAATTAAAGTACATTCTTCCCTCACGTATCCTCATTATGGTTTGATAGTCGGCTATCTCTATTCAAGACCTGATTGGATCAAATATTTGCAGGCCTCCTCTCAGGGCTAGGGTTTCTGAAAAGGTAATCTGAGCTCTAGTTCCACCAGATGGTATTATAGACATAGAACTCCAGACTAATCATTGCTGCAGTGAGAAAGTCTTACCGGGGAAAGAGGAGCAGCAATAATTCTAAAATTGAGAGGTTTAGGAAGAATTCATCTATAATGGAGGCGGGAGGAAATGTTGAAATCTCTTGACATAGGGAACTCAAGATCAACGATTTTAGAATCACAGTTATTGCAGATAACTAGGTTTGCCTATAAGGTTAATTATAATCTCAACATTGAGGTAAGGAAAGTAGGTACTATCCCTTGTGTGGAGGGGATTAATGCCCCAAGAGATTGAGTGAGATGCTCAAGGTCAAAAGGTGTTTTTCTTTACTCATTAGATCAGTGCTTTTTAAATGCTGTTGCGGGACCACTTGCACCTGGGTCAACTGGATGCTTATTTAAATGCAGATCTCTAGGCTTCTTGTGGAAGTTCTGGAATCTGCTTTTCTAGCAACTAGTCTCAGATGATTCTTCATGTAAGTTGAGGTTTTCGAACCATTGCTTTAGTCATTGCTTCTTAAAGGCATTTTGCTTTATGTTTTGTCTAGTATTGGTAATGATAAAATATTAAGCACTGTTAACCAGTGTTGCATTTTAAAAAGCATCTGCCGTCACCACTGACTACCACAGTGATAGGCACCGCAGCGAATTAAAAACTTAAATGACAGCGAGGAGGAGCTAATTTAACACCTATAGATTGTTTGCTTTAATCTTTGAAGCCCTGATAGGTAAATGAAGTCCACCTTTTACAGATAAGATTAATCTGGATAAGTTAAAACACCAGATGGGTTATCTTGGGCAAGTGGCAAAGTATATTTTGAACCTAGATCGGTTTTTCTGATTCTGAAACAGACATAATGCTCCATGTAGAATGAGTTTAAGGTTATAGACTATTCGTTGCAAGCAGAGGATTAACAAATAATTGCTGTGATGATATGCATTGCCATCCTCCAAAAACTTCCATTTAACCCTTTTTTTCTATCATAATTACCTAATATTAACAAATCTTAAGCATTGAAGGTTTTCCTAAGTCGTATTTTCATCTACTCTTGAATTTATTAATTAGAAATTCTATTCACGGTTACTTCGATTAAAAAAAAAGTTTTTTTTAACTTAAAAAATGTTGAAATAATGCTTTCTCTTTTTTTTTTTTTTTTTTTTTTTGAGACGGAGTCTCGCTCTGTCGCCCAGGCTGGAGTGCAGTGGCGCGATCTCGGCTCACTGCAAGCTCCGCCTCCCGGGTTCACGCCATTCTCCTGCCTCAGCCTCCCGAGTAGCTGGGACTACAGGCGCCCACAACCGCGCCCGGCTAATTTTTTGTATTTTTAGTAGAGACGGGGTTTCACCGTGGTCTCGATCTCCTGACCTTGTGATCCGCCCGCCTCGGCCTCCCAAAGTGCTGGGATTACAGGCGTGAGCCACCGCGCCCGGCCAATGCTTTCTCTTTTTATGTCACATTATTGAAAATAAATCTTGTTTACAATCAGAATTTAATTTTAGTATTGGCAAATTTCTTTAGTTTCCAGGCTGGAGTGCAGTGGCACGATCTTGGCTCACTTCTGCCTCCACCTCCTGGGTTTTTTTTTTTTTTTTGACTACTCACGTTTTAAAATAGGTTTACTGTTATTCTGTTATTTAGGCCAAATCAAACTGTGTTATTTAGACCCCACTTGAAATATGCTATCTGATTTTAGTTATATCACAGTCTGGAAACTGTCCTTGTTCTGTGTGTGTGCTTACTTTTTTTGTTGTTGAATATTTGGGTTCCCAGAAGCTGGGCTTTGAACAAAACTTTTGTGTAACATAAAGTGCTCTGTCGCGTTACACATACAGTACAAAAGAAAAAGTTTAAAAAGTTTATTTTTAATCTTTAATTTTACCCTTTTTGGTTTTTTAAATTTTTTGGTGTTTTTTTTGATCTTGGTAAACCTGAATGTTTACTAGACACCGTTTTGTGGTACATGACCTCATTGAATTCCACTTGAGTAACTTGGGAAAGCATAATTGTGGGAGATAAACAGTGGGACTGGTTTGAAGAGGATTGCTTCTCTGGGTAATATAGGTTGAGCATCCATCCCTACTTTAAAAATTCCAAATCCGAAATCCTCCCAAATCTGAAACCAAGTTATCCTGAAACATTATTATTCTTTTTATTTTATAGAGACAGGGTCTCGCTTTGTTGCCTGGGCTGGTCTTATGCTCCTGGGCTCAAGCGATCCTCCTGCCTCAGTCTCCCAATGTGCTGGGATTACAGGTATGAGCTACTGCACCCAGCTTGAATAGATTATTTTTTTCATTGTATTAATGGTATGTTATATTTTTTCTGTTAACTACGTAAGTGGAAATAAGTGTAAGGAAATGATTGTTTATTGGTAACATGTAAGAATTCACAGTCAGAAATGATGGTGATGCCAGACAACCACAGATTGTCCACACCGGATGGCTGAGTTAGTGACACCTTTCTTTTCTCATAGTCCAGTGTACACAAGCGTTATGCACCAAATTATTAAAAATATTGCATAAAATTACCTTTAGGCTATGTGTATAACTATATGAGACAAAATAATTTTGTATTTAGACTTGGTTTCTCTCTCCAAGATACCTCCTTATGTATATGCAGATATTCCAAAATATGGAAAAATCTGAAATCCAAAACACTTCTGGTCCCAAGCATTTCAGATGAGGGATACTCAACCTGTGTTAAAATTATTTTATCTAAAAGAATTGCTCATTCTGTCTCTATAATAAAGAAGTCTTATAAGTTAGTCTATTAGCACCGTGATTATGGCAAAACCCCCCTTTAAGGGAATAAATAACGCATTCCTTGCTTAAATACCACTGTGTTTTTTTTAAAAAAACTTTCTATTTAGGACTGGCAGCCTCCATTCGCCTGTGAAGTAAAAAGCTTTCGTTTCACTCCAAGAGTCCAGCGCCTGAATGAACTTGAGGTAAGTGTTTTGTCACCGTTTCTGCCTCCTGATTCATTCTTTGTGTTCGGGCTGTAGGTAGAGAACTTTGAGAAGCTCATGGACCACAGCCTGGAGTTTGTGTTAATTGGTATTGAATAGTTACTTGATGTTTGGAGGAAGAGTGTGATTTTTTAAAAAATTGTGCAAAGTAGTTATGGTTTCTCCGTTTAACTGAGATCATGAGAAACTGTCTCTAGCCCTGTTGTTCTAGTGGAAATGTTCAATGTTTAGCTTCAATGCTTAGAATTCTTAAATTCTACTTTCTCTAGTGTTTCTTACTCTACTAAAAGTTTTGTTAATCTCCGAAGATTTCTGTCTCCCTTCATTCTTGGAAAATGGATTTTTAAATTCTGTTTTAAAACCCTAGTTTTCAAAGTTAGTTTTGTTTTGTTTTGGTTTTGGTTTTAATGGAACTTTGCCAGGAGTGTTAATCTGATTTATTAAGATCTGCCTTTAAGCATTACTAATGTATATTAAATTATCTAAATGGAAGTCTATTTATGTATTGCTGTTTTTCCTGTCTGCGGATTTTCAGAAGGTTTTTCATTGTGATATGAAAACTTTTAGAGTACAGAAGGAAAATTATTGATAGCAAAGGTTTATTATGTCATTCTGAAGTGTTCCCCCCCCCGCCAAATATTTCTGAGAGTTTAATACATACTTTTTTTTTTCTTTTTTTGAGACAGAGTCTCGCTCTGTCACCGAGGCTGGAGTACAGTGGCACGATCTTGGCTCACTTCTACCTCCACCTCCTGGGTTCAGGCAATTCTCCTGCCTCAGCCTCCCTAGTAGCTGAGGTTACAACGACCATGCCTGGCTAATTTTTGTATTTTTAGTAGAGATGGAGTTTTGTAATGTTGGCCAGGCTGGTCTGGAACTCCTGACCTCAGGTGATCCACCTGCCTTGGCCTCTCTAAGTTCTGGGATTACAGGCATGAGCCACCGCGCCTGGCCGCAATACATATTTTTTCTTTTTAGTCTTGTAATTAGATGCTTGACAAAGAATATTAGTATCAGTGAGGTATAGAGTTGATGCACCTAAAGTGTGCATGTTACCTATGGATGAAATGACAGAATGTTAGAGACTGAGGAGGATCTGATTTACTGAATTTTCTGATCAGCATAAAGTTAAACCAACTTACAAAAATTGTTTTGGTTGCTAATATGACAACTTTTTACATAAATCAGAGTGACCTTTTTGCCTGAATAAATACAGTTTTTTTTTTTTTTTTTTTTTTTGAGACAGAGTCTTGCTCTGTTGCCCAGGCTGGGGTGCAGTGGTCGGATCTCAGCTCACTGCAAGCTCCGCCTCCCGGGTTTAGACCATTCTTCTGCCTCAGCCTCCCGAGTAGCTGGCACTACAGGCGCCCGCCACCTCGCCCGGCTAGTTTTTTGTATTTTTTAGTAGAGACGGGGTTTCACCGTGTTAGCCAGGATGGTCTCGATCTCCTGACCTCGTGATCCGCCCGTCTCGGCCTCCCAAAGTGCTGGGATTACAGGCTTGAGCCACCGCGCCCGGCCATAAATACAGTTTATTAGAAGTCTTTTGCCTCTTTATTTTTGGCTAGTTTTACTATTGGCTAGTTTTACCGGGTTGAAATAAGCAATAATGAAAAGTCTTTGAATTTCTTTAGAGAAATGAATACCTCTATTACAGTGGTCCCAGACCTTTTTGGCACCAAGGACTGGTTTCATGGAAGACAGTTTATCCATGGATGGATGGGGGTATGGAGGATGGTTTTGGGATGAAACTGTTCCCCCTCAGATCATCAAGCATTAGATTCTCAAAAGGCGCGCACAACCTTAATCCCTCATGTGCAGTTCACAGTAGAGTGGGTGATAATGCTTGCCTGCTGCCGCCGCTCACTCCTGCTGTGCGGCTGGGTTCCTAACAGGCCACTGACGGGTACCAGTCCGTAGCCCGGGGGGTGGGGACCCCTGCTCTGTTGTCCTCGTTCATTTCAATCGTAACTTTGTTTTTATTTCTGTATTTTAATAATCTTAGTTTTTATTTCTGTATTTTAATAATCTTAGTTTTTATTTCTGTATTTTAATAATCTTAGTTTTTATTTCTGTATTTTAATAATCTTAGTTTTTATTTCTGTATTTTAATAATCTTAGTTTTTATTTCTGTATTTTAATCTTAGTTTTTATTTCTGTATTTTAATAATCTTAGTTTTTCTGTATTTTAATAATCTTAGTTTTTATTTCTGTATTTTAATAATCTTAGTTTTTATTTCTGTATTTTAATCTCAGGCAATGACCAGAGTGAGACTGGATTTCTTGGATCAACTAGCAAAATTTTGGGAGCTTCAAGGATCTACTCTGAAGATCCCTGTGGTAGAGAGAAAAATCCTGGATCTCTATGCTTTGAGCAAGGTGAGGCTTATACTGGTTTAGAAATTAGAGCACAGGCTTGTCAATTTAGGAATATCAAATACGTTTGGTGGTAAACATTGCTTCCAGTGGAGGATTTGTTTGACAGTGAAATGCACTAGCCGGGTGTGGTGGCGGCGCCTGTATTCCCGGCTACTCGGGAGGCTGAGGCAGGAGAATTGCTTGAACCCGGGAGGCGGAGGTTGTGGTGAGCCAAGATCACGCCATTGCACTCCAGCCTGGGCAACAAGAGCAAAACTCTGTCTCAAAAAGGACAATGAAATGCACATTTGAATAAATGGAAATGAGAGATCTCAAAGTTATCTTTAAAAGTTATTTTATATTTGTTGAGATTAATATGTAATTACCAAATATTAATATTTATCAGGCTCGGCCGGGCGCGGTGGCTCAAGCCTGTAATCCCAGCACTTTGGGAGGCCGAGGTGGGTGGATCACGAGGTCAGGAGATCGAGACCATCCTGGCTAACATGGTGAAACCCCGTCTCTACTAAAAATACAAAAAACTAGCCGGGCGTGGTGGCGGGCGCCTGTAGTCCCAGCTACTCGGAGGCTGAGGCAGGAGAATGGCGTGAACCTGGGAGGCGGAGCTTGCAGTGAGCCGAGATCGCGCCACTGCACTCCAGCCTGGGTGACACAGCGCGAGACTCCGTCTCAAAAAAAAAAAAAAAAAAAAAAAATTTATCAGGCTCTGTGATATACAATATGCAAAATAAATTACTCTAGCCTGCTAATATTATCTTGTGCTGAGTGTACAATGTTCTGTGTTGAGCTTGTCATCCTTTTTTGTTACTTAATTGAAAATTTGGCCCAGGCACGGTGGCTCATGCCTGTAATCCCAGCACTTTAGGAGGTTGAGGTGGGAGGATCACTTGAGCCTAGGAGTTAAGAGACTAGCCCGGACAACATGCTGAAACCCTATCTCTACTGAAAATACAGAAAAGCTAACTGGGCGTGGGTGCACACCTGTAGTCTCAGCCCACTCAGGAGGCTAAGGTGGGAGGATCGCAAGTCCGGAAAGTCAGGGCTGCAGTGAGCTGCGGTTGCACCACTGCACTTCAACCTTGGTCACAGGAGTGAGACCCTGTCTCAACAAAAAAAAAAAAAAAAAAAAAGAAAATCTGGCATATTAAAGGGACTCGTGTTCCTCAGCATTCTTACGTGTGGTAGATACTAGTTTTGTTCGTACCTGTGTGTAGTGTTAATGGCTAACCGAGGCTATCATTCGGTAGGATGAACAACAGCTCAGAAACTTAACGGTGAAGAGTTTAGACAAGTTTTTGCCCAAATTGTGTTAACTTTTTAACATTATATTCCCTAATGTGAAAAAAACTAACTGACCTGCAAGCGGAGATTGTAATAACCTTGAAATATGCTTTTTTTCTTTTTTTTTGAGACGGAGTTTTGCTCTTCTTGTCCAGGCTGGAGTGCAATGGCCTGATCTTGGCTCACTGCAACCTCTGCCTCTCGGGGTCAAGCAATTCTCCTTCCTCAGCCTCCTGAGTAGCTGGGATTACAGGCATGTGCCAACACGCCTGGCTAATTTTGTATTTTTTAGTAGAGATGGGGTTTCACTATGTTGGTGAGGCTGGTCTCGAACTTCTGACCTCGTGATCCGCCCACCTCGACCTCCCAAAGTGCTGAGTTTACAGATTACATGCATGAGCCACCACACCTGGCTGAAATATGTTTTGTTAATACAGTAATACAATTTATTATTGCTTAATTATCTGAGAAATTTTATAAAACAACTTTTTGTGGCCTTTCATATCTTATAATTTATATACTATTTTGAAATAAAAATTTATTCTTATTTAAATTGCGGTTACTTTTGGAAGATTTCACTTTTTTTTTTTTTTTTTTTGAGATGGAGTCACTGCCTAGGCTGGAGTGCAGTGGTGTGATCTGGGCTCACTGAAACCTCCACCTCCCAGGTTCCAGTGATTCTCCTGCTCAGCCTCCCAAATACCTGGGATTACAGGTGCCTACCACCACACCCGGCTAATTTTGTATTTTTAGTAGAGATAGGATTTTTCCATGTTGGTTAGGCTGGACTCGAACTCCCGACCTCAGGTGATCCACCCGCCTCGGCCTTCCAAAGTGCTGGGATTACAGGCATGAGTCACTGTGCCTGGCCAGTAAGATTTCACTTTTAAGGAAAAACGTGAGAATAATTCGTGGTGTGTAGTGGCTAATGCCTATAATCCCAGCACTTTGGGAGGCTGAGGTAGAAGGATTGCTTGAACCTAGGAGTTCGAGACCAGCCTAGGCAACATAGTGAGATTCCATCTCTACAAAAAATTAAAAAATAAATAATCCTGGCATGGTGGTGGACTCCTGTAGTCACAGCTAATCAGGAGGCTGAGGCAGGAGGATTGCTTGAGCCTGGGAGGTCAAGACTGCAGTGAGCTGTCATCACACCACTGCATTCCAGCCTGGGTGACAGAGCAAGACCCTGTTTCCAAACAAACAGAGTAACCATAGTTAAATTATCTTTTATGATACATTTTAAAATTAGTGTCAGGTCAGAATTCTCTTACAAAAAATTTGGCGAGTATGGTCTTATGCTAAAATACAGCTTGGGACTTTTTTTAATCAGGTAATGATGTTAGTAAGTAAGTACTGTACCAAGAATTGTCTAGTGTAGTTATATGAAAACGTATGGTACTAAAAAACAAATTATGCTAAATTTGGGTGGTGGGTTTCTTTTTTTTTTTTTTTTTTTTTTTTTGAGACGGAGTCTCGCTCTGTCACCCAGGCTGGAGTGCAGTGGCCGGATCTCAGCTCACTGCAAGCTCCGCCTCCTGGGTCTACGCCATTCTCCTGCCTCAGCCTTCCGAGTAGTTGGGACTACAGGCGCCCGCCACCTCGCCCGGCTAGTTTTTTGTATTTTTTTAGTAGAGACGGGGTTTCACAGTGTTAGCCAGGCTGGTCTCGATCTCCTGACCTCGTGATCCGCCCGTCTCGGCCTCCCAAAGTGCTGGGATTACAGGCTTGAGCCACCGTGCCTGGCCGGTGGGTTTCTTTTGATAGAGAACTATTACGATAAAAATTCATTTTAATAATTTGCTTTTTTGAAATTTTTATTCAGTCAGAACTTACCTACTAAGTTTTGCTGTATGATGCTGTTTAAGATTCTGAATGTGTTTGAGTATAGCATGAATAAAATACAAAAAAATTTCAAAAATTATCTCGGCACTGTGGCTGATGCCTGTAATCACCGCGCCCGGCACAATCCCGGCACTTTGGAAGACTGAGGTGGATGGATCACCTGAGGTCAGGAGTTCGAGACCAGCCTGGCCAACATGGTGAAAACCTGTCTCGGCCGGGCACAGTGGCTCACACCTGTAATCCCAGCAATTTGGGAGGCTCAGGCGGGCGGATCACTTAAGGTTCGGAGTTCGAGACCAGCCTAACCAACATGGAGAAACCCCGTCTCTACTAAAGATACAAAATTAGCCAGACGTGGTAGCGCGTGCCTGTGATCTCAGCTACTTGGGAGGCTGAGGCAGGAGAATCGCTTGAACCCGGGCGGCGGAGGTTGTAATGAGCCGAGATCACGCCATTGCACTCCAGCCTGGGCAACAAGAGCGGCAAAACTCCATCTCAAAAAAAAAGTCTGTCTCTACTAAAAATACAAAAAATTAGCCAGGGGTGGTGGTGGGCACCTGTAATTCCAGCTGCTCCGGAGGCTGAGGTAGGAGATCGCTTGAAACCAGGAGGCAGAGGTTGCAGTGAGTTGAGATAGTACCACTGCACTCCAGCCTGGGCAACAGGAGCGAAACTCTGTCTCAAAAAATTTTTTTTCAAAGATTTTTTTTTTATCATTAATAACAATATATATGTTGTGGTACTCTTTAATGAAACTCTTTCTACCTTTTTTTTTTTTTTTTTTCAAGACAGAGTCTCGCTTTGTTGCCCAGACTGGAATGCAGTGGCACAGTCTTGGCTCACTTGCAACCTCCACCTCCCAGGTTCAAGTGATTCTTGTGACTCAGCCTCCTTAGTAGCTGGGACTGGGATTAAAGGTGTGTGCCACCACACCCGGCTAATTTTTGTATTTTTAGTAAAGATGGGGTTTTTACCATGTTGGCCAAGCTGGTCTTGAACTCCTGACCTCAAATGATCTGCCCACCTTGGCCTCCCAAAGTATAGGGATTATAGGTGTGAGCCACTGTGCCTGGCCAGTATTTATCTCTATTTTCATAAATACCCTCAGGAATTTACTAGAGTAAGTGTTTATTAATAGTATGAGTAGTAATCTATTGAAATTTTCTCTGTCCGTGATTTTCCATTTAAAAGGTAAACCTTAGGTTTAATCTGACGGTAAGCTAAATTGCATTTTTTTTGGAGACGGAGTCTCCCTCTGTCACCCAGGCTAGAGGCACGATCTCAGCGCTCTGCAACTTCTCCCTTCCTGGGTTCAAGTGATTCTCCTGACTCAGCCTCAGGAGCAGTTGGGACTACAGGCACACGCCACCACACCCGGCTAATATTGTATTTTTAGTAGAGACAGGGTTTCATCATGTTGGCCAAGCTGGTCACAAACTCCTGATCTCAAGTGATCTCCTATCTTGGCCTCCCAAAATGCCGGGATTACAGGTGTGAACCACCGTGCCCGGCCGCATTTTTCTGGTTTTCTAAAGTCATAGGATTTCAAAATCGGGAAGAGGCTTTTAAAGGTAACCTAATCTGAATACTTAGTTGTTCACAATTCTCCTTACAACATTGGTCATCCAGACTGTTTAACTCCATCTTGAGAAACTAATTTCCTTTTAAGGTTCATACTACTAGTAAAGTACGCTTTGTTTAAATATTCAGAAAACTTGTTGAAAATACGTTGTGATTAAAGGTTAAGTGTGCTTTTCTGAGGGTTTATCGGAGTCTTGTCTTTTGTGGGTTTTTTAAAGTCCTCATGGACATCTCTTTCCCCTAACCTGTGAGAATGCTAAACTGATTGAAAGCTAAAAGGCAGACACACTTTGATTTGTAGTTAGTTTTGTTTATAATACTTTGTTCCCTAAATGTCATTGTGAGATTGCTGCTTCTCACATTAACTTTTTTCTTTTACATTGAGGTATAACTTACAGTGTAATGCACAAATTTTAAGTGTACAGTTCAATAAATCTTCATATATGTATACATCTGTTTTGTAGCCATCACGCAGATCAAGATATATAACATTTTTATAGCACTCTAGTGGGTTCTTTCATCTCCTTTCCAGTTAATACTTCTTCACAAAGGTAATTTATTCTGACCGTTATCAATGGGTGACTATTTATTTCATTAACTTGGCGTTTTATTCTAGCAAAAGGATTGGGCTGAAAACTGCAGAAAATACTGAGAATTCAGATGTTTTAAGGTTGTTAGGTGTGCCCTTTTTTTTAAAAAAAAGGTTATTTTTGGCTGACGGTTTGTTGGCATCTATTGAGTTTTTTTTATAGATATGATTTGAAAATACTATGATAACTATTGCTTTTTGACGGGAAGCAAATTTTCAGTCTTCTGAGTCATTAAGTCATCAATGTGATGGTTTCCTGTTTTGATTAAATCACCTCATCTTTCTGCCTATTATTTTTGATGATAAAAAAGTATTACTTGGAATGCCTGTAATTTAATGGACTTCTATATGAATAATTACAATTTATTTATTTATTTATTTATTTATTTATTTTTGAGATGGAGTCTCGCTCTGTTGCCCAGGCTGGAGTGCAGTGGCGCGATCTCGGCTCACTGCAAGCTCTGCTTCCCGGGTTCATGCCATTCTCCTGCCTCAGCCTCCTGAGTAGCTGGGACTACAGGCACTGCCACCACGCCCGGCTAATTTTTTGTATTTTTAGTAGAGATGGGGTTTCACCGTGTTAGCCAGGATGGTCTCGATCTCCTGACCTCATGATCCGCCCGCCTTGGCCTCCTAAAGTGCTGGGATTACAGATGTGAGCCACCGCGCCCAGCGGAATAATTACAGTTTTTATAACCACTTCAGCAAGAAGCATTCAGTCTAGCCCTTCTCATCAAAACATTTTTATTTTTATTAAAGTAGTACACTTTTAAAAAACAAGGCTTTGGCTGGGTATAGTGGGCTCATACTTGTAATCCCAGCATTTTGGGAGTCCGAGGCAAGAGGATCATTTGAGCCCAGGAATTCTAGATCAACCTGCCAGTCTAGACATTGGGAGACCCCGTCTCTACAAATAACGTAAAAAATTAGCTGGGTGTGGTGGCACGTGTCTGTAGTCACAGCTACTTGAGAAGCTGAAGCTGGAGGATCCCTTGAGTCCAGGAGATAGGGGCTACAGTGACCTCTGATTGCACTGCCTGGGCAACAGAATAAGACCCTGTCTATTAAAAAAAAAAAAAAGGCGGCTTAAAATGAAAATCCGCATCTCCCTTCATCTCCACCTCCATTCCTACTCCTCAGAACTAACCACTTTCAGTTCTTTTAGCTGTTTCTGATTTTGATCTTCGTATTTCCAAGTAATATGCTGGTTATGCTGTTTCTTCATTTCTCATTTTAAATATCATATACTGATTTCCTCCTGTTAAAGATGGAGAATGAGTGTAAGAGAATGGGTGTAAATCTTCCCATATGTATGTCTGTCATCCGCCTTCTAGTGTAGTTACATTAATTTTTTGTTAATCTAAAATTAATACCATGAAAAATATATTTTCAAACTTCCCAGTGGAAGTATACATCTCTCGGTGTGCTGCTACCCGTCAGATAATCTATCAGCTATTTTTCTGGAGCCATTCTTCCTGGAGTCTTTTTTACTCTCACATCCTGACTGGATGTGTTTTTAAGGTCAGCTGTCAGTCTGGAAATTCCTTTTACTGCCATCATTCTGGGAATTCCTTGGCCTCTTTTCCTTGTTGTAAGTCTTCCTTTTACTTGGTTTACTCTCATTTTGGTGAAACATTTCTTCTGCTAGTTTCATGAGAAAGATGGTTAATGGGATACACATTTTTTAGGACCTTTTGCTTGTGTACAAATGTTCTACTCTTATACTTTATTGGTAGTTTGGTGGCGTTTAAGAGCCTAGATTGTAAATCATTTTACTTCAGTATTTTGAAAGCTTTACTCTATTGTCTTGTTGGTGAGAAGAACGATGCTATATTCTTGTTTTTTTGTGACTTTTTTTTTTTCTTGAAGATTTAGAATGTTATCTTTATTCCCAGGGCTTTGAAATTTCACGGTGATATGCATTGGTATGAGTTTATTTTCGTTCACTGTTTTTATGGCTCTCAGTAACCTTTCTAATCTGATAACTCATTTCTTTCAATTCTTCTAATTTTTCCTGTATTCTTTGATAATTTTGTGTACTCATTTTTTCTCTCCTTTTGGGCTCTTTATTAGTTAGATGTTAGACATGTTAGGCTGGTCCGCTAGTTTCCTTACCTGTAGCTTTCTTAGTTCAGCATCCCTTACTCTGCTGAGAGTAAATCTCCAGTTTTCTGCTGGGGTTGGAGAGGTCTAAGTGCTTTTATACAGGTTTTCACAGTCCTGTTCTCTGCTGCGTTGCCGCCCCTACTTCCCTACTTTTAGAGGTACTGCTGCTTAAATACTTCTTCAGACTTTCTGTTTTTTTTTTTCCTTGTTTTAGAAAAAGGAGGAAGGGGGTCCTCTTAAGCCTTTCCAGATTCTATGTTGCAAAAGCTTCTCTGGCTTTCTTCTGTTGCAAGGCACTTAGTTTTAAACTTGTAATTTTTGTTTGTCTGTTTTTGTTATTGTTTTGGCTTGTTAGTTATCACTAGCTTCAAAATACTGTTTACATTTGTTTGTCATTGGTTCCTTTCTTGGTCTATTTGACCTCTTGAGAGGATACCTTTTTGTTTCTTTCCTGTCTTTTTAGTGGATTTTTTTAGAGGGAGCTTTTAAGTAGAAGACTGTTCCCCAGGTATGTTAAAACTGTCTCTATTCCCAGCCGTTTTGGTCTTGAGCGATACTACTTTTTGGTCAAGTTTTGATAAAGGGCTTGTCTTGATTGTGTTCAGTTCAAGTGCATGCCGTGTGTCTTTTTATAGAGCATGGTTTATAGTGGTATTTTTGGGGACAGTGTTGTGATGCACTACATGGCAAATGTTTGGAGTAAATGGTTGATATTTTTTATTTTTATTTATTTTTGAGACAGAGTCTTGCTGTGTTGCCCAGGCTGGAGTGCAGTGGCGTGATCCCAGCTCACTGCAACCCCTGCCTCCTAGGTTCAGGTGATTCTCCTGCCTCAGCCTCCCAAGTACCTGGGATTACAGGTGCCTACCACCACGCCTAGCTAATTTTTATATTTTTAGTAGAGATGGGGTTTCACCATGTTGACCAGGCTGGTTTCGAATTCCCGACCTCAAGTAATCCACCTGCCTTGTACTACACCTCCCAAAGTACTGGGATTACAGGCATGAGCCACTGTGCCCTGCCTGGTTTGTGTTTTTTAATTATGCACGATAATCTTTGAATCTGCCAGCCAAAGAAAAACAGGTATTAGGTTTTGTGAGTTTTTTGGTTAGATTGTTAGAGTATTGTATGCATGGAGCCAAAGTAATGGTTTTATTTTCTTTGTGAGATAGTTTATTCCTTTGTCATGGCCATATCCTGGCTGCTACTAATCACCAGAACTAGGTGGGACATCATGACTGGATCCACGCAGGTATATCATGACTAAGGGAAATTCAGCTTGAAACGCTTTGAATACAAAGCAGATTATGATGTCAGAGTTATTATTGTATGGGACAGTAAAGATAAGAGGGCTCCTGTTGCCTCCCTGAGTTCCTTTACTTCTCCTCCCTGCTGGTTCACTTTGCTTTAGCCACATGGCCTTCCTTATTCTCCTCAGATGCTCCAGGCATGCTTCTGACTTGGAGCCTTTGCTTTGTCTGTTCCCTTTATATCTGCTAGTTAACTGCTTCACTCCCTTCAAGTCTTTGCTTAGATTTCACCTTTATAATGAGGCTTTTTGCGATCGTTTAATACTTCAGATTATCCTTACTGTGTTACCTGGAGGCCCCTTGACTGCTTTCTAAATTTTTTCTACAATATTTATCACTTCACAATTTATATATTATGTTCATTGTTTTTTGTCTGTCTTCCTCCACTAGAACGTAAGCTCCATGAGGACAGAGATCTTTGTTTTCTTCATAAATGTATCCCAGGTACCTGGAATAGTAGCGGGCAGTAGAGAAGCACTGGAAAGATACCTGTTGAATGAAAGACACTCTAATCCATCCAGTTGCTTCCAGACAGCCCTCTATTTAAACCACTTTCGTTGTGTCTTTCTCTTTACTACCAACTTTGAAAAATAATTTTTTTGTGTGTGTAATTTTCCCCTGGTTGATTCTTTTAACAGAGGGGGCTTCTTTAAGGGTGATAAGAGAAGCTGAAGAACTAGAGATGTGTTCAACTCTTGTGTATATGAATTTGTGTTTCTACCAAGCTTTCAGATAATTCGCTAGAGGAAATTTGTACTTTGGCCATAGGTTCATCTTTGTTTATAATAACATCATAAAGCATAAGAGTTGAAAACATTTCCTTCACTTATTTTTAGTATGTGTACCCTCTCCCTCCATTTGTCCACACTCATAGACATTTATAATATAGCAACATTGGTATAGTATTTTATCCTGGTGCTTTTCATATTTTATTTCATTTGTCCTCACAGTAATCTCATAACGAGGTGTAGGCACTGTTGTTACTATTTTGATGATGGTGAGGAAATTGAATTGCAAATTATGTGACTTTGCCAAGGTCATATAACTGTGTTTGTTGTTTGTTTGTTTTTTTCTTGAGACAGAGTCTGGCTCTTGCCCATGCTGGAGTTCAGTGGTGCAGTCTCGCTGACTGCAGCCTCCTCTTCCCTGGTTCAAGCGATTCTCCTTCCCCAGCCTCCATAGTAGCTGGGATAGGTGTTTGCCACCATGCTTGGCTAATTTTTGGTATTTTTAGTTGAGGCGGAATTTCACCATGTTGGCCAGGCTGATCTCGAACTGCTGACCTCAGGTGATCTGCCTGCCTCGGCCTCCCAAAGTTCTGGGATTACAGACATGAGCCACCAGGCCTGGCCAAGGTCATATAACTATTAAGTGACAGAACTGGAATTTGAATACTGGCAGTCGGCTCCAGAGTCGTCTTTTCGTCTTTTTTTTTTTAATTGTGTATATAGCATCAGCATTTAAAAATACAGAGTTCAGTGGCATTAAGTACATTTACAGTGTTGTACACTTATCACCACTGTGTAGTTCCAGGACCTCCTCCCTTCCACCACTCCTGGCAACTTCTATTAAGCTTTCCGTCTCTATGAATTTGCTTACTCTATGTAGCTTATGTAAGTGGAATTTTATGGTAGTCATCATTTTGTGTCTGGCTTATTTTACTTATATTTTCAAAATTCATTCTTGTTTGAGATGTATCAGAATTTTCTTTTTAAGGCAGAATAATATTCCGTTGTATGTTTATTGTCCTACATTTCATTTATTCATTTATCTGTTGATAAACTTGGGTTGGTTCCGTTTTGACTCTCAAGAATGTTGCTGCTGTGAACATTGGTGTGCAAGAATCTGTTTGAGTCCCTCCTTTCAGTTCTTTGAGTATATACCTAGAAGTGAAATTGCAGGATCATATGGTAATTTTATGTGTCACTTTTAACTTTTTTTTTTTTTTGAGACAGGGTCACTTGAGACAGGGTCAGCCAGGCCAGAGTGCTGTGGTGTGATCATGGCTCACTGCAGCCTCGATCTTGATCTCTTGGGCTCAACTGATGCTCATGCCTTGGCCTGCCAGGTAGCTGGGAACTACAGGTACACCACCTGCCTGGTTAATTTTTTTTTTTTTTTCCTGAGATGGAGTCTCACTCTACTGCCCAGGCTGGAGTGCAGTGGCACAATCTCAGCTCACTGCAACCTTTGCCTCCTGGGTTCAAGTGATTCTTGGGCCTCAGCCTCCTGAGTAGCTGGGATTATAGGCGTGCACCACCACGCCTGGCTAGTTTTTTGTATATTTTTTTTAGAAGAGACAGGATTTCACTATGTTGCCCAGGGTGCTCTTGAACTCCTGAACTCAGGCCGTTTGCCTAGCTCTGCCTCCCAAAGTCCTGGGATCCCTGCCCAACCTGCCCAACTAACTTTTAAATTTTTTGTAGAGATGAGGGCCTCACTGTATTGCCCAGCATGGTTTGGAACTCCTGGGCTCAAGCGATCCTCTTGCCTTGGCCTCCCAAAGTGTTAGAATTACAGATGTGAGCCACTGTGCCTGGCTTTAACTTTTTTTATGTAGTAAGATACAGTAGTATATACTAAATCAAATAGGAGAAACTGAGTTCGAACACTGTGTCACAGTCCCCTTTATTCTCAGTGAAATTGAAAACTGCCTGTACAGTCGTGTCACTTAATGATAGGGATATATTCTGAAAAACATGGGGATTTCATTATTGTGCAAACATCAAAGAATGTATTTATACAAACCCAGATGGTATGGCCTACTGCACACCTAGGCTTTGTGGCATAGCCTGTTGCTTCTAGACTACAAAAGTGTCCAGCGTGTTACTGTACTGAATACTGTAGGCAGTGTAACACAATGGTATTTGTGTATGTATCTAAACACAAAGGTTCAGTAAGAATATGGTATAATCTTATGGGAGCATTGTCATATATGCGGTCTGTCTTTGACCAAAATGTTATGCGGTGCATAACTATATTTTAGAGCCTAAGAGATGTATAATAACAGCTCCTGGATGTTAAGGAGCTTTGAAATACGTATTCTGTAGAGTGCCTGGCTTGATGTGACCATTCAGCCAAGTTAGCCAATTTATCTCATTTTCTACCTCTATATTCTGTACCCCATATCAGTACATCTACTGCAAGGTAATCTTTCCTCAGTGTTTCTTTATAATCTTCCATGTAAAACTCTTGTCCTTTTGAAAAATTATAGCCTGTTTTTCAAAACTGTCCTCTGTATTCATGGTTTGATTGATGTTTTTGTTAAGTTCTGTAAGTTACTTGGTTATTTCTAATTTCAGGATTTATGTTTATTTTGTATTATATAACATTTATTTTCATGTCAATTTTTTATGTTTTTATTCTTATTTCATATTGTGAGTTCCTTAAGTAGATTGTCTATACATGTGTTTAGTTTTCTCATAGTACATACTGTACAGAGTATTCATTAAATATTTTTGAATGCTTGGTTTGAAGGTAGGCATAATGTTAATTACATTTTAAACCTCTGAAAAGCATTGTTTCTATTTCTTACTCCAAATGTTGACAGGTGTCAGTTTGCTTAGATATTCATTGAAAGGAAATTTGAAATTTAAGCCCTGAATAATTATTCTATTTAGTAGACAAGACTTAAGAGTCAGGATGCTTGAATCTACATTTTTTTCTCTAAGCAACTTTTACTTTCTTTTCAGATTGTTGCCAGCAAAGGAGGTTTTGAAATGGTCACCAAAGAGAAGAAATGGTCTAAAGTGGGTAGTCGCTTGGGGTATCTGCCAGGAAAAGGAACTGGGTCTCTTTTGAAGTCACATTATGAAAGAATTCTCTACCCGTATGAGCTTTTCCAGTCTGGCGTGAGCCTTATGGTGAGATGCATTATTCTTTTTAGAAAAAGTTGATAAATCCAGTTTGCCCAAGTGTAAACTTTAGACTTTGTTTAACCCAACTTAGCAGGCACTAAAATTTGGGGAAGCAAAGTGTTTATCATAGTGCAAAAATCATAGCTATTTTTGATGGTTTACAAGATAATGAAATGAAGAATGTTTTATTTATTTAAAATAAACCTGATGACTGATATTTTTTGAAAAACTCCTGTTTCATGAATTTTTTAAAAACAGCTTTATTAGGTATAATTTATATACCATAGAATTCACCCTTTGTGGGTGCATAGTCGGTAAGCTTTAATAAATTTCTACATTTATGCAACGATGACTGGGATCCAGTTTTAGAGCACTTCCACTAGCCTCCAAAATTCTCTTGTTCATTTGTAATTGGTTCCTGTTCCACCCCCACACACAGGCAATTCCTGACCTGCTTTCTGGCTCTATAGTTTGCCTTTTCTAGAACTTTCACCTAGGTGTAATCATACAATATGATTTTATGTCTAGCTTTTTTCACTTAGCCTAATGTTTTGAAAGTTCAGCCATGTTGTCTGAATGCGGTGGCTAATGCCTGTAATCCTAGCACTGTGGGAGGCTGAGGTGGGTGGATCGTTTGAGGCCAGGAGTTTGAGACCAGCCTGGGCATCATGGCAAAACCCCATCTCTACTGAAAATACAAAAAATCAGCCAGATGTGGTGCTATGCGCCTGTGGTCCCAGCTACTCCAGAGACTGAAGTAGGAGGATTGCTTCGGCCTGGGAAATGGAGGTTGCAGTAAGCTGAGATAGTGCCACTGCACTCCAGCCTGGGTGACAGAGTGAGACCCTGTCTCAGAAAAAAAAGTTCAGCCATGTTATAGCATATGTCTGTACTAAATTTTTATGGCTGAATAATAATCCATTGTATGGATATACCACCTTTTGTTAATCCATTTACCAGTTGATGGACATTTAGATTGTTTCCAGTTTATGACTACTAGTTTATGATACTATGAATATTCATATACAAGTCTTTAAGTTGACATATGTTTTCATTTTTCTTGGGTAGATACTTGGGAGTGGAATTGCTGGGTTTTATGGTAAGTTTATGTGTAAATTTTTTTTTTTTTTGAGATGGAATCTCGCTCTGTCGCTCAGGCTGGAGTGCAGTGGCATGAACTTGGCTCACTGCAACCTCCGCCTCCTGGGTTCAAGCGATTCTCCTACCCCAGCCTCCTGAGTAGAGTAGTTGGGACTACAGGTGCCCGCCACCACCCACAGCTAATTTTTGTACTTTTAGTAGAGACAGAGTTTCACCATGTTGGTCAGGCTGATCTCTAACTCCTGACTGCAAGTGATCTGCCCGCCTTGGCCTCCCAAAATGCCGAGATTATAGGTGTGAGCCACCGCACCTGGCCCGTGTAAGTTTTTCAGAACTGCCACGTTGTTTCCCAAAGTGGCTGAATCTTTTTACTTTCCCAGCAGTGATGTCGAGGCTTCTGGTTTTCCCACTTCCTGGCCACACTTGGTATTGTCAGGTTTTAAAATTATAGCCGTTGTAGTTAGTTGTGTAGTCATGTCTTACTGTGGTTTGAATTTGCATTTCTCTAATGACTAGTGATGTGCCTATTTTCATATTCGTATTAGCCATTTGTATATCTTGGTAAAGTGTTCAGATCTTTTTAAAATTGGGTTGTCTTATACTTGTGAGTTTGTTATACAGTTTGTGTACAAGTCCTTTATCAGGTAAATAATTTGCAGATATTTTCTCCTACTTTGTTATCTTTTCATTTTTGTAATGGTGACTTTTTGAAGAACCATTTATTTATTTATTTTTTCCTTCTGTACATTGTACTTTTGGTGTCATATTTAAGGAATCTTTTCCAAGGTCACAGAGATTTTCTTCTTTGCTTTAATCTAGAAATTCTTACAGTTTTGGCTTTTATATTTTGGTCAGTGATGCATTTTGAGGCTTTTTTTGTGTGTATAGTATGAGGTGAAGATGTAAGTTTATTTTTTGGTGGGGAAGGGGGTATATGAATATTGAGTAGTACCAGCACCATTTGTTTAAAAGGCTATCCTTTTCCCACTGATTTAACTCACCATCTTTGTTGGAAATCAGTTGACCATAAATGTGTGGGTTTATTTCTGGACTCTGTTTTTCTTGCATTGATTTACATATTGACCCTAAAACCAGTGCTACCTTGTCTTGAGTACTATAGCTTTATGGTAAATGTTGGTATTCAGTAGTGTTAAGTTTTTTTGTTCTTTTTCAAAATTTCTAAACAACTTACATTTCCACGTAAGTTGTAGGGTCAGCTTTCGGTTTTAACAACAACAAAAAGCCTGCCAGGATTTTGATAGGGATAGCTGTATGTCAGCTTGAAAGAGAATTGTGATCCAGTTTTATGTAGTTTTAGGGATTCATTGGCAATTTATTATTTTCCCGCTGATTCTCCAGCATGATTTCTTATCAGTGAACCCGTTCTCTTTCTGTGCTCTGATCTTTTAGGGTGTACAGATGCCTAATTTAGATCTTAAAGAAAAAGTGGAGCCTGAGGTTCTCAGCACTGATACCCAAACTTCCCCAGAGCCAGGCACAAGAATGAACACTCTGCCGAAGAGAACAAGACGTGTGAAGTCTCAGGTATCGATGTCTATGGGCTTTTTTTCCTTTTTTCTTTAAATAGGCAGTCTCGTGATGTTGCCCACGCTAGCCTTGAACTCTGGCTCGAGTGATCCTCTTGCCTCAGCCTCTTGAGCAGTGCTACTTGGCGTGTGCTGCTGTGCCTGGCTTATGGACCATTTTTAATGGGAGTTTTAAGTGCATTAACTGTGTGGAACAGTTACCTGGTCATGGGAGGCCACTCATATACTGTCGTTCTTTAAAACTTGAGCCATATTTTTATTTACTTTTGAGATGAATAGAGAATAAATTGTGAAATGTGGTGTAATTTGATTTAGAAAGTTCTTTGTTAATTTTTAGCAGTTTTTGACAGGGATGACAGTCAGAGGGTGATCTCGGATACCGTAGTACCAATTTTATAGACATGCGGATGAATTCTAATACGTTTTATTTTTATGTTAGTGGAAGTGAGATGAATAGGAAAGTGTGGTTTTATTTTTCACCCACCATTCCTTTAAGAACCAGAGTATAAATTTCTTAGTGTCCGAGCCATTCCAGTTTAACTACTGTAGTGTTCATGTAACCTAAAATAATTTCAAAGCCTAATACATCAGACGAAAAATGCCCTAATTTATTTTTTGTCTGATTCCCTCCTTCCCCTATTTCTTTTATTTTTTCTTTTTTTTCCCAAGCTTTGCTTCTCTTTCAAACCCGTTTCCTTTTCTCTGTGGTCTTTTAAGGTTTTTAGTAAAGACAAGTTTGGAGACTGAGAAAGTGAGGTGCCCTTAGAACTCCTAAGATTTAATCCATGTACGTTAACATATAGATGGACAGGAAAAACAACTGCACTGAATCCTAATCATTGATTTTAACTGTGTGTTTTTTTTTTTTTTGAGACGGAGTCTCATTCTGTTGCCCAGGCTAGAGTGCAGTGGCACAATCTCTGCTCACTACAAGCTCGGCCTCCCGGGCCCACGCCATTCTCCTGCCTCAGCCTCCCGAGTAGCTGGGACTACAGGCGCCCGCCACCTCGCTCAGCTAATTTTTTTGTGTAGAGACGGGGTTTCACCGTGTTAGCCAGGATGGTCTCGATCTCCTTACCTTGTGATCCGCCCGCCTCGGCCTCCCAAAATGCTGGGATTATAGGCTTGAGCCACCGCGCCCGGCGATTTTAACATTTAAGGAAACAATGTAGTATAGGGGTGGGAATGATTAGCATCAAAAGTGGGTATCAGAGAAGCAGGATAAAACTGCAGTTAACGCTGGGCGCGGTGGCTCAAGCCTATAATCCCAGCACTTTGGGAGGCCGAGATGGGCGGATCACGAGGTCAGGAGATCGAGACCATCCTGGCTAACACGGTGAAACCCCGTCTCTACTAAAAAAATACAAAAAACTAGCCGGGCGAGGTGGCGGGCGCCTGTAGTCCCAGCTACTCGGGAGGCTGAGGCAGGAGAATGGCGTAAACCCGGGAGGCGGAGCTTGCAGTGAGCTGAGATCCGGCCACTGTACTCCAGCCTGGGCGACAGAGCGAGACTCCGTCTCAAAAAAAAAAAAAAAACAAAACAACAAAAAAAAAACTGCTGTTACCAAGAGACACTAAATCTGGGGTTGTGTAGAGAAGAGGACTGGAGAGGCAGACTATTAATACTTCTTGCTTTTCTACAGATCAGGGACTATCTCTCCGTTATGCCATTTCTGCCTTTCTTTTTCTGAATTTATGTTTGCTGAATACCCAGCTTTTTAGGTACTCTTTGAAAATAGAAAGGTAGGTGTCCTGGATAGGAATGTGACTTTCATGGAAAGTCATTGGAAAATGATAACCTCATTATAAGTTAGTAAACTCTGGTTTCGTCATTATGTCATTTTTGTTAGTGCGATTGGTCTTAGCAGCTCTGATCATCTTTGGGTGTACAGTGATTTGGGTAAACACTGATTGCTAGTCTCTTTGACGTGGTGATTCTGCTTTGAAGAGTTGCTCCAGTTGTTGGCCTGGCGCGGTGGCTCAAGCCTGTAATCCCAGCACTTTGGGAGGCCGAGACGGGTGGATCACGAGGTCAGGAGATCAAGACCATCCTGGCTAACACGGTGAAACCCCGTCTCTACTAAAAAATACAAAAAACTAGCTGGGCGAGGTGGTGGCGCCTGTAGTCCCAGCTACTCGGGAGGCTGAGGCAGGAGAATGGCGTGAACCTGGAAGGATTAGGGGTGAGCCAAGATCGTGCCACTGCACTCCAGTCTGGGCGACAGAGCGAGACTCCGTCTCAAAAAAAAAAAAATAATGGGGACTACATGGAATGTGATAATTATCACTGTATTCAGATTCGTTGATACACTATTTCAGGATTTGAAATTAAGAATTTTTTCAACTCATAATTTGTACTTAATTGTTCTGTTGAATGTCTGCCGTTCATTCCTAGTTTTCTATTTCAGGAAGAAAATAAAGGCTTTCTGGTAGAACTTCTGCTTCTTGCCCCATACACGAAACTGCTGGTATTCATACTTAGTCTTTGTCTATCTCTGTGGGCAAAGTGTACCTTTCTCTCCAAGGATAATCCCTCCACTTCCATCCCTTCTGGCATCTTCAGTGATTTCAACACACTGAGAAATCTTTCTCTCCTACCTCCTCTGTCTGTTGGATTCCTCTCCTCCCGTTATGTGTTTAAGTCTCTGTCATCTGAAACATAAAAGCCCTCTTCTTACATAATGCCTTATCCTTGCCTCTTTTCACAGAGAAGGTTCTTGAAAAATAGTCTTTATTGTCTCAGTTTCCTCAACATCTGTTTAGTTTTTATACTCTATAATCTAACTTTGAGCTAAGTAATTTTATTGAAACTGCACTGTCCAAGTTACCACTGGGTTTTTAATTGTCAAATTCTGAGATTCTCATTTTCATTTCATATCTTAATTGGTCTCTGGTCACATATACATTTAATGTGGTTGTTGACTCCTGTCCTTGAAATTAGATTAACTTGATTTTTCTTTGGTTTGTGATAGTTCTCTCTTCTGGTTTTCCTCCTTATATTCTGACCACTCCTTAGTCATCTTCGTCATCTCTTCTGTCTTCCCGTTATTTTGTATCTTTAGTCCTTTTCCATCTTCACCCTCCTTAGCTGTCTCATCTGCGTGGGATTTCAAATACTACCTGTAATGCTCGGAACTCTCAAATCTTGTCTTTTTTTTTTTAGACAGAGTCCTGCTTTATTGCCCAGGCTGGAGTGTAGTGGCACGATCTTGGCTCACTGCGACCTCTGCCTCCCGGGTTCAAACAATTCTCCTTCCTCAGCCTCCTTAGTAGCTGGGATTACAGGCACATGCCACTACACCTGGCTCAATTTTTATGTTTTTAGTAGAGACAGAGTTTCACCATTTTGGCCAGGCTGGTCTTGAACTGGCCTCAAGTGATCTGCCTGCCTCAGCCTCCCAAAGTGCTGGGATTATAGGCGTGAACCATCGCACCCAGCCCAAATCTGTCTTAACATCCATCCTTTCCTTTTCACCAGGGGTGTGTGCGTACGTATACGTGTGTACTTATGATTGGCTATAGTACAGGTATGCCAAATTCAATACATCTGAAAGATAATGTATTATCATCTCTTCCTTCTCTCCTTGTTTCCTCCCTCCCTCCCTTCATCCCTTCCTCCCTTCCTCCTTCCTTCCCACTCCCCCTGGCCTTTTTTTTGAGACAGCGTGTGACTCTGTCACCCAGGCTGGAGTGCAGTGGTGCAGTCTTGGGTAATCACAACCTCTGCCTCCTAGGCTAAAGCCATCCTCCCACCTCAGCCTCCCAGGTGGCTGGGACCATAAGTACATACCACCACTCAGCTAATTTTTGTGTGTTTGTAGAGACAGGGTTTTGCCATGTTGCCAAGGTTGTTCTCGAATTCCTGGGCTCAAGTGATCTGCCTGCTTTGGCCTCCCAAAGTGCTGGGATTACAGGCATGAACCACGGTGCCCAACCATAAAAGCCTTTGAATGAATCAAATGAATTAACCTCCTTGATTTCTTTATTTCCCTATACTCCATGTCCAGTCTTTAAGCAAGTGCTGGCTGCTATTATGTCTGAAATTTCTACTAGGGATGCTGGTTCATTTATGTGTTTGAAATGGTATTTAGAAACCATGATCTGAGCACACGGTCTGCTTGTTCCCACTGGGATGTCATTGCTTCTAGGCTCTTTTAAATGGTCAGGGCTAGAAAATAAATTTTTAAAAATTTGTAACTTGATATTTTGCATTCATCCTCTAATCCAGCTCTAATCCAGCACCACAGTTCTTTTGGTGTATCTTCTAGTTTTTTCCTGGTGTTTTGAGTTGGGAATTTAATTTTAATCTTTTGTTTTTATTGAAATGTTTAAGACTATAAAATTTCCTGTGATCACTAATTTGTTTTAGAGATCTAATATGTAGTCTTTTTATTGTTATTTTAAAATTTATTATTATTTTTTGAGATGGAGTCTTGCTCTGTCGCCCAGGCTGGAGTGCAGTGGCGTGATCTCAGCTTACTGCAGCCTCCACCTCCCGGGTTCAGGCAGTTCCCTGCCTCAGCCTCACGAGTAGCTGGAATTACAGGTGCCTGCCACCACATGCGGCTAATTTTTGTAATTTTAGTAGAGACGAGGTTTCACCGTATTGTCCAGGCTGGTCTTGAATTCCAGACCTTGTGATCCACCTGCCTTGGCCTCCAAAGTGCTGGGATATATAGATGTGAGCTGTCGTGCCTGGCCTGTTATTTTTTAAGTAGAGAATTAAAATGTTCAGGTGGAAGGTCCTTTTTAATTTTGTTATTTTGAGTTTTAGATCAAAGAATGTTGTTTTATTCTACTTTTTGGAACTTTATTACTTTTCTGAAAAGGTTGTTGTAAGGACTAATTGATTACTTAGATGTGGCACATACCATTTACTGAACATGTATCAGCTTTATTGTTATGTACTCTGCTTTAATAATGGTAAAGAATGTGTGGTGTTATATTTCTCGTTCGACTAACAGTAGAAGTTGGTTAATATAACCAAATCAGTCTACAAAAGTTTAAAGATAAATATTGAAGTGGCATTTAGGTTTTGTACTTATATGATCTTTTGTTAGTCTAGATTGCATACATCATTTGGTATGTAACCACAGACTTATAAAGTAGTCTGTATTTTATCTTGGTTTATTTTTATGCTTATTCTTTATTTATTATACACGTAAAATAAATTTTGGCTGTTTACTTAGTCTATATTCAGAGATTAAGGTTAATTTTAATTCAAGATTGAATACCAGTATCTGTCAGGATGTTCTCACTTTCAAGTATTAGAATGCCAGGTGGTAGTAGCTTAAACATTAATAATTAATTTTTCACATAAGAATACATTTTTGCATAAGGTTTTCAGAGGTAAGTAGTTCTAGGATTGGTCAAGGGCTCGGGTTCTTTCCATTTTTCTGCCTTGCGTTCTTCAGTGTGTGGGTAATAAATTTCCTCTCAGTTGTGGTATGGCTGCTGCAGAGTCCAGCACCGTGTTTTCACCAGACTGAGTCCCTTAGCAGGAAGGAAGGGAGTTGGGGCAAAAGGACTTCTTTTTTTTTTTTTTTTTTTTTTTTTGAGACAGAGTCTTACTCTCGCCCAGGCTGGAGTGCAGTGGCTCAATCTCAGCTCACTGCAACGTCCACCTCCTGGGTTCAAGCAATTCTGCCTCAGCCTCCTGAGTAGCTGGGACTATAGGCGTGCACCACCATGCGTGGCTAATTTTTGTATTTTTAGTAGAGATGGGGTTTTACCATATTGGGCGGGCTGGTTTCGAACTCCTGGCCTCGTGATCCACCCGCCTCAGCCTCCCAAAGTGCTGGGATTACAGGCGTGAGCCACTGCACCCGGCCTCCAAAAGGACTTATTCTTTAAGATGCTTTCCTTTTTATTTTTTTGACACAGAGTCTTTTTCTGTCACCCAGGCTGAAGTGTGGTAGGACAATCACGGCTCGCTGCAGCCTTGAACTCCAGGGCTTCACGCGATCCTCCTGCCTCAGTCTCCTGGGTAGCTAGGACTTCAGGTGCGTGCCACCATGGGCAGATAATTTTTAATTTTTTTTTTTTTTTGGTAGAGACGGGGGTCACTATGTTGCCCAGGCTGGGAGAAGCTTTCCCATTGATTGATTCAGGGTCTCATCTATCGCCCAGGGTGGAGTTCAGCAGCATGATCTCACCTCACTGCCTCAACCGCTCAAACTCAAGTGATCCTCCAACCTCAGCCTCCCAAGTAGCTGGGACTACAGATGCACACCACCTTGCCTGGCTAATTTTTGTACTTTTTGTCGAAATGGGGTTTCCCTGTGTTGCCCAGGCTGGTCTGTAACTACTGAACTCAAATGATCCACCTGCCTTGGCCTCCCAATGTGTTGGGATTACAGGTGTGAACCGCTGTGCCTGGCCATTTGCCTTTTATTAGAAGACGGCAATCTTTCCCAGGGGATTCCAGTACAATTTTTTAATGTTCCACTGGCTAGAACTGGATCACATTCCCACCCCTTTGTTGGTCATCACCAACAAAGTAAAATGAGGTTAGTATCATTGGCTTAGGACAGTCACAGTTCATGTCCTGAGATGCCCTCTCATCAAATACAGGTGTCCAGTAGCAAGTTAGAAGTGGGGATTTCTGTGGTGTGATAACCGGCAGTGTCTGTCTTTAGACAGCTTGACAGCTGTGCTTTTACGAGTCATACACGAGTTTTATTTTGTGGAGAGGAATCTGGGTGCATGGTGTTTTGGTGACTGTTTTCAACTGTGGTAATGAGGCAGCGAAGTGGATTTACAGAAAAGAAATCCAATAATTTGTTCTTTCGTTTTGAAGAGGATCCTGAAACTTTTCTGGGGTAAAAAAATAAATGCATGAATCAGCATAATTATGCTTACGTGAATTTTGCTTATCTTTTAGTCAGAATCTGGAGATGTGAATAGAAACACGGAATTGAAGAAACTTCAGATTTTTGGGGCTGGGCCCAAGGTTGTGGGCCTGGCAATGGGAACAAAAGATAAAGAAGGTAAGATTTGTTATTTGATCATGAAAAGAGATAAGGTAGAATATGGTTGTAAAAACATTCAAATGATACTTGAATTGCAGTCTGTGCTGGGAATTTCTTAAGAATTGTAAAGTTGCAATGTGGTTCCCAGGCACATCGCCTGTTTTAATGCCAGATATCTTAAGTTTAAGGTGTGAAGAGCAATCTTATGTTGAATTTTTATGATTTTGGAGGAGAGGATTTTCCTTCTCTATATCTAATATATGACACAAATTTATTGCAGTTTATAAGGCTGGTTTATGAGAGAATGGTGGAATTAATGGTTCTTACCTAGTGAGCTAAAGCTTGTGACTCTTAGTATCAACATATGCTGGGGGAAACTTAGAATTTTAAAATTCTAACCATAATTTTGATTTTAAAAATAATTGTCCTTGATATATTATGTCACTTCATTTAAATAAACTGTTTTCTTTAGTAAGTCTAGTACTCGGCTTCACGTGTGGAAGTTTTTTGTCAGTAGAACTGCTCGTGCAAAGATCAGGGTCCACTGTTCTCTTTATGCAACATGTCAATTTTAAAACCGTTTAACAAAGATTAGGCTGGATATGTTTTGACTATATCAGAACTTAATGAAATGCTACAGTCACAAATACTAATTACTATGTACTTAGATGTGTAGTTAAATCATACAATTCAGATAGTGGACTGAACTCTAGAAGATTAAATAATATTGTTCCATCTCTCTTAAAACATCCCGTGTAATAAGACTTACTAGATACATTGTAATAATGATAATATTTCTTTTTGAAGAATTAAGTACTTTATTTTTGTTATTCTTGTAATTATAGTATTGGCTATCAACAGTCTTAGAAATTAGTCCCTAATTTGGGAGTTCCTCCAAGTAATACCTGTGGGTTGTATGTAGTACATACTGCATACAAATACAGCATTAATGGGTAAGCTCTCTGGATCCTACGTGACTGGATTAGAATCTTAAATCTGCCTTGCTGTATGATTTTGAGCAAGTTATTAACTTTGCTGTACCTCAGGTTCTTCATCTTCAGTGAGAGATAATAAATAGTATATCTACCTCTAGATAGATAAACAGTTGTAAGATTTTAACTAATTTAAATAATTTTAAATAGTGTCTCGTCCATAGTAAGCTCTCAACATTAGTTTTTACTATTATTGTATAACTTTTTATTTCAAGATGAGGTCACCCGAAGACGAAAAGTTACCAACAGGTCAGACGCATTTAACATGCAAATGAGACAACGGAAAGGCACTCTCTCTGTTAACTTTGTAAGTGTTTTGGGGTCTGTCAGGAGGGAAAGGATTTATTTTTATTATAGTTTTGCACTTTCTATCCTGGTATATCTTGGTATGTATTTAGTTAGCTCATTTGGTTAGAAGACTTGATGGCAAATCTATGAAGTTACAGCTTTTGTTTATGTTGTTAACCTTGCTTTGTCCTATGTACGTAGGCTGCTTCCTGTAAGTCATATACCTTATGGGTAACCAAGTGAGAGCATGAAAATGAATCTGTGTAATCGTTGAGTTCTATCATAGACAGTCTCGGTCTTCATTCTCTATCAAAGAGTATTCGTATATGGGAAGAAGGACATGGTATTTTAAAAAATATATGTAAATTGATTTTCAAATACTCTAGATTTGTAGTCTTTCTTTAACAACCTGATATTCTTTTATTAACTTGCTTGTAAAAACTCTGGAGGAAAATTTAGGGAGTTTTGTGAAAAGCTGTTTAAATACAATTTCTTGAAATAGACATTCAAGATTTAAGTTATGTTTACTTTTCAGTTGTATTATTTTGTTTGTTTCAGCTAAGGAGTTCCTGGTAAAAATTTAGTATTATGGAAAATAGACTTTTATTTTTATTTTTTTAACAGGTTGATCTCTATGTTTGTATGTTTTGTGGTCGGGGAAACAATGAAGATAAGTTGCTTTTGTGTGACGGATGTGATGACAGCTATCATACATTTTGTCTAATTCCTCCACTACCTGATGTGCCCAAAGGAGACTGGAGGTGTCCTAAATGTGTCGCTGAGGTACAAGTCTAACCTCTATGGATCCTTTTTTAATTAAAAACAATAATACATGCATGTACACATACATGTAAACATATTCCCAAATATGTTTCCTTTTGTCATTCTCTCTTCATTATGTGGTGTTTAAAATTTCCGGGACTTTTCTCTTTTTGAGATGGTGTATTGCTTTGTCACCAGGCTGGAATGCAATGGCGTGATCTCAGCTCACTGCAACCTCCACCTCCCGGGTTCAAGCGATTCTCCTGCCTCAGCCTCCCAAGTAGCTGGGACTACAGGCGCGAGCCACTACGCCCAGCTAATTTTTGTATTTTTAGTAGAGACCATGGTTTCACCATGTTGGCCAGGATAGTCTCGGTCTCTTGACCTCGTGATCTGCGTGCCTCGGCTTCCCAAAGTGCTGGGATTACAGGCATGAGCCACCGTGCCTGGTCAATTTCCAGGACTTAAAATGTCTATATTGAATGGAAATGTAACAATTGTATTGTGGTAGCTTGCCTTTCAAAGGTTCTTTTTCTGACTGTTGGTTAGGTCATTCTGTTTATTGCTGCAGATAATGAGACTTTATTATATTGCTGGACAACAATAAAAATGAAGAAAAGCATAGATTGTTTTTTCTCTATTAATTGAAAGTATAACCAGACATGAAACTGTAGAACTTGGGATTTGTGCATCCAATTTCATGCTATTAAATAAATTGATGATATCTTTTATTTATTTACTATTTATTTGTTTACTTTTTTGAGACAGGGTCTACAGCCTCTCACCCAGGCTACAGTGCAGTGGCACGATCTCAGCTCACTGCAACTTCTGACGTCTGGGCTCAGGTGATACTCTCAGCTCAGCCTCCCTACAGATGTACGCCACCACGCCCAGCTAATTTTTGTATTTTTTGTAGAGACAAGGTTTTACCATGTTGGCCAGGCTGGTCTAAACTCCTGGACTCAAGTGGTCCACCTGCCTTGACCTTCCAAAGTGCTGGGATTACAGATGCGAGCCACTGTGCTGGGCCCTGATGGTATCTTTTAGCTTGCCCAAATTTTTACTTGATTGTGCTAAATTTTTCTTAGTGAAAGATTGTAGTACTGTCATTGTTGTGAAATGCCCAGTCTGTTTACTTTTTTTAACAAAATGCTGTGATAGGACATTAAAGAGAAGGTGTTGGCTGGGTGTATGTAAATGCATTCAAAGGTCTTTTATGCCGTTTGAATTATTGCTTATTTACAATTCTCAAGGTTAAAAGATTCAGAGGCAATTCTACTCTGAGTGAGTCATTGTGTTAAGACACTGGTCATGGTGATTGGTAGTGTGAGCAAAGTATTCTCTTAGTCTGATATCCTCACAGTCCAGTGGCTGTCCCCTTATCCATTACCTTTCCCTCCTCCATGAACATGTATGTTCTCCGTGGCCAAAACCCCTGGTGCGCCAAGAGTGTTAGGCATCCCTCGGATGATTCCAGTCAGTCCTTTAGATGTTTGTCTTGGTGCCAGAACTTAATGCTACTCTGGATCTAAAGCCGTCTTAGTGCCGCCTTCCTGGTGGAAGGCTGTGACGATGACGTCGAGACTCTAGAAAATACTTCCTGATACTGTATTGTAAGGAGCTGATATTTGTTTTGTTGTCTAGGGTTGATTGGATTTGCTTTACCTAGGGAAATGATCAAAGAAGTTAGTAACTAAGAGCCTTAAAGCTTTCTTCAGTTTCGTTTCAGTGAGTGAATCTTACATATTTTTTCTTTCCAGGAATGTAGCAAACCTCGAGAAGCCTTTGGATTTGAACAAGCTGTACGAGAGTATACACTTCAGAGCTTTGGAGAGATGGCAGATAATTTTAAGTCTGATTATTTTAATATGCCAGTCCATGTGAGTAAACTATCTTTTAGGTCAGTCTGGGGAGGTACAAAGATTTACCTGAGTCCAAAGCCTTCAGTTTCCTCTTTTTTTTTTTTTTTGAGACAGAGTCTTACTTTGTCACCCAGGCTGGAGTGCAGTGGCACAATCTCGGCTCACTGCAACCTCTGCCTCCCAGGTTCAAGCGATTCTCCTGCCTCAGCCTCCTGAGTAGCTGGGACTACAGGCACCGCCACCATGCCCAGCTAATTTCTGTATTTTTAGTAGAGACGGGGTTTTACCATATTGACCAGGCTGGTCTCGAACTCCTGACCTTGTGATTTGCCTGCCTCGGCCTCCCAAAGTGCTAGGATTACAGGCATGAGCCACTGTGCCCGGCCTTCTCTTTTACTTTTATTATTTTGTAGAAAACAGGGACTGCATGAAAAAGATGATGAAACACTGCGTCTTAAAATCAGGGGCCTGACATCTATTTCTTTTTCTTTCACTGTCTGTTGTGGCAGTATGTACTCCTTTGTTGTAAAATCTATTTTTTTTTTTTGAGTTGGAGTCTCATTCTGTCACCCAGGCTGGAGTGCAGTGGCGCGATCTTGGCTCACTGCAGCCTCCTACCCCCAGGGCCAAGTGATTCTCCTGCCTCAGCCTACCAAGTTGCTGGGACTCCAGGTGTGCACTGCTATACCTGACTAATTTTTGGATTTTTTTTTTTTTTTTTAAACAGTCTCGCTCTGTTGCCCAGGCTGGAGTGCAGTGGCACCATCTCTGCTCACTGCAGCCTCTACTGCCCGGGTTCAAGCAGTTCTCCTGTCTCAGCCTCCCAAGTAACTGGGACTACAGGTGCACTCAACCACTTCCAGCTGATTTTTGTGTTTTTAGAAGAGATGGGGTTCACCATATTGGTCAGGCTGGTCTTGAACTCCTGACCTCAGGTTATCCACCTGCCTTGGCCTCCCAAAATTCTGGGATTACAGCCATGAACCACTGCGCCCAGCCAATTTTTGTATTTTTAATAGAGATGGGATTTCACCATGTCACCTAGGCTGGTCTCGATCTCCTGACCTCAAGTGATCTGCCTGCCTCGGCCGCCCAAAGTGCTGGGATTACAGGTATGAGCCACTACGCACCACTGTGAAGTCTATTTTGATGCTCGAATTGTTATATTAGCCCTCTATGAGTAATCCTTTACAGAAAAGCATAAAGTATTGGACAGTTGCTGCTTTTCTTTATTTTTACTGTGGGGTTTGCTTCTTTTCCTAGGATATCTTAGGCTTTTTTAGTCCCTGTCCAAAAAATTTGCTATAGTTATTAAAATTTAGTCTTGCCTTAAAGACTTGAAATCTCAACCCAGATGCCCATCAATGATAGACTAGATAAAGAAAATGTGGCACATATATACCATGGAATACTATGCAGCCGTAAAAAAGGGTAAGTTCATGTTCTTTGCAGGGACATGGATGAATCTGGAAACCATCATTCTCAACAAACTAACACAGGAACAGAAAACCAAACGCCCCCTGTTCTCACTCGTAAGTGGGAGTTGAACAGTGAGAACACATGGACACAGGGAGGGGAACATCACACACCAGCGCCTGTCTGGGGGGTCGTGGCTAGCATTAGGAGAAATACTCAATGTAGAACTTAAAGTATAATAAAAAACAAAACGAAAATGAAATTTTGTGTTAAAATCATAAAAGGCGGCCGGGCGCGGTGGCTCAAGCCTGTAATCCCAGCACTTTGGGAGGCCGAGACGGGTGGATCACGAGGTCAGGAGATCGAGACCATCCTGGCGAACACGGTGAAACCCCGTCTCTACTAAAAAAAATACAAAAATCTAGCCGGGCGAGGTGGCGGGCGCCTGTAGTCCCAGCTACTCAGGAGGCTGAGGCAGGAGAATGGCGTGAACCCGGGAGGCGGAGCTTGCAGTGAGCTGAGATCCGGCCACTGCACTCCAGCCTGGGCGACAGAGCGAGACTCCGCCTCAAAAAAAAAAAAAAAAAAAATCATAAAAGGCAAAACATAGAAGCTATTAAAAAATTTAGTCTTGCTGTTTACATTTCCTTATTCCTCCTTGATTTCCTGGTTCATCTTTGTTCTTACTCTTGGGAAACAGTTTCCTTCAGAAAAGGGCAGCACAGTTCATTACGTTTTTCTGAATGTCCGAGTTATCTCAGCTTTTTCCTGTTCTCAATGGAAAAGCTAGGATCTGGGTCTTTACTTCTCTAGGGAATCAGAAGATTTTTAATCTCATCATGGGTTTGTGTTTACTTGACCCTGTGTATTATGTTATACTGGGTTATAGTTACAGCGGTTCAATAATTTGTCGTCTTTCTTTTCCCTGTGTAGATGGTTCCCACAGAACTAGTAGAAAAGGAATTTTGGCGGCTGGTAAGCAGCATTGAAGAAGATGTTATCGTGGAATATGGGGCAGATATCTCCTCAAAAGACTTTGGAAGTGGATTTCCGGTGAAGGATGGGCGGAGAAAGATGCTGCCAGAAGAAGAGGTGCAGATTTATTCAAACTTTTGCTTACCTCCAAGCTGATTTAGCTTTTGCTGATTTAGCTTTTGCTAAGAAAACTACATTTCTTTATCTTAAGGGATCACATTAACTTAAAATATTAAATATGTAGGATTTGGCAGTATAAATAATCTTCAGTTTTGAAAACAATGAATTCAGAATACTTTCAAAAATTATTTAACTCTGTATTTTTGTTGTTGTTGAGAAGGAATTTCGCCTCTGTCGCCCAGGCTGAAGCACGAGCTTAGCTCACTGCAACCTCCACCTCCTGGGTTCAAGCAGTTCTCTTGCCTCCGCCTTCCGAGTAGCTGGTATTACAGGTACCTGCTATTATGCCTGGCTGATTTTTGTATTTTTGTAGAGACAGGGTTTCACCGTGTTGGCCAGGATGGTCTTGAACTCCTGACGTCAGGTGATCTGCCCGCCTCGGCCTCCCAAAGTGCTGGGATTACAGGCGTGAGCCACCGTGCCTGGCCATTAACTCAGCATTTTTTTTTTTTTTTTAAGAGGAGTTTTGCTCCTGTTGCCCTGGCTAGAGTGCAGTGGCATGATCTTGTCTCACCGCAGCCTCTGCCTCCTGGGTTCAAGCAGTTCTCCTGCCTCAGCCTCCCCAGTAGCTAGGATTACAGGCATGCGCCACCACGCCTGGCTAATTTTGTATTTTTAGTGGGGTTTCTCCATGTTGGTCAGGCTGGTCTTGAACTCCCGACCTCAGGTGATCCACCTGTCTTGGCCTCCCAAAGTGCTGGGGTTACAGGCGTGAGTCTCTGCGCCCGGCCAGCTCTGCGTTTTAAAACTAATTTAGGCTGAGTGGAATGACTCACACCTGTAATCCCAGAACTTTGAGAGGCCAAGGTGGAAAGGTCACCCAAAGCCAGGAGTGACAGAAGAAAATCCTATATCTTAAAGAAAAGGAGAAAAAAGCTAATTAGTTTAAAATTTTAACTCCAGTTTAATATTTTTGCCTAGTTCTTTCTGTTGTAAAATCCAGGGCAGGCATGGTGGCTCACGCCTGTAATCCCGCACTCTGTGAGGCCAAGGTGGGTGGATCAACGAGGTCAGGAGTTCAAGACCAGCCTGGCCAAGATGGTGAAACCCCGTCTCTACTGAAAACACAAAAATTAGTCATGCATGGTGGCAGGTGACTGTACTCCCTGGGAGGCTGAGGCAGGAAAACTGCTTGAACCCAGGAGGTGGAGGTTGCAGTGAGCTGAGATTGTGCCACTACATTCCAGCCTTGGCATCTCTGTCTCAAAAAATAAAAGAAAGTTTAGAAATATTTGATTCTATGTTTATCATATTGTTTCATTTTTCAAAACATATGTTTCCCTTTTGAATATAGGATAAATCTAAGCTTCTCAGTCCAAAACTTAAAATTAAAGATCTAATCTTTTTTTCTAGTGTTATTTCCTGTATTTTTGAGTATGACTATTCCATTCTGCCGCTTCACCAGCTAGACTAGTATATACTCTGTAATTTACCTTTTACATTCTTGTAGCTCTTCCTCCTAGAATGTTTATTCAAATCTTATCTGTCCTTCAAAGCTCAACACAATTTCTTCCTTGCTGTGAAGTTTTCCTAACAATCTTTGTTGTCCTTTCTCGTACTGCTATAAATAAATACTTGAGACTGGGTAATTTATCAAGAAAAGAGGCTGTACAGATTCCACAGGCTGTACAGGTAGCATGGCTGAGGAGGCTTTGGGAAACTTTCAATTATGGCAGAAGGTGAAGGCTAAGCAGGCACGTCTTATGTGGCCAGAGCAGGAGGAAGAGAGAGAAGCGGGAGTTGCTCCACACTTTTTTTTTTTTTTTTTGAGACGGAGTCTCGCGCTGTTGCCCAGGCTGGAGTGCAGTGGCCGGATCTCAGCTCACTGCAAGCTCCGCCTCCCGGGTTCCCGCCATTCTCCTGCCTCAGCCTTGGGACTACAGGCGCCCGCCACCTCGCCCGGCTATTTTTTTTTGTTTTTTAGTAGAGACGAGGTTTCACTGTGTTAGCCAGGATGGTCTCGATCTCCTGACCTCGTGATCCGCCCGTCTCGGCCTCCCAAAGTGCTGGGATTACAGGCTTGAGCCACCGCGCCCGGCCTCCACACTTTTAAACAACCAGATCTCGTGAGAACTCACTGTTGTGAGAACAGCAAGGGGGGGATATCTGCCCCCATGATCCGGTCACCTTCCACCAGACACCTCCTCCAACATTGGGTATTCCAGTTCAACATGAGATTTGGGTAGGGACACAAATCCAAACCATATCACAATCCAAACCCATGATGATCACTGTTTTGTTGTCCTCTGAAGAACTGTATTTTTCTCTTCTATGTGTATTTGGAATTTTATATATGTTACCTTGTAACTTTTTTTTTTTTGAGATGGAGTCTCACTCTGTTTCCCAGGCTGGATTGCAGTGAGGCAATCTTGACTAACTGCATGCTCCACCTCCTGGGTTCAGGCACTTCTGCCTCAGCCTCCTGAGTAGCTGGGGCCACAGGCGTGCACCACCATTCTCGGCTGGTTTTTGTATTTTTACTAGTGATGGGATTTCACAGTGTTGGCCAGTCTGGTTTCGAACTCCTGACCTCAAGTGATCCACCAGCCTCGGCCTCCCAGTGTTCTTTTTGTTTGTAGACCTAGTCTCTTCAATGAAATTCACTGTTTTTCAGCCAACCAACTGACCAATCAAAAAACATTGAGCAATAACCTGTTGAGATTCTTTTATTTCGTTTTTTGTTAGCCTGTTGAACTTTAGGGATGGATCTCTTTGCCATTTCTTATTGGAATTCTTAGTTAAACCTATGTTGGACTTTGTTATTCTATCGTCTGTGACTTTTTTTTTTCTTTTTTTTTTTTTTTTAGTGAGACAGCGTCTTGCTTTGTCTTTCAGGCTGGAGTACAGTGGCATGATCTTGGCTCACAGCTTCAGTCTCCTGGGCTCAGGGGATCCTCCCACCTCAGCCTCCCTAGTAGCTGGAACACCACCACGCCTGACTAATTTTTGTATTTTTTGTGGAGATGGGGTCTCGCCATGTTGACCAGGCTGGTCTCAAATTCCTGGGCTGAAGTCATCTGCCTGCCTGGACCTCCCAAAGTGCTGAGATTACAGGCATGAGCCACCGTGCCTGGCTTCTCTCTGACTCTTTTTTTTTTTTTTTTTTTGAGACAAAGTTTCGCTCTTGTTGCTCAGGCTGGAGTGCAATGGGGCGATCTCGGCAATCTCCGCCTCCTGGTTTCAAGTGATACTCCCGTCTCAGCCTCCCCAGTAGCTGGGATTATAGGCGCCTGCCACCATGCCTAGCTTATTTTTTGTATTTTTAGTAGAGACAAAGTTTCACTGTGTTGGCCAGACTGGTCTCAAACTCCTGACCTCAGGTGATCTACCTGCCTCACCATCCCAAAGTGCTGGGATTACAGGTGTGAGCCACTGCACCCAGCCCACCTCTTTGTGACTCTTAATTACAGTTTGAAAGTTTGTATATTTTTGTGCTGCATTATAGATAATTTCCTCAAACCTGTCTTCTAGTTCACAAATTCTCTTTAGCTTTGTCATTGGCTCTTTAACTTCTTACCTTGAGGGTTTTTTATTTTTAGCTTGTATTTTAGAAACTTCTAAACAGTAAGCACAATAATGACCCTACCCCCACCCCTGCGAGTTCCTGACGTCCACATTCAGTTACCAACTTTCTAATAGCAGATTCTCATATCTGCTTCTGCATTCAAACTGTTATGATAGCACATATCATCTTTCCCCTGGAAAACTCACACTATACTCCTGCAGGAATGTAAGTGGAAAAGGCAAATGATGTCTTAGAATTACTATGAAAATAGTTTGACTTAGTGGATCCTCTAGATCCCATTTTGAGAACTGCTCTCCGTAAAGATGATAAGCACTTTTTTAAGTCACAGCCTCATACGGCTTCAGGGATGGATGTTGGAAAGTCATTCTCCAGTGCCAGTCTCCAATTAGAAGCCCCTGTGAAAACCCTTGCAACAGCTTCCTTTTTTATTCTGGCTGGCTTCTGCTCTGTTTCCAGAAACTGGGAATTCCCTTTTCTTTTGGGTTCAGCTGTGAAGTTTTTTTGGTTATTATCATTTGTCCAGTATTTCTAGGTGTGTTTGTATAATGGTTAGGAGTGATGGCAGTGACTTTCTGCATTGTGTCAGTCTTCATTGTTGCCACAAGTTCAGGATTATGTGTATTATTACATTTTGTCTTTACAGTATCTAGCACCATTCCATCAATGTAGTAATAAGATTTTAGGATATTACGCTACTGGGTATAAAATAGAAATATTGATGTTGTATTAAGGTGGGACCCATTTTCCTGACTGGCTGGAGAATAAAGAATTGCTCTTGTGCTTTGGAGTAACCAGAGGCATCTGAGATAAAGGGACTCTAAGTAGAACCTAGACAGAAGGTAGGATTAAATATTGAGTTATATGAGTTACATGGTAAACCATAGGTATCTGAGATAAAGGAAATCTAAATAGAACCTAGACAGAAGGTAGGATTAAATATTGAGTTACATGAGTTACATGTAGTGGATAGCAAAGATCACAGACTGTATGCACTAGAGTATAAATATTATAAAATTTTTTACTTTTCTGGAAAGATTCCCTTGACATTTCTGTTGAGCACTTTTCATTTCTGATTTTTCATTTACAGTTTCTTTTTTTTTCTCTTACAGGAATATGCACTTTCTGGTTGGAATTTGAATAACATGCCTGTCCTGGAACAGTCTGTTCTTGCGCATATTAATGTGGACATCTCTGGCATGAAAGTGCCATGGCTCTATGTGGGAATGTGTTTCTCTTCTTTTTGCTGGCACATTGAAGATCACTGGAGTTATTCCATCAACTACTTGCACTGGTATGTACGGTCTAAAATACAGCATGCGCGGACTCTGCTGAAGTCTAGTGGATTAATGATGCCAAGTTTTTGATCTTTAAGGTTTACAGACAGAGTCTAAGATTTCCATAATTTCTAGCCTTGGCCTGTTTCTTTGGGTAGTAAAACTGAACTCAGTGAAGCTGTTTAGAGGCATTCTGGAGAGCACTGATTGTTCTGATCATTGTGGGGATAGTTGGAATGTCCGTTATTCACATGGACCTGTGAATCAAGGTCATGTATCAGCATCCTTTGGGACAGTGCTTACTTTTCATATAGCGTCTTTCCTGTTTGAAGGTGTTTTCACTGATCTGCCTTCCAGAGTTCATGTACTGAGTTGCTTTTCTAATTGTAGTGATAAGTTTGTATCTGCCTATATATACTACTATTTACTTACCTCCTGTTGTGAACAACAACACAGGTTTATGAGATGGTTGCTAGAATTCAGGGCATATAATCTGACCATGGAATAAGACAAGTTAATTATAATTTGGTGGACTGGAATCAGATGCCCTAGCCTCATTGGTACCATGTTCTGCCTAAACAGTTATTTCTTTTGCTAGGGGGGAGCCAAAGACATGGTATGGTGTGCCATCTCATGCTGCAGAACAACTGGAGGAGGTGATGAGAGAGCTGGCCCCTGAGTTATTTGAATCCCAGCCTGATCTTCTGCATCAGTTAGTCACCATCATGAACCCCAATGTGCTGATGGAGCATGGTGTGCCTGTGAGTCTTTTGCTGTCTTCCTTCAGTTTCTTGTTTGTTTGTTTTTTTCATTTTTGAAACAGGGTCTTGCTCTGTGGCCCAGGCTGGAGTGCAGTGGCACAATGATTGCTTATTGCAGCCTCGATCTGCTCAGCTCAAGCAGTTCTCCTGCCTCAGCCTGGTGAGTGGCTGGGACTGTAAGAGCATACCACCACCCCCGGCTAATTTGTTGTATGTTTTTAGAGACGAAACCTTGTTGTGTTGCCCACGCTGTTCTCGAACTCCTGAGCTCAAGCAGCCCTCCCACCTCGACCCCCAAAGTGTTGGGATTACAGGTGCGAGCCACTGCACCCAGCCAGTAGTTTTAATTTAAAGTTATTTTAGCTTTTGATTAGATAGAATAACGACATGTGCTTTGTTTTATAACTAGAAATGAGTCATAACATCTTTTAGCCAAATTAGAATTTATACTCTGCAGGGAACAACTTTTATCTGATTAAGAAGGGGAGTATTAAAGTATGAATCATACTTTATGTATAGCTACCTATTCACATAACCTTCTTTTTTCAGTAAATATTACATCCTACTTTGAACAAAAATCTCATATTCTTTGTTATCCCTGTTTAACCAAAGCAGAGGTATTTTAAGTGGTGGCTCTAATAACTAATAAGATGCTTATCCTAATAACTAATAACTAATAAGTATGCTTATCCTTATTTTCTCAGATTTCTTAGCTTTTAATACATGAGATAATGAAATAAAAATATACTGCAAATGCCTTTTTCACTTTTGAACCTAAGTTTGAAGATGTTTCTCAAATTCAAGCTAATGCCTGATAAAGTATAAATTTAACAGGTTTACTATAGATAATCAAATATTCATCATAACCTTAAAGAGAAAGTAGATTGAGTAACATTTATAAAGTTACTTTGTTTTTAAGTAATAAATTTATACCAGAATCTGAGACTTTTCAGGAGACATACAGTATTATTGTAAAACAAAGTGAGATTTCAAGAAAACTGATTTTGGGGACATCTTATTGGGGATGTCTCATGTGCTATGTGAGTTGAGTTAGTTCCAAAAAACTATCCAAAAGTAGCAGGAAATTCTATTCTTTGCCACTATTTATGATACAAGAATAAAAGAAATTCTTTTAATTGTAAAAATTGTATCAGTTTAAGAAACTCGTAGCTCATTGAGAGTAATTTTTTTTTTTTGAGAATTTCTTTTGGCTGCTAATTCTTGTCATGAATTATAATCTATTATCAGTGACTATTTTAAGAAGGTAGAATTCTGGCTATTTCTGATATCATTTTCCGATATGTTTAACTTAATGCTTTATTGTTTTCAGTTTTAGAAAATGCATCTGAAATTATCTGACTAATAAAATCTGTCTTCCTCTTTTTGTTGTTTTTATTTTTTATTTTTGTATCCCTGTTCCCAATTTGCATTTAGGTGTACAGGACCAATCAGTGTGCTGGCGAGTTTGTTGTGACCTTTCCTCGTGCCTATCACTCTGGATTTAACCAGGGCTACAACTTTGCTGAAGCTGTGAACTTCTGTACTGCTGACTGGGTCTGTTCTATAGCAAGTGGCTGTTGTACGTCTACTAACCCCCTATAAATATAAAGCAGCTCAGTTGCCATGTTTGCTTAGCTGGGCTGAGGGTAGGGTTCATCAGTATTTTAGTGGAGACTGGAGTGGCTATTATAGTTTAGAAAGCTAAGTAGATTTCCATCACATTTTTTATTTTGAAGATTTCCATCACATTTTTTATTTTGAAGATTTTATAGTTCTTACCCATTTATTATTTTCCTCATTCTGTTTGAACTTGCTTCCTTCATTTCCATTCTTTTCCTTCCCTTTCCCCTTCCGCCATTTCCTTCTTTCCTTCCTTTCCTTCTCTCCTTTGCTTTCCTTTATTTGGACTCCCTCCCTTCTGGTCAGGTGCTCAGAAGAGAGAGACTGTTTGAACTTACAAATAGTCGATTCTTTCTGAATCCTTCTTTTCTAAGGGAAAACACAGATTGGTGCAAAAGTAATAGTGGCTTTTGCCATTGAAGATACAAGTTGGTGCACAAGTAATTGCAGTTTTAAAACCGCAACTACTTGTGCACCAACGTATGGTTTTCTTAGCTTTTGCTTTCTCTGAGCATTTTTGGGACTTAATAAGGTGCTCAGGCTTATAGAGATAATTTCAGATATTCTACCATATTTTCAAATACGTAGCTTTGAAATTTTACAAAATTCCTTCTTTTTTTTTTTTCTGATAGACAATTAGGTGATTTTATTAGTCTTGCCATTTTATGTTTTATTCTGTTCCTTTTTTTAATTTTAAAAGAGTAACTATAATATTGAGATCTTTGCACTATACTTTTATGTAAATGATAACGCTAGGTAATTGCTGTTTTGCTTTTGTATGAAGTAGATAATCAAAAAGTATTTAGTGACTGTTATGTTGCTTGGGAGAAGGCTATACAGTATATTTATGATACACACTGACTTTGTTTTCTTGTATGGGTGCTGTTTTTGTTGCTTCTGTTAACATTTTGGGGGCAACCCTTTAATAATGGATCTTATGTTTTCTGCAGGCACCTTAATTTGTTAAATTCCATGATTAACCATATAGAGATTGTTTTTGTTTCCTTTGCTAATGAGTAAAATGATACAATGAATAGTCTTTCTTGATCCAATAGTTTTGAAATTTTTTCTTATTAGGCTTTGGAAACAGCATAATTTAGCAAGAACAAGACTAGGCTTAGGATTTTGCCTTGGGCTTGAGCTCTGTTTCTAAACATTCAACCAGCATTTATTGAGTGTTTATGATACATGGTAATTGGCTAGGTGTAGAAAATGGGAGGATTTAGGAGCTGGAGATAGTTTCTGCTGTTCCCCTTGTCACTGTTATTGGCATTTGACCTTGGGCAGCTTTTAACATTTCACTGGGCCTAAGTTTTTTAGCTGGTATGTAAAGATGCTGGTAGATTCACTTAATAACCTCAGACAAGTTAGAGGATATGCGTGGAAGCCCTTGACACTCTTTGGAAGAAGGGTGTGATACAAATTAAAAGTTGTAGCAATTTTAGCTCTGGAATAAATTAATGGGACTAATTTTTATAAGTTACAATGGGTAATCACTTCTATTTTATGTGGCTTCCTCACATATTTTAATAGTTAAGAACTGCAAATCCCACAGTATGATTTTTTCTTCTACTTGTTTTTGTATTGAGACTAGGTGAGACATTTTTAAAGAGTACGTACTTAAGATATGAAAGAGTTGTGTGTTGTTAATAGACAAAATAATTGCTAATCACAGGTACAAAACACACACACACTTTCTCCTTGGGAAAGTTTTTTCTTTGAAGAGTGTGGAAACACTGCATAATTCAGAGATAGCCTCATATTTTCTTTGATTTCTCGGATTCCTTTCTGCCTTTCTCAAACTGTAGATGAATTCTAAAAGGGTCTTAAAGGTCAATTTCTTATTTTTTCTCTTTTATATTACAAATACAAACAAAACTCCTTTATCCAAGTTCTTCTGCCTGAGCATAGGAAAGAAGTTGAAGTTGGAGTGCGTATTTATGTGTAGGGCATAGCTGTTGTTATAATTTGGCTTGTAGCTTGATAATTACGGAGATTTTCTTTTTTCTTTTTTTTTTTTTTTTTTGAGACGGAGTCTGGCTCTGTCGCCCGGGCTGGAGTGCAGTGGCCGGATCTCAGCTCACTGCAAGCTCCGCCTCCCGGGTTCACGCCATTCTCCTGCCTCAGCCTCCCGAGTAGCTGGGACTACAGGCGCCCGCCGCCTCGCCCGGCTAGTTTTTTGTATTTTTTAGTAGAGACGGGGTTTCACCGTGTTAGCCAGGATGGTCTCGATCTCCTGACCTCGTGATCCGCCCGTCTTGGCCTCCCAAAGTGCTGGGATTACAGGCTTGAGCCACCGCGCCCGGCCATTATGGAGATTTTCAAGATTTATTTTAAAGGCTGTAACTGTTCATTTATGAAAAGTGATGATTTAGTCATTTCACTGTTAGGGAAATAAAGTATATAATTTTATAATTTCACTTTGAATTATCTTTCTGCCAGGCTTGTTTTTAAAATAATTTCTAGATGCTAAAATCTAAATCATCCTTTGTTTTGGTTTTTGCAAAAAAACTGAATGTCAGCCAATGTGGATTGCTTAAGTATTACTTTTTCCCTCTTTCCTATTTTTTTCTTTTTTTTTCGTCTAATAACATCTGTTCTTTTTGTTCTATGGAAATTTGAGTCCTGAGTATTTCCACTTAACCCTTTTTGGCTTGAACTTATTTAATTATTTACTTTTACAGTATTTTTCTTTTTCTTGTAAGGGCAGGCTCATGTTAAATTGGTCTAAAAGAGTTTGCTGCCTCAGTTATATACCAAAGAACTCCTTGATATACAATAAATAGAAAATTAGCAGTTTAGGCCAGAAATTTAGCATTTCAGATTATGGGAATTTTCTATGGGAAAGCCTTTGAAATTCTGGCTGGGTCATACAGGGTTAATATTTACAGTTAATGTAATATTGCCTCTTTATATTTAAATGGATTTGGTATTCTGTCTTCTTTCTAATAAAAGGGAGGACCTGGAGGGTAAGTGGTGGTTCTGTTCTGGGGTATGTTGTAAGCGAGTTATTTAATTTGGAAATCTCCTTTTCAGTTGCCCATCGGACGTCAGTGTGTGAATCATTACCGACGCCTAAGGCGCCATTGTGTCTTTTCACACGAGGAACTCATTTTCAAGATGGCAGCAGATCCAGAATGCTTAGATGTGGGGCTGGCTGCCATGGTCTGCAAAGAATTGACTCTCATGACTGAGGAAGAAACACGATTAAGAGAGTCTGTTGTACAGATGGTGAGTTTGCTGAGCACATTCTCTATGTTTGATACTGCTTATGGGATATGGTAAATAAACCTATAGATAGAATTTTCATCTCTGATTCCCTAGGAGTTAAACATAAAAATCACTGATTTGGAGAAGATTTTATGTTTTTATGACTGACATACTGGTTTCTCCAGATTAAAAACGTTTTAGGAATCTTATCTAGGTTTTTAAAACGAGTCCTATCAGAATTTCTTAGGCATATATTTACATTTTAAATCTTCTACATACGGTGTTAATTGTTTAAAAATAAAATTTAAATCATTTTTTTTCTGAGCTTTGTGTTGAATAAGTTGTGTTTCTGGCAATTACAGACTGTCAGTTTGAATTAATCTTTTTCCCTCCCCTTTAAGTAATTTGATGAATAGGAAGGATGGAATAACCAAGGGTTGGGATTTAAAATACTTAGGATAAGCTAAGCATCATCACATTGAACTGGCTAATATATGAGAAAATGTGTATCTTTAGCATCATCTTGGCCTGTTCTATCTAATATTTCCTGCATAGCTGGCTAGCTTCATTAGGTTTACACCATGCTTCCTCCTGTTTTTGTATCATGTCCCTCCTCCTTCTCTGCCTGATATTCTGTCTCTGTTTTTAAAATAACTTTGTTGAAGCATAATTGAGATGTAATAAACTACATGTGTTTAAAGTGTACAATTTGATAAGTTTTGACTATGTATATACCCATGAAACCATTGCTACAATCAAGATAATGAATATATCTATCACCCCTACAAGTTTTTTCATGCCCTCATATGGTTCTTCCTTCTTGCTCCGTACCACCTTTTTGAAAGATGGGTTCTCTCTCTGTTGCCCAGGCTGGAGTGCAGTGGCACAATCATAGCTCACTGCAGCCTCAAACTCCTGGGCTCAAACAATCTTCCCACCTCAGCCTCTGGAGTAGTTGAGACTGCAGGTGCGTGTTACCATGTCCGTCTAATTTTTTAAATTTTTTGTAGTGGTGGAGCTTTGCTTTGTTACCTAGGCTGGTCTCAAACTCCTGGCTTCAAGCAGTCCTCCTGCCTTGGCCTCCCGAAGCGTAGGGATTACAGGCATGAGCCACCACACCTGGCCATCCTGCACCATCACCTTCTCCTCTTGCCCCAAACCCCAGAAACCACTATTCTTTCTTTGCTTATTTTTTTGGAGAATTTTATTCAAATGAAACCATACAAGTTGTCCTTTTATGTCTGATTTCTTTCATTCAGCGTAATTACTTTGGGACTCATCCATATTGTTGCATGTACCAATACTTTATTCCTTTTTATTGCACACTGGTTTTCCATTGAATAGGTGTACCGCAATTTGTTTATCCTTTCACTTGTGGGTGAACATTTGGATTGTTAACATTTTTTGGCTGTTAGAAATTAAATTGCTCTGAACATTTGTGTACAGCCTTCTGATGGACATATGCTTTTGTTTTTCTTGAGTAAATACTAGGCGTGGAATGCTTGGATCATATAGTATGTGTATGTGTAATTTTTTTTTTTTTTTTTTTTGAGATGGAGTTTCACTCTTGTTGCCCAGGCTGGAGTGCAGTGGCTTGATCTCAGCTCACCGCAACCTCCGCCTCCTGGGTTCAAGTGATTCTCCTGCCTCAGCCTCCCGGGTAGCTGGGATTACAGGCGCCGCCACCACGCCCGGCTAATTTTTGTATTTTTAGTAGAAAGGGGGTTTCTTCATGTTGGCCAGGCTGGTCTGGAACTCCTGACCTCAGGTGATCCGCCTGCCTTGGCCTCGCAAAGTGCTGGGATTACAGGCGTGAGCCACCGCACCCAGCTGTATGTGTAATATTTTCTAAAACACTGTGACGCTGTGTTCCAAAGTGGTTGTACCATTTTATGTTTCCTCCAGCAGTGTGTAAGAAGTTTCGGTTGCCTTCTATCCTCACCAACATTTGGTATAGTTAGTCTTTTCAACTTCAGACATTGTAATAAGGTTATAGTGGTATTTCATTATTTAATATTCCCACTTTAACCTTGTATTCTTTTTTTGTTGTTGTTTTTGAGACGGAGTCTCACTGTGTTGCTTAGGCTGGAGTGCAGTGGCATGATCTTGGCTCACTGCAACCTCAGCCTTCCAGGTTCAGCAGTTCTCCTGCCTCAGCCTCCCAAGTAGCTGGGATTACAGTCATGCACCACCTTTGCTAGCCAGTTTTGTATTTTTAGTAGAGATGGGGTTTCACCATGTTGGCCAGGCTGGTCTGGAACACCTGGCCTCAAGGGATTTGCCCACCTTGGCCCCCCAAAGTGCTGGGATAACAGGCATGAGCCACTGCGCTTGGCCTCAAATAGCTTTTAATTTGTATTTCTGGCTTTTTTCTTCTCTCCATTTTCTCCTTATTTATGGTTTTCTAAAGTATATTCTCAGGAATATAAGCTTTGTAATGTTTTAGAAGGTATTATAAGGAAAAGTTCTGTGGCTAAAAACGTTTGGAAAATGGCAGGCTAAGAAAAGGTAAATGGATATATTTAAAATATTGATGTTAGCTTCATTTAAGACTGGAAAAGTAACAGAACAATGAATTCTAGTTTGGGTACAAAAAATAGGGGGACCTAAAATAATGTGAAATATATATTTTTCCAGTTTTCAGGATTTTAAAATTACTTAAAAGGTATAGGAAAATTAACGGTAAAAATTAATAAAAACATATATAGGCCAAAAAGAAAGATAAATGAGATCCTTACTGCAGAACTTCTGATTCTTGAATATGCTGGTGCTCATTGTTATCTGTGAAGTAGGAGGGATATAATCCATAGCATTTTCCAAAAAAATGTTTTTCCTTGTTTTTTTTTTTTTGTAGAGACATTGTCTTCCTATGTTGCCCAGGCTGGTCTTGAACTCGTTGGCTCAAGTAGTCCTCCCACCTCAGCCTCCCAAAGTGCTGAGATTATAGGTGTGAGCCTCCACACCTGGAACAAAAAAAAATTATTTTCCCCAGAGTATCTTTTAGGATCTGTGATCCTTGGAGTACACTTCGGGAAACTGTATAAAATTTCTTGAAGCAGCCAGAACTTTCTCAGTTGCCACCTTAGCATTCCCTTGAGAGCAGCATTGCTAGTTGTTCTGAAGCTAAATTCTTATAAACTAAGAAGTATGTGCAGTGCATTTTGAAACTGTTTTTATGTTAAAATAATTTTTAAAGAAAACACTAAATGCCAATATGAGAAAATGGAAAGATAGGAGAATATGGCCAGCAGACATCTAAATTAAACTAGTATCAAAAACAATGTATGATGAAAAACCAGAATTGTGCATGCTAGTGAATAAATTATCAGGTTCCCACCTTGTTTAAATGAAGAGAGTTTGCTCTTCTTGCAGAATTGTGTTTCCGAGTAACTTACTCCATCAAGTAAGCAGAAACTGTAAAGTTATATAATAAATGGCGGTCTTTGGTAAAATGCACCTTGTATGCTCTTATATATATATATATATATATTTTTTTTTTTTTTTTTTGAGACGGAGTCTTGGTCTGTCACCCAGGCTGGAGTGCAGTGGTGCAATCTCAGCTCACTGCAACCTTCATCTCCTAGGCTCAAGTGATTCTCCTGCCTCAGCCTCCTGAGTAGCTGGGACTACAGGCATGCATCACCACGCCCGGCTAATTTTTGTATTTTTAGTAGAGACGAAGTGTCACCATATTGGCCAGGCTGTTCTCAAACTCCTGACCTCAGGTGATTGGCCCGGCTTAGCCTCCCAGAGTGCTGGGATTACAGGCGTGACCCACTGCACCCTGCCCACTCTCATATTCTTGGCATACTGAATTTGTCTTAACTTTCTTTTTGATGATTTTGATTTGCACAATTTACTTTATACTTCTTTGTCCTTACATGTGTTTGTATATGTCACTGTTACTTTTGGATAATAGATTACAAATTTATTTTGCTCAAGGATTTAATTGGGAGTTTGGGGCCAGCCACCCCCAGAATGCCTCCCAATTACAATTTTCTTCCCTTCTGTCAAAAAACTGTCTTGACTTTTGTGGTAATCACGTTTCTTTTTTTTAGAGACAGGGTCTTTCTGTGTCGGCTGGGGTTGGAGTGCAGCAGTACTATCATAGCTCACTGCAGCCTGGCCTCAAATGATCTTCCCTCCTTAGCCTCCTGAGTAGCTGGGATTGCAGGCATGCACCACCATGCCTGGGTAATGTTTAAACATGTTTTTGTAGGGATGCTGACTTTGTTGCCCTAGCTGGCCTCAAATCCCTGGCTTCAAGCAATCCTTCCACCTCAGCCTCCTAAAGTGCTGGGATTATAGCCATGAGCCACTGCACCCAGCCCACATTTCTTTATAGTTTTGTCGTTCAAATGTGCATCCTTAGATACCAAACTTTAATCTTGCGCATTGAAAAACAGCGATGATTACTTTTAGGAAGTATTTCGATGTTGTGCCATTGTACCTTTCATGTTTATGCCTTTAAGTCAGAGATTTGTCTGTGGAAAAAAATGTAGTAACTTAAGTTTTTTGATGTTTTAAAGACTAGAAAGACTTGATCTAGTGCAATAAATTATATTTCAGGGTGTCCTGATGTCAGAAGAAGAAGTGTTTGAACTTGTTCCTGATGATGAGCGACAGTGTTCAGCATGCAGAACCACGTGTTTTCTCTCTGCTCTCACATGTTCCTGTAATCCTGAGCGGCTTGTGTGTCTCTACCATCCAACTGATCTGTGCCCCTGCCCCATGCAGAAGAAATGTCTTAGGTATCCAAAAGTGTTTTGTAAAACTTCCATGACCTTTTTTTAAAACCAAGTCTTAATGTTATTTTTACTTACTCCCTTCCTTTACTCTTTACTCTGGACTTCTCAACTTCTCTGTCTACTTCTAGGCTTGAAGACCAGTCCTTTAAAGTTGGCCCTAAACTTGGCAGCTGAAATTAGTTTCTTTATCAGTTGATTTCACATGTTCCTTGTCTCCTTGCATTAAAAACGGTGGGCTGGTTTGATTTTTCTCTTCATGTGAACGAAGATCCCATTCCCTTGGCCATTGTATTCTCCTTAAGCCGATTATACTAAAACTTTATTTTTAAGTTATTGTTGGTTTTTGAGATTTTTATTTCTCTGTGTGTTTGTGTTTTCTTTTTGTAGATACCGCTACCCATTAGAAGACCTCCCTTCTCTGCTTTATGGTGTAAAAGTCAGGGCGCAGTCCTATGACACGTGGGTCAGTCGTGTTACAGAAGCATTGTCTGCTAACTTCAACCACAAAAAAGGTTCCTTCTTTCGTATACATATGCTGAATTGATTGTCACTTTAAAAGAGGCTTTGTTTAGATTTACGTTTTTTCTTTCCGTAAAAGAAAAATCCTAGGCTTCCTATGAGATTTGAGATTAATGGGTTGGTTGAATATAGACTTAATTTTCTATTTGAGAATCTTCTTTGAAATGAAAAAACTGACTAAAAATGGGCCGGACATCTAACTTGCAGTAAATTTATTATATATGTTGGGAACCCACTATTACCAGTAAGACTAACACTGAAGGCTTCTTTGGAAAGAGAAATTTATTTACCTGAGAGAAACTGTCTATAAGGATTATAAATGAGCACCTGGTTGTTAGCTTTTATTGTGTTGGTGAGATTTTCACAGCTGTTTGTTTCTACTAATTTTATGTTTCTACTAGTAGGTTGGGGACTCACTTGAGTGAGGTTGGTGAAGATTTTAGAATGGCTTTTTGTGTCTGTGGTCATTGTATATGGCTCTTTATTTATTTTTACAGATTTGATTGAATTGCGAGTAATGCTGGAAGATGCTGAGGATAGGAAATACCCAGAGAATGATCTCTTTCGAAAACTCAGGGATGCTGTAAAAGAAGCTGAGACCTGTGCTTCTGTGGCTCAGCTGCTTCTGAGCAAAAAGCAGAAACACAGGTAAACCTAAGACGAGTTTAATTATCGTTGTCCTCTTTCTTTCAGAGTAAAAACCAAATCTTTGTCTGGCCTGCGAAGCCCTACATTGTCTTGGACCTCTTGTGGCCATGTCTCTCGTTCCCAGTGATGCTCCAGTTTTATCTCCTACTATTCTCCCTTCTTTCTTGCTCCAGCCTGCAGTGTTCTTTCTCTTGCCGTTCTTCATACATACAGGCACGTTTTTGCGTAGGACTTCATGCTCTCTCTTTACTCTGCTCGGAGTTCCCTTCCCACCGTATCCAGGTGGCTTGTTCTGTGACCTGCCTCTTTTAAGCCTTTGTTTTCAAATGTCACTTTGTTGGCGAGGGCTTTTCTGACAAGCCTTTATAAAATTACAGTCCTCTTACCCTTTTTCATGCTTTGTTTTTCTCCTAGCGTTATCACCTGCTAATATACTAATCTACTTATTTTATTTATTATCTGTCTTCTCTTCCCCATCCCCCACTAGAATGTACACTAGACTAGAATATCAGGAATTTTTTTTTCATTGTCATATTTCTTGTGCTTAAAACAATGCCTGGCACATAGTTGTGCAATAAATATTTGTAAATGAATAAATGGAAACTATAGGCTGAAGGCAGGTGGCAGCAAAGGGTAACCTTGATGGATGCAGAGGAGGTTGTTAAGAAGCATAGAAGTATGAACCCTTGGTATGATGTAATTCCTAAGTATTAAATTTTCTGTGGTATTTAAATGTGGTGGTGTAATTCCAGCACATTTCTTCTGTCTGAATGGCTTTTCTATAGCAATTCATACTGGGTTTTTAAATTACTTTGTAAATTTTTTATTTACCATTTTGTTAGATAACTTTTCTTAGAGACATTGATCAACGGCTCTTAGCTTGTCATTGGGCCAGTGACCCCACTTGGAGAACCTGGTAAAAGTTTAGGAATCCTCTTAGAAAAATCATATACACACAAATTTTGGAACACTTTCAGAGGATTCATTGTAACCTAAGGCAGGTTAAAGGCTCTTCTTTCACATTTTAACCTTCTTGAGATACAGGGTTAAGTTTTTTTTTTTTTTTTTTTTTTTTTGAGACGGAGTCTCGCTCTGTCGCCCAGGCTGGAGTGCAGTGGCGCAATCTCGGCTCACTGCAAGCTCTGCCTCCCGGGTTCACGCCATTCTCCTGCCTCAGCCTCCCGAGTAGCTGGGACTACAGGCGCCCGCCCCTGCGCCCAGCTAATTTTTTCTATTTTTAGTAGAGACGGGGTTTCACCATGGTCTCGATCTCCTGACCTTGTGATCCGCCCACCTCGGCCTCCCAAAGTGCTGGGATTACAGGCGTGAGCCACCACGCCCGGCCCAGGGTTAAGTTTTATCAATGAACTTAATATTCCAACTATGAGGAATTTATGTAATGTTTGAAATGTTTAATACTTGTAGATCGATGGAACTGTAACTTGGAGAGTTGAATCTTTGAGTCATTAACTGAAGAACTTAAAAACTGTTTTGAAGTGGTCACCATTGCAGTGTAATCCCTCAAACACTGGGATTCTAGGATTGCTTAGGTTTGAATTCTGAATAGACTAGGAGCCCTTTTGATATCAGAATGACTGATTTTTTCTTACTTATATCTCAATATTATTTCACATCAGACAGAGCCCAGATAGTGGGAGGACTCGGACCAAACTGACAGTGGAAGAATTGAAGGCCTTTGTCCAACAACTTTTTAGTCTTCCGTGTGTCATCAGCCAAGCTCGGCAAGTGAAGGTGGAGTATGACATCCTTTTTTTGGGTAATGTCCTTTGTGACAGGGTCTACTGTTCTGGGTTTCACAGAATGGTATATCTAAACTAGTTTTTTGCTCTAATTTTTTTTTTCTCTCACTATATGCTGCTATTTGAGGTTCTTTAATAGGCAGTTTTTTGGTTTTGTTCTTAGCTGTTATTCCCCATTTAAAATTCTGTAAGGCTGATAAAGAATTATTTTTTTCTATATTAATTTTAGTTCAGAACACCCATTTAACATAGATGTAATTGAGATGCAAGAAATTAGTTAAAATAATCTGCATGTATCAGTGTTATTAATACATGAGCTTTAAAAAATGCAGAGCTCTGAAATTACCAGCACCCTGATGGCTTAATGAATATGTAAAATCTTAAAAGTATGTATCAAATATATTAATCTCCATAGTTAATGATCTTTTGATAGTTTGGGGTGTTTTTGTGTTTTGGGGGTGGGTAGAGGTCTAAAACAGTGTTTTTTGTTTTTGTTTTTGAGAAGGGAGTCTTGCTCTGTCGCCCAGGCTGGAGTGCAGTGGCGCGATCTCGGCTCACTGCAAGCTCCGCCTCCTGGGTTCAAGTGATCCTCCCGAGTAGCTGCGATTACAGGAATGGGCCACTATGCCCAGTTAATTTTTGTATTTTTAGTAGAGACAGGGTTTCGCCATGTTGGCAGTCTGGTTTCAAACTCCTGACCTCAGGTGATCCACCCGCCTCGGCCTCCCAAAGTGCTGGGATTACAGGCATGAGCCACTGTGCCCGGCCTAAAATAGTTTTTATAGTTTTTATCAAGGTTATCAACTTGTGAAATCTAGGATCAGTTGTATTCTTGTCTTATTCCATTTCATAAGAGCATTTTGATAGCTGCCTACTCTTTCTTGAATGCTGTTCTTTAGCCTCTGTGACACCACACTTTCTGGGTTTTTTCTTAGCTCATTGGCAGTTCTTCTCTTAAGTTTTCCTTGCTGCTTGTTTCTCTTTGACTTGGCTTCTCAAGTGTTGGAGTATATGAGGAGTCTCGGCCCTTTCTTCAGGTGCCCCCACTTCTGATACCTTATTTGCCCAGTGACATTAAATATCACCTGTATCCTGTTGATTCAATCCCACATCTCCAGCCCTGGATGCCTTTTTCCCTACAGACTTGTATGTCCACGTGTGTACTCTGGATTTCCTTTTGGTGGACTAAAAGGCATATTAAAGCCTTTTTTTCTTTTCTTTTTTTTTTTGAGACAGGGTCTGGCTCTGTCACCCAGGCTGCAGTACAGTGGTGTGGTCTCAGCTCACTGTAACTTCTGCTTCCCAGATGCAAGCAGTCCTCCCACCTCAGCCTCCTGAGTTGCTGGTACTACAGGTGCACACCACCACACCTGGCTAATTTTTGAATGTTTTGTAGAGACGAGGTTTCACCATTTTGCCCAGGCTGGTCTCAAAACTCCTGAGCTCAAGCAGTCCACTTGCTTTGGCCTCCCAAAGTGCTGGGATTACAGACATGAGCCACCACACCTGGCCTTAAGCCTTTTAATGAACCAAATGAATCAAACTCCTTGATTTCTTTATTTCCCTTATACCCGTGTTCAGTATTTAAACAAGTGCTGGCTGCTGTTACCTCCAAAATATATCCCAAAGCAAACCATTTATTGTCCTCTCCGTTGCCTAAACTATGCTCTACACCACTGGAATGTGCCCCTTGGATTACTGCAACAGGCTTTCAGCTGCTTTCTCTTCTTCTGCTCGTCTGACATTTTATTTTTTGTTTGGTAACCAGAATGATAATCTAAACTTGAAATCAAATCACATCACTTCTCTGTGGTTAAAATTCTCCAGTGGTTCCCCAAAGCCATTTGAATGAAATTCAGACTCATTGTAACCTAGAAGATACTGTGTAGTCTGACCTCTGCTTATTTTTTAACCACATTTCTCCATCATCCACTTGTAGCAACACACCAAGCTCATTCTTCTTTAAAAGCGTTTGCAATTATTATTTACCCTGCCCTAACTGTTCTTCCTTCAGACCCTCTTGTAGTTCCTCCCCAACCCTCAATTTAGTTTCAGTTTGCCTTCTGTGACTACCATGACATTGCTAAGTAATATGCCTCTGCCCGCTCTGGTCATTCTCTGTTGTGCTGCCCTATTTTCAGAGCACTTGACACTAACTGAAACATTTTATTCGTGTGTTCACTGTCTGGTCACCTGCATTAGAATGTATGTTCTCTGGGCTGGGCACGGTGGCTCTCGCCTGTAATGCCAGCACTTTGGGAGGCTGAGGCGAGTGGATCATGAGGTCAGAAGATTGAGACCATCCTGGCTAACACGGTGAAACCTCGTCTCTACTGAAAATACAAAAAATTAGGCGGGCGTGGTGGCGGACACCTGTAGTCCCAGCTACTCGGGAGGCTGAGGCAGGAGAATGGCCTGAACCCGGGAGGCAGAGCTTGCAGTGAGTTGAGATCGTGCCACTGCACTCCAGCCTGGGAGACAGAGCGAGACTCCGTCTCAAAAAAAATAAAAAAAGTATGTTCTCTGAAGACAAGGACTTTTTATGTCTTTTTTAATACTGTGTGCCTGGAAAAGTGCCTGCATCTAAATCAGCAGTCATTGAATATTTATTGAATGAATCAACTATATTTAAAAGTAGGAGTACAGCTAGAAGTAATTACACAAAAGCATATTTATTTAACTATCATATCTGAATATTTGGTGTTATGATGGTGAGATTATAAGAGTCTAGAATTGATAGTGTGCCTTGACTATGTCTAGTTCATACTCTTCTGTATCTTTTAAATTTGTTTTTCGAATTTTTGTTTCTTTTGACCTTTTCAGAATCTGCTAGATGATGTGGAAGAGTTTCATGAACGTGCTCAGGAGGCCATGATGGATGAAACCCCAGATTCTTCCAAACTCCAAATGTTGATAGATATGGGCTCTAGTCTGTATGTGGAACTCCCTGAATTACCACGACTGAAGCAAGAGCTGCAACAGGCTCGGTGGTTGGACGAAGTAAGACTGACCTTATCAGATCCACAGCAAGTCACTTTGGATGTCATGAAGAAACTGATAGACTCTGGGGTAGGGTTGGCACCCCACCATGCTGTGGAGAAAGCAATGGCTGAACTACAGGAGCTCCTTACAGTCTCTGAACGATGGGAAGAAAAGGCTAAGGTCTGCCTACAGGCAAGGTGAACACATTTTGGTGACTGTTGCCTCTTTAATGACTAAGTCAGAAGGTAGAATGGGAAGAAGGAGCTTAAAAGGCTTATTTCATTAAATGGCTTGTTTTTTTTTTTTTTTTTTTTTTTTTGCCTTTAGGATTTTAATGTGTAAGTAGCATTAGTTAAGTTGTGTAGGTGGGAAAGGCATTTCCTGATGATCCGGGGCCTGAAGGAAACGGGGAGATTCTCCTCTCTCCCTGCTTTGGCAGGCAGCTCCTGGAGAGGTGCAGGTCGGTGGCAGTGGGTACAGGCAAGCTGGAGAGTTTCTTGCTGGGCAGGAATGCCCACAGTCCACACCTTCTTCACCCCTCAGAGCACCTCATTGTGTCTGGACCCACAAATGGAGTGGCAGTGCTAGGGAGTGGGTTCTCCTGTGTCTGGTTCCAACAACTGGTTTATTGTGATGACATTAAATATTTAATTAAATGTTTTGTGCCTTCCCTGGCCAATTGCTAAGTTATCAAATGGGGCTACATGTAGACAGTTTCAAATATGTGCAAACTATTGTGCAGAGTACTTTGTTAGGTACTTGTGGTTATACAAAGTCGTGTTTTGTTTAGAGCCTATACTTAGTGATATTATAGTTAGGAAGTAAGAAGTATAAAGCCCATTGTAGTATGTTATTAATGTTAACCGAAAGGTATGGAAAAATGTTACAGGGATTCAGAGGGGGAGGATCATGGTGAGCTTGGGTGGTCAATAGAGAAGCTTCAGAGAAAAATAAGAACTAGGTAGAGCCTTGAGGAATGAGTAGGATTGAAGTGGAAGGAAGGTAAGAGAAATGTCAGAAACTGAGTTTAAGGAATATTTAGGGTGTGTTCAAGTGACAGAAAATAAGTGGGTTTCCCTGGAGTGGAGGATTTATGCTGAAAAGTATTGGGAGATGAGAATCAGGCAGGAGGAGAATGTTGAGTGGCTGTATTAGCATCAGCACCCCATTGGACTTAATTAATGAGATTTAAATAAAGTGTTTATATCTGACTGTATGTCAGCAAATTTGGGTGATAATTAATGGTGGTGTTCTTTGTGAAAGCATTTCTCTAGCAGCTAAGATTAATATTTATATAATTTCTCTTGTGAGGATGAGGAAACTGAGGTGCATAGAGCGATCACGTAGTTACTGAGTGACACAACTGAAATTTAAAGCATCTTCCACTTGATTTCAATATCTCTGTGTACTTACCTACTTTGCCAGCCACTTAACTTTGGATGCATTTTGATGAGAAAATCTTCAGGTGATTTAATGAGCACAGCTCTGAGAAGCCTCTATGTGCACTGGGTATTTTGCTATCCAGATGACGTGCAGAATACGTACTAAAATGTATTCATTGCTTTTCCTATTTGAACTCTTCATATTACTCAGTGTCTTCAGATTAATGACAGTTCCAGGAGGTGGGAACATATTAAGTGGACAAAGCTAAATAACTTTGGAATGTAAAACTATGATTTTGATAACACCTGATACAACTGGTAGTAGGCTACCAAATGAAATTTTGTTGGTAATAATAGTTAAACACTTTGTTTTCCCAGTCTCCTATATTTAGTCAGTCACCAGGTCCTGATGATTTTGTCTCCAAAATGTCTTTCATATCTCTCTTTCAAATTCATTGTCACTGACCTGGTTGTAGTCCTCTTATATTTTACCTTGATATCTGAGTTTGGTAAGTATTGATGGAGAACCTACTCCATGCCAGGTACTATTTCTAAATGCTGTGTAGACAGTAGTGAACAAGACACACAAAGATCTCTGCTTTCA